>NW_024081541.1:0-313571 GCF_003009895.1 Hyaena hyaena
GGATGTGGGGGGGAGGGGGGAGGGGCATGGAGGAGGGCACTTTGGGGATGAGCACTGAGTGTTATGTGGAAACTAATTTGACAATAAACTATTTAAAAAAAAAAGTCCTTATATTACTAATAGTTTTGTTTGCTGAACAAGGTTCAGGTGCAGGCAAATGATGATTGTGATCCCTGCCCCCTCTCACCACCTGTGACTGTTGGACTAGCCCAGCTTGGTCACAGGTAAAACTGAAAAGTTGCAAGCCTACACCTTGGGGACAGAGCCCTCAAAGAGAATTGACTCTGTGGCCAAAAGAGCTAATGAGCTTTTTTACCCTATCTGTAAGCAGCCAGATCGCAGAAAAGGGATGAGAGAAAATGCTGAAACAGGCATGTCTAATTCTTTTTTCAGAATTTAACAAATGAAATTACTCTGTAGGAGTAAGGTTGTGAAAATGTGAAGATATAATGAGGAATAACTCCAATAGGGGTGTCTCAACATACAAACAGGGGATAATGATAAGGGCTCCCCAACATTTCTCATCTGAAATTTGGGTCAAAATATACCCATATCCAAGGCTTATGCAACCGGGATAATATTTTTGAAACTATTTACATAGTATATGATAGCACATTTGTTATTATTATCTTAATTATTATTATTGTTCAAAATATCACTTTACTAATCTGTTTCACATTTGTTGCTAGTTAAAGAGAGTCATCTCCTCAACAAGACTGCCAAGCACATTGCAACAACCAGTTAATTTGACTATATGGATAATTGCTTCTGTATGCATGGTGACAATATGATTATAACTTTAAATGCTTAAGATTATGGATTCACTTTGAAGATGACTGACTACCACAGAAAGGAGGGGGAAAGGGAAGAAATGAAGGAGGAAAAGAGAGAAAAAAGAGAAAAATACAATTACGTCTCATCTATTATTAAGTAGATACCTTGGTTAAGAGGTTTAGCCTCCAGGTACCAATATAAAGTATATTTACCCAAAATCAAATAGATACCATTAATCAATTTTCATTCTTAATTTAATATGTTTTAGAAGTTCTACTGTTACTAATTTCCTAGCCTCATCATGCCAAGATTTCAAATATATTTAGGGGTGCTTGGGTGGCTCAGTTGGTTAAGCATCTGACTCTTGATTTTGGCTCAGGTCATGATCTCAAGTTTGTGAGATCGAGCCCAGGGTCAGGCTCTGTGCTGACAGCTTGGAGCCTGCTTGGAATTCTCTCTTTCCCTGTCTCTCTGGCTCTCCTCTTCTCATGCTCTCTCACTCTCTCAAAGTAAATAAACATTTTAAAAGAAGACTTTGAGGTGCCTGGGTGGCTCAGTCGGTTAAGCGTCTGACTTTGGCTCAGGTCATGATCTCACAGCTTGTGAGTTCAAGCCCTATGTTGGGCTCTGTGCTGACAACTCAGAGTTTGGAGCCTGCTTTGGATTCTGTGTCACCTTCTTTCTTTGTCCCTCCCCCTGACATCAAAAAATAAATAAACATTAAAACATTTTTTAAGACTTCAAATACATTGAAAAAACACATTTGCAATGAAAACCTTTTATGTATAATTTGATAAAATTGTCATTGATCTTTAGTATTAGTAATTATCAGCTAACTTGAATGTGAACTTCTTTGCATATTTAATCAAAGCACTCTATTTTTAATCTTGGTCTGATATATCCAGAAAGATTCTCAGTCTCAGACTTTAGGATCACTCGATACAGCAAGACCTTGCAGCTTTATTGTTTATCAGCAGTAGAACTGAAGATTAAAAGGCCATTTCTGCACTGCCATTACCAGCATTATGTAAGTGCATGCTAACCTCACCTCTTTCCTCACACTGTCATCATCCATTCTCTACAGTATAAATGGGAAGAAGAGCAATCTTATAACAGTGTCATGTCACAGGAGCAGGGAAACATCATGTCTTATTGTGTCTAAGCCCAAAATTAAATTTAACCGTAACTATATACGGAAGAAGGGGAACTAGATCCCTGATATTCAGATAGATGTGGCCTTTACTTCCTAACAGTTATTTTTAACATTGTAATTTAAAACTCACCATTTTTAAATACCTGTTTAATTTCAGTAACTAATAGTAATTGATTGGAAATTCTGGATTATTTATTTATGATAACTTTCGGTTCCAGCCCACATTATCCATGTTATCAAAGTGAACTTCCACAATTCTTCTGGCCTGAAAAACTAAACTGTTTCATTAAAAAAAAAAATTATCATTTTTTTCAACAGTAGTAAATATACTACTTTTTTTTTTTTAATTATAGAAATATTTTAACTGACAAAGTTGATTTTGTTTCTTTTGAGTTTTCTTTCTCAAGCATTTTTTGACATCAGGTCAGGAGACCTTTTCTGAAATGTATGGTTTATGGAAGAGAAAGAACATATGCCTCAGAACATGCCTATAGTATAGGTAGGCTATGGGGTCAGATGCTTCTGAACTTGTTCTCTCGCAGCTGCTTTGCTGAGATTCCTGGAGAATAGCCAACATGGAATCAATTCTGAAATGCTCTGCTAACCCATCTGGAAGAAAACATTTGTTTCCCAAACAGCCAAAGAGCTCTGCAAGGTAAAGCCTGCCTTCCTGTAGTGGTGAAGATTTCCCTAAGGTGAAGTCTGCAGCAGGCAGCACAGATGTTGCTATAGTGGCATATCAGAACAATGGGAAGACACAGGGCCAGAAGTAACAGACCACAATATGAACATATTGGAGCCTGGGGAATTTAGGCAGTGGGTTGCATAGCACCTCTCTAAGCACTCTGATTTCAAGTTACTCCCAATGGCCAAGAAGATGAGAAAGCCCAACAGACATGCACCGAGAGGGGCTGGCTGTTTAATGAGATATGTCAGTATTCAGAGAATGTGGAGCATAGGATTTTATCACAGAGAAGAAACTTGGAGAGCATTGAACCCAAATTTCTCACTTTATAGGTGAGAAAATGGAGGCTAAGTCTGAAGACGTGGCTTGCCCAATTTTTCACAACTAGCTTATGGGAGAAGAAATGCTCAGATTCATCATGAAAATTTGGACACATCCTAAATGTTGAGCCATAAGAGCTGAATAAGTAAAGGTATCCTATCTTAACACCTGCCTTCAGAGGAATGTGATACGTGGATCAGCATAAGCTCCTAAAACTGAAAACAGAACCCCACTCAGACCCACACCATGACCTGAAAATGTGGAGGAAGCAGATTTCCCACTTGTTCCTGCATTTGGAGCCATTGAATGAAGAAGGGGAAATGGAAGCTAGAGAGGTAAAGTAATGTCCATGACAAAAAACAAGACTGTGTCTCTCTAAAACTTTAGCACCTCATCACTTGGCAGAATGAGGCTGCTTGCTAGGGCAGTGGCCCTGGTACTGTTTTCAGAGTAAGAGAACTTGTTACACAAGGTTTCCATCCTACCAAATTAGCAAATTACTTGTACAAAAAGGCAGCACATTCTTTTTAGTAGCCAAAAGTTTTCCCTTTGTTATATTCAGGGAGATTCTGAAAACATACCTTCATCCTAAAAACAATGGCCCCAATGAGCTCTTATTGAGCCACAGGACTACTAATTTACATAGACTATTTCATTCAATTCTCTCAAAACATTAAGTTAAAACTGTTATTTTTATTCCATTTTATAGATGTGTAAACTGAGGCTTGAAGAGGTGGTCCGAGGTCACCTGAGTAGGAAATGGTACAACTTGGAGTCAAATACAGACAGTAAGACTTCAGAGCCTTATCTTTGCCCTTATTTACATTCTACTTGGTGAGAGAAAAAAATAATTTCTATCTTACTCATCATTTTCTGCAAGACTTGGTTCATTAGTGTGCCTGTTTGGTTCCTGGAACAAACATTCAGGTAATTTCTACCCTTATTCCCCCTAGATATTTGGGGGCTATGGAAACCTTGCTTTACTCTCTTGGGAGCAGCTGTCTTTGAACTGTAAATGAAGTGCTAGCTCAAGTCAGATTCTACCTACTGTGCTACTTCTAGGCCATATCCTATGGTTGTTCTGAGCACTGCACTCTACTCTCAGGATTTGGGTACTGCTAATCTTTCTTTCAGCCTAAGTCAGAAGGACTATGTTGATTCTGCATTCAAGTGAACAAGTGGAGTTTTTCACCTCAGCTGCATCTGAAAGTTGTATTAGATAATTCGAATCTTTCCAACCCAGAGATGCACCGCGTTCTTGTATGTATGTATGTGTGTGTGTGTGTGTGTATGTTTTTGCTCTTTTTTTTTTTTTTGCTTCTAGGGAAAAAATGGGGATATGATTGCTTGTCAAAATTAGAGAATGCTCATATAGGCAGATGACATTATGACTGCAGAATGCAATAGTATCTCAAAGAGACCTAAAATGTCATCTAATTCAAAGAATGTCATCTACAGGAATGAGGGTATGTGCCAATGAGGGGATATTAGATTCACTTGAGCATCCTCCCTCCCTCCCACACACACATTCTGCTATAATCCCAGGAGTATATTGTTACCTGCAACTCTACACTGAAACTCACCCCAAATTCACTGACAAAATGAGCCATCATGACAGCACGAATGTGGCATAAAACTATAAGTATATTATTGCAAGGCAGGAAGTACTTTGAGAGCCAACATCTAGGAAGAAAGGGGAACCATGCACAACAAGCATAATAATAGAGAGGATTTAATAAAGGGAATTTGTTTACAAAAATATTGGAAAAACTGAAAGCCAAAGTTGAAAAGGTGAGGTAACATAGGAATTAGTACTGGCAGGAAGCCAGTGTCTTTCCTAGGGTTGGAGGGAAACTGTCAGAGTCATAGCCTTCTACTGGAATCACCTGGAGGGCATTAAAGTCATGAAGAGATGAATGGCAGCTGGGAAGAAATTCTCTGAAATACTCCTTCTTGCCTTTCAGTTTCTTGCAAGTCTCCCAGTAGCTGACTCTATCCTGAAGCCAGTTTTCAAAAAAGCCTAGAAATGTAAACTTATGGGGCACAGTTCTCCACAATACAGAACAAGAAGCAGGGTGTATCGATGAGGAGTACCTTCCAGATGGTAACCCTGTTAAACTTCCCTTAATAACGAACTTCATACTTTCACTTTCATAGCCAGAAAGTTATTCCCATTATTTAAAATTTAATTCCTTTTGATATGCAGTTAATTCATCTTTGGTGGATTACAATGGATGATTATGTCACATGGAGAGATTTTAGCGTTATTATATTTTTAAAACTGTAAGGATACATTTGCCATACTTATTTTAGTGTCAGCTTTTGATGGTCAAAAAGTCAGTATTTTCTTTCAATTGATAAATTCTTACATATTTCATTGTCTTACCATAATAATGATCTTACGTTTAGTGTAGGGGTTTTATAAAAGTCAACTGATATTCACAAATATTGCCTTTGTTTCCTATTTGTTTTCTTAAAGTTTATGGTAAGTCATGTTTCCTTACCTAGCCATTTATACCAACAGTTAAAAATCTTCATCCAATATTTTGAATAAATTCTTATTAAGGTAGAAGAAAATACTATGTTAAGACTTTGGAGGGATTAAATATCTTTGATGATTTGCTCAATAATTTCAAAGTAAAATAGTATTTAAAACTACATATATCTACCTACCTACTTACCTATTTAATATTTTTTAGAAACTAGTCTTCTGAATACATTCACCATGAAGTGAAATAGTCTCACTAAGGTCTGAATCTTGTCCTGCATCTATGGTGAAAAGCTTTTTAGAAGTTAACAGGATGGTCTACGGCCATACCACCCTGAACGCGCCCGATCTCGTCTGATCTCGGAAGCTAAGCAGGGTCGGGCCTGGTTAGTACTTGGATGGGAGAAGTTGACAGGATGATAAGCTTTTTAGGTGACAGGGAATTAATAATAATTTCTGGTAAATAATTTAAAAATAATATGTGTTAAAATATAAAAATATTACTTAATACTTTTTTATTTTAAAATAGTTTCAGACTTAGAGAAAATTGGCAAAGATCAGAGCAGGATTTCACTGGGTCAGTTTCCTTATTACCATCTTGTATTATTATTGTACATTATCACAATTAATGGACCAACGATAATACATTACTATTAACTATGATCATTCTTTTTTCACATTTTCTTAGTTTTACATCTTTCAATTCCAAGATCACATTTAGTATACCTCATTATGTTTAGTAATCATGTTTCCTTAAGACTCCCTTGGTGAAAGTTTCTGAGGTTCCTTGTTTTGATGACCTTAGTAATTTCTAGAGTATTTGTCACAAATTTTGTAGAATGTTCTCCAGGTGGGTTTTAGCCGATGTTTCTCTTATGATGAGCCTGGAGTTATGTTACTGGGAAATAAGACCACAGGGGACAGGTATAGTTCACAACACTTCATATCAATAGCATGGGCTCTGAAGATGTATTATTACAGTTGTTAAACTTGATCACCTAACTGAGGTAGGTTTATCAGGTCCCTCCTCCATTAAGGTACTCTTTTCCCAGACCATTCAATATTTGCTTTCTGAAAGGATGTTATTATGTGCAGCCCACATTTAAGGAATTCTGCTCCACTTCCCTGATTGTACCTACATCAATTTTGGGGCGATTATGCCTGAGAGATACCTACCATCCTATATTTATGTATCTATTTACTTTTTGAGAAAAATACTATAAGATAGACAATGCATTTATGAAAAGAAGCTCTACCTCAGTAATAATCAGAGAGATGCTGGATATAACTATGTATGTCTAGGAAAATATCTGGCCTATGGTCTGTGCTTAATAAAATATTGGTGAATGAATAATAATTAAAAAATATGAAGGAGAGCATATACAGTGTTCACAGATGGCAAAAGATTCCAATCAAAGTGGGGAAGAACAAGATAAAATTCCCCTGAGGAAGGAACATGCCCATTTTGTTAGAAGAGTCAGAAAGGCTTATATAATATTACTTTTGAACAGTATATTGAGTTTACGTTGTGTACTGACTGATGATCTCCTAACACCTCTTCTATCAACCATTTCTGTGACTGTTGTCTTTAGGTATATATTACTGTGCCACACTCCACTTAGGAAGCAGACTCTGACCTCCTGGGACTTCTTTGACACTCAGTGTGGAAACCTGAAGTAATCCTGATTACTCAATGCCTGCACACCTAAGTGTGCAAGGAAGATAATTACCCCTCGTATATATATGCCTATATATATGCCTAGACCTGTGGGGGAAGCAGCCAATGGGTAAGTGGTCTCTTCTTGCAGCCCACAAATAAATCATTCTGAGGCACATTCTACACAGCTCCCAGAAGGATCCAGCAGGTTGCTGTTCATGACAACCAATTTGAAAATGCCCTTTTATGTTGGTTTTCCACTCCTCTTTCCAGAAAAACTCAAGCCCTTGTCTCAAGCTCTACTTTCTTGGAAAAAGCAAAGATAAATAGAAAATGTAGTTTTTATTTCCATCTTGTTATTGTATTTTCATTTTACAATCTTATTATAATTTTATTATTGGCCAAAATTACCAAAGAGCATTATAAAATTTATTTGGTCATCTTGTACTTCTCAGAGGAATTAAAGGCTACACCTCTTAGTTTGGGGCTGTAACATAGGCAAGGTGATTAATATTTTCTTTATTTTATAGGGGGAAAAAACATATGTAGAAGGGTTAAGTAATCTGCTCAAATATTTCTCCACACAGAGTCCATAGAATGGAGTAAAATTTCAGCCTGCTTATCTAGGACTTGGTTTTATGCAGCTGTAACTACTCAACTATATATCTATTCCCTTGAGTTAATGTTGATGGCACTTGACTAAGTGCAGCTTTAAATGATAGAGTGGAATAACTAAGGCTTTTTGAGAAACTGGAGTGACACACTAATTATTCTGGCATGCAGCCATTATCAGTGATCCAATCTTCTATTAGTAAAGGTCATAAGGAGAGAAAAGAGTTGCAAATAACTCTCAATAATAGAAATTTCAAGCCCAAAGGTAGCCTTCAAGACCATATTAAATAGGAAACATGACTAGTTAGGTCATCAGTTATTTCAGTCTTATCAATATGAGGATGTTTATATTAAAAAAATTCATATGTTATTTGAAAATAAATCACCTTCCTCCCATGGCCTTTGTGAGTCAGAACTTTGAGAAAATATGTTTTTAGAAAGAGAGAAAATACTGAGATCCTAAGAAGCTGGTCAAATGAAAAACCAAAATATTATTTGCCACCAGAAATATAAGTCAACAGAATGTTGATCTGCTTAAAAATAAAAAGGTAATTTAACATAATATCTCTAATATACAAATTATCTTGGAATAGATCTCTACTCTCTTTTTTTGTATTATCCTTGATATTAGCCTCGTCTCTCTCTTCCCACTACACTGGTCTGTCTCCTCCATTTGCAGTCAATCTACCATTTGTTTAGAACACCATGACTACATCCTCGTAGACTGATATTTCCCAAGAGTTTCCTATGCTTTGAAATATGAATTATTATAATGTAGCCTTGCACCAAACATGTGTGTTTATTCTTCAACATTCATACTGGGCTTTAGAGAAATGGAGACTAAGGTGATCTTTCATTGCAATAGACACCATTCTTGAATGCAATGTTGTCTCCTTTCCTGAATGTTGCTCTCCACTTCCATGATGTATATTGAAATGCTCAATATTAATTTCTACATACTTTTTAACTATGTTGACAATACATGTTTCTTTTCTTTTCCACAGACACTTTTCTTTACATTCCATGACTTGATAAATCTGTTTTAGACATCACTAAAAACTTGGAGACAGGAGTGATTTGCAAGCAATGGACTTGCTAATTACAGTGTTATGGAAAGTGCTTTGAAAAATCAATCATTTTTTAATATATCTGTAACGTGAATACTTTCCTACTGTAATTTTACCCAAATATAACAAACACCTAAAAAAGTACATTCTAATACAGCAAACCACAGCTCCCAGCACCAACAATGACCCACTGTCTTTGTAAATAAAGTTTTACTGGAACACAACCACAGTCATGTTTAGTCTATGGATGCTCCATTTTAACTTAAATAAGGTTTTGTGAGTCATGGCAATATTTAAACTTATTTTTCTTTACTTTACCATTGCATGATAAACCTATGGGGAAAAGAGGAGGAAACTATAGTAATTTTTACTGCATTGTGCTCAGCATATTGTTTGAATAATACTCTTTTCTTCTACTTGTTGCTCATAATTTGTTTTCTTTCATGAAGCACATGATTTATTAATCATGAATTAAAACTTATGTAAGCAGGACATATTATCAGAGTCACTGGGTTATCATCTTATTTTAAAGGATTTAAATGAAGGTAAATAAAAGATATGCTGTCAAAAAAGATATCAACAAGTTAATGGTAAAAATATAGGGACTTTCATTTCTGATTCAAGTGGAAACCATTGTGTCCACCTCTCTATGACCATGCTTTACAGGCTTCACGTACATGAATCTCAGAGGATTTAACCTGATTATGAATGAGCATATTTCCACAATGCAGGATATTTCTGTTAGTGACGACGGGTGAACAGTTCAGAAAAGAAGGAGCTTCCTTAACCTCTGGCCCAGAGTATTCTTACAACATGTAATCTGGGGCTGTAAGGGATATTAGTGATTATTTCAACTCTTCCATCATAAATATTGGAAGATAATATCCCATAGAATGAGGTGTTCTGCTTAAGGTGATCCAGATTATTAATGTGAAAACAGAATTAGGAACTAGATTGTGTCAGCTTCTACTTCATATCTCTTTCTACCCTATCACACTGTATCCAAACTTGCTGACAACTGTTCTGACAATCTCATTTTATCTATTTTTAATATTGTTAAACTAGAAATGATTTGTTTGATGTAAATGTAATGCTTTTAAATATTTCACATAAAGTAAATATTAGATTACTAGAAAAATTCTCTCAGGTTTCATTTCATTTTTGTACAAAGTAAGCAATCACAATTATGTTTTCTATTAAGGAACACTTTTCACCATTTCTTTTTGCTTAAAACTTTCTTCTTGCCATGTTTACGTTACTTTCTAATTTTCACTGATAGCAGTTGATTTCTTATAGGTAAGACTTACCCTTTCCTTGCATTATTCTTTTGAACTGATTGCAATTTGCTTGAGAAAAGTAACATATTGAGTCACTGGCTCCTTACTATAAATATATATTGCCAGTGTACAGCATGATGACCTGAATAACAAAGGTTTGGGAGGAAATGAAATACTGAATGGAGATGAGCATGTTTGGAGAAGAGAAATTTGGGGGTGGGGTGGAGAAAGATAGAGTTAATGTTGTAGGTTTAAATGTACCTTTAAATTCTTTTATTGGCGCTATCTAGTGCTTGAAGCTAGTTTGCAACAATTCAAATATTCCAGTGACAGAGATCTTTTCACTTTCTGGGGCCATTTATGTCATCTAGGACAACTGGGGAAATCATTTTAGACAGTTAGCCTTTAAACTGAACTGAAATATGTCTCCCTGTAGTTTCTTGCATTGATTCTTATTTCCTCATCTACTTGACATACTTCTCAAGAATACAAGAAATGATCTGTCCACAGCATGCCTCCTTTTCTATAAATTAAACACTCCCTGTTCCTTCTGAGAATATGACATATTCCTCCTGAAGTTGTTTCTTTAAATGGCTGGCCTTTGCTAAAAGCTAAGGCCCATAACAAACCCTCCTTATTTTTGCTAGAAATAACTATTTTGAAAGTGAAACTCAAATGTTACGAAAGGTGTCAAAGGCAAACAACTTATTTCTTATTGTTATTTCTTTAATCCATAGGAAGAAGAGTTAAAGAAAGCAGTATGGGCTTCAAAGCTAGCTGAAAAGGGGATTCATGCTATAATGAGACATCTGAGGGCCTTTAAAAAATAAAATCAAACAAGTTCCACAAATCTCAGGAGATGTGGATAGATATGAACTCGCAAAGGTGCCAATTAGGGACCCAGAAAAGAAGATTTAAGACTTTTTTATTGAGTAAAGGTAGAATAGAAATTAAAACCTAAATATAAATTCTAAAAAATGTGCATAGGTCTCTAGACCTCAGAATAGCCCTCAGGATTTGCCTTTCAGGCTCTTGATTATGTTGAGAATATTAGTGTGTCAATCTATGCACATAGCCCCTTTAGTTTTTTAAAGTAATCTGTTCATAGCCAGTAAGGAAAAATCTTTCAGGGAATGTCACTGATTTTCTTTCTTTTTATTAGATGTCTTTTGACAGGTCCTTTTCCACTACACAGCATGGGAATTCCAATCAGTCTTCATGTCTGAGTACTTGAAGTTCTTAGCATCATGAAAATTAATTTACCTTAAAGGGAATTCAAGTCTGCCCACAGATGCAGTTCGATGCACAGCAGGGTATATAGGAGAATTCAAAAATGGGCATGAACTCTCTGATATAAAGACATATGACCAGTATGACTGGAAATTAATACTTAGAAAATGAAATTAAGGTCTTATCCTCTGCTAACATGCAACTTTACTTTGGAAGATTAATATGCTTATCCTTGATGGTGAATTATTTGAGTAATATCTTTCCAGATATCCCTGGTTGAGAGAAGAAGAAAAACAGAAAACTGAAGCAGCAAGAAGAAAGAAAAGACTGAGGTCGCCAAAATTCTTTATTCACTTGAGAAGTTTGTGGACAATAAGAATAGTTGTTAGTCAAGTCACTGAATATTGAGCCAAGGCCCCAAATTAAATTCATGCAAGTCTCTTATCAATGTTTACATTAAAGTAGTTATTCCAAATGTTCTTTCTCAGCTCTCTCTTCCTGTTTCTCTTTCTTGTCAATTTAGTCCATACTTATATCTTAAAATTATCATTGCTCTATTTTCTCTGGGCCTCTGTCCAGGTCACCCTTTATCTCTGGAATGCTCACATCATTCCAGCTTAAATGACTTTTTTTCCATCAGTGCATCTGAATCCACTCCTTTTCTAGACACTTCACCCTTATCCTGTGGATATCATACCCTGTGGATATCATGCTTGACACAATTTTTTTTCCAATCTGGCCACTAATTATATATCTTATGTTTTACCCATTTGATATATTGCCTATGCTGTTGTTAATGTCTCCAATTCTCCAAACCACCTTTAATTGGTAACTGCCTCAGATTACAGACTCCTAGAGAGAAATGTTTAGCTTGTACTATGAAAATGTCATAGTTATGTGTAAGGATTGGAGAAAAGAATGATACATACTCTTCAGTCTTTTAATTGTCAATCTCTCCATCAGGATCCCCCACAGGTCTGTTGGAGTGCTCAAAACTATCATTATAATGACTCTTTTAAAACAAAAATTTTGTTCTAAAATGACCTGTTTGAATTGAATATAAATTTTCTGGAAGGAGTAACATTACCCATTAACAGTCACTAGACTTCACTATTAGAGTTTAGTTAATCAGATTATCAGGCTGTCAGGTCACAGAGGGCTGATCCCTGGGAAATGAAACACAGGAAAGGGAGATTTGAATGGCATGAAAGGGCATCAGCAATGTTCAAAGAATGAGATATTGTCTGGAAACTCTCTCATTCATAGCTTATTACAGTCCTATGCTAACTATGCAGCTCAGATATCAGTTAAGGAATAGGAAGGACTGGAAAACGAAGAAATACTAAAGCATTTTCTATTAGGCAAGCTGAGCGTATGAATATACAATAAATGTTCTCTTATGATGATGTCTGCAATGAAGAAATTATCATTTAAGGTTTCTACAGTAAATACACTATTAGATTCTTCCCATAGGATTTCATAATCTATTTTCCCAGCCTAAGACTTTTGATTTAAAAACTAAAAATGTGGAGGGACATGGCAAAATTATAGAGTAGGAAGACCCTGCTATGTTCACAACTAGAAATCATCCACATCCAAGTCAATAAACCAGAGAGTGATCTGAAGACTGGCAGAAAAAAACTCCACAACTAAACAGAAAGGTTAGGAAGGTCAGAAATGTGGAGGGAGGCCTCTCATAGGAGGGAGGGAGCTATGTGTGGAGAGGGAGAGAAATGGGCCCTCACACCAGGGAGTTCACAATGGGAAGACCAATCCCCATAATGTCTGGTTTTAAAAAGCAGAGGGGCTGGATTCGGTGAATTTGTAAAATAAGTGGGACTTGAATCAAAAGCTCTAAAAGTGACCTGACTCAGCACTAAGTGAGCCTAGAGGGCAAGTGATAGCTGGGTTAGCCCCCTTAAAGAAACGGCAGCCTGAGTGGAGAGGAAACATAAAAATGACAGTTCATATCACACAAGGGTTAAATTGGAGGCAGATCTGTTTATACTGAATTTGGAGCATTTTGGGAGCCTCTTTAAAAACAAGGGAGGTCATAGGCACCGTTTTCCTCCCTTGCCCTCCACAATAAACACAGAGCCATCTGTAGGCAGTGCAGCCGCAGAGGTACTCGTAGCCCGGGCCCAAAGATTAGGGCTGCACCCGTGACCTTCCTAGCCATGGCAAGGTATTGACCCAAGGGACCCTGGCCACTTATGCATGTCACTTATACATGTCCAGCTGTACCTATCTGCACTCAACCTTGGACCCCTGGATGCCCTGATGAGCAGTCCCCAGCTACATCAGCATTTTGGAGGATTTGAAATAAGACTAACAACTCAGGACAAATTTTGCTAACATCACTGCCCTGCTTCTAAGTTCCCCAGCGGGCATGATCCTCAGAGCTGACCTGCCTGCATTCCACTAACACCACAGAGAGCAAGCACAGCCCACAAGAGGCAGAGAACCAGTGCACGTAACTGCACTGAAAAAAAGTGACTCAGACACAACAGCAGGGCATAAGCAATACATATAGTAGGCCCTCCTGAAATGCCAAGTTCTGATGTACAGGGGACACTGCACTAACAGCACTCCAGTACCTCTTCTTCATAAGGTCACTACCTTCAGGGGCAGAGGACATAACTGACTTTCTTATTACAGAGAAACAGACACAGATGGGCAGACAAAATGAGGAGACAACAAAATTTATTCCAAATGAAAGAATAGGGAAAGCCACAGCCAGAAATCTAAGTGAAACAGATATAGTAACATGACTGATAGAGAATTTAAAGAAACGATCATAAGGATACTCACTGGGCTTGAAAAAAAGAGTAGAAGAAATGAGTAAGACCCTTAACAGAGAGAATAAATAAGAACACAGATAAAGGATTCAATAAACATAATAAAAAAATATATGTGGTGGAACAAAGAGCAGAATGGAAGAAACAGAGGAATAAATTAGTGACTCAGAAAACAGGGTAAATGAAAGGAATCAAGCTGGACAAAAGAGATGGAGAAGAATTATGCAAAATGAGAATTGACTTAGAGAACTCAGTGACTCCATCAAACATAATAACATTTGTAGTATAGGAATTCCAGAAGAAGAAGAGAGAAAAGGGGGTAGAAAATTTATTTGAAGGTATAGTAGCTAAAAACCTCCCTACTTTGGTGAAGGAAACAGATACTGATCAAGGAAGCACAGAGAACTACCATCATCAACAAAAGCAGAACCACACCAAGACATCTTGTAATTACATTTGTAAAATATAGTGATAAAGAAAAAAATCTTAAAAGAGGGAAGACAAAGGGAGTCAGTAACTTACAAGGGAAACCTATAACGCTAGCAAGAGATTTCTCAACAGAAATTTTCTAAGCAAGAAATGGCATGATATATTCAAAGTGCTGAATGGGAAATATCTGCAGCCATGAGTACTCTACCCAGCAATATTATCATTCAGAATAGAAGGAGAGATAAACAGTTCCCCCAAATAAACAAGAATTAAAGACGTTTGTGTCCACTAACACAGCCCAGCAAGAAATATTAAAGGGAACGCTGAGTGGAAAGAAAAGACCAAAATTAACAGTGTGAAGGTAGGAAACACAAAAGTTATAAAAATGAATATTTCTTTAGAAAGTCAGTCAAGAAACTCACACACGAAAAAGATTATAAAATATAATAACATATACCTAAAACAAGGGGAGCAGAGGAGAAAGAATGGGTTCCAACTTAAACAATCATCAACTTAATATAGACCACTATGTGCAGAGGAGGTTATATACAAATTTAATAGTAACCATATATCAAAAACAACTAATAAACAGGCCAAGAATAAAGAGAAAGAAACTGAAATACATTACTAAAGAAAATCAGAAAAACTTGAGAGAAAGACAAGAAAGGATAAGAGAAGATCTTCAGAAACAACCACAAAACAGGACATAAAATGTTGGGAGCCATTCTGAGCCCACTAATCGAGAAAATTCCTGGTGAGGTTGAAGCAAGTTTCCATGGTCTCTTGCCAATCAGATGACGACCGATATCCACTCCCACTCAATTCTTTCTGCTTGAGCACTGACCCCTAAGGTACCTTGTTGATCAATATCGGGAGTGCACTCTCCCCTTATTCTGGCCCTGGTATGATGATTCCACCTTCAGTAAGTGAAGGAACTTATTGTGGGAACTTCTTCTTTGATTATGGGAACAGACATCATGTCTCCAGCAGGTCCGGTTTCCTTACATACTTTCCCTTGAGCTATGAACAGGCTAATGACTCTTACTCATAAAAGACTGACCTTTACATGTACAATCCTGTTTCTACCGTTGCATTATCCAAGATGTTCATACAGCTCAATATGTAAATCAGCTAACCAAAAATGTCTCTCATGTCCTAGCTATTCAAGAAATCATAAAACTAGACACAAAGGTAAATGTACTCGAAGAAGCTATTCTATGTATTGGAAATAAGCTAAACTCTTTAAAGGTATGGTTGACTCTCTGGTGCCATAAAGAATATAACTGGAAAATCAAATCTTGTCCGGAGACAAAGAGCCTAACTTAGAGAGAAGGAATAGATAAGAGCAGAACATAAGTTACTACATATATCTTTGCTAACTGGTGATGTATAGCAGTCCTCCCTAAGGCCTACCTTCCACAAATACCTTCCCTTACCCTGGCAACTGTGATGAGAATGGATAAGAATATCTACAAATCTATGACTTAATCTTAGTGTTATTAAAATGTGAACAGCCTGTTATTTTCTTAGTTACTCAACCTCACTATAATTAGGACAGTTCTACAAGAAGACTTCTGTAAAACCTATTTCTGCACATTTTCCAAAAACATCTTATCACAGAGAACTATCCATTGTAAAAATTCCATTTTCTGATGCCATGTTAACCTTTGACCTATAAATAAAGACACCAAAACTGACAGGACAGAGATGCCTGCCTGGTGACCAGAAAGAATCTTGGGGCTCTCTCACTCTTTCTCTCGCTGACACCGTCCATCCTTCAGGGACCCCTGGACCTGCTGGAGCCGGCCTCCGGCAATAAAATGGTAAATATATATATCAATAATCACGTTAATGTAAATTAACTAAATGCCCCAATCAAAAGGCATAGGGTGACAGAATGGATAAAACAAACATACAAACATAGAACCATCTATATGCTGCCTACAAAAGACTCATTTTAGACCTAAAAACATCTTCAGATGATGTTTATATCAAAGTGAGGATATAGAGAAAGAGCTCTCATGCAAATGGATGTTAAAGAAAGCTGGGGTAGTGGGGCGCCTGGGTGGCTGAGTTGGTTCAGCATCCAACTTCGGCTCAGGTCATGGTCTCACAGTTCATGGGTTTGAGCTCTGCATTGGGGTCTGTGCTGAAAGAGTCAGAATCTGCAGCCTGCTAGGTATTCTGTGTCTCCTTGTCTCTCTGCCCTTCCCCAACTAGTGCTCTGTCTCTGTCTCTCTGTCTCTCTCTCTCTCAAAAATGAGCAAACATCAAAAAAAAATTTTTTTAAAAAGCTGGAGTAGCAATACTTATATTAGACAAAATCAACTTTAAAACAAATACTGTAACAAGAGACAAAGAATGATAATATATAATCATAAAGGGGACAATCCAACAAGAAGCTATAAGAATCATAAATATTTATGCACCAACACAGGAACACTCAAATACATAAAACAGTTAATAACAAACACTTAAAATAACTAATCAATAATAACACAATAATACTAGGGGAATATAATACTCCATTCATATGAATGAACATATCATCTCAATAGAATTAACAAGGAAACAATGGCTCTGAATAACACCCTCGATCAGATGAATTTAACAGATACAGTCAGAAAATTCCATCCTAAACAGCAGAATACACATTATTTTCAAGTGCACATGGAACATTTTCCAGAATAGATCATAAAACCAACCTCAACAAATTCAAGAAAATCAAAGTCATACCATGCATCTTTCTGACTACAATGGTATGAAAGAAGTCAATCACAATAAATAATTTGGGAAGACCACAGATACATGGAGATAAATAATATGTTACTAAACAATGAATGGGTGAAATAGAAAATAATTTAAAAAAAGGAAATAAAAAAGCACATGGAGGGGCGCCTGGGTGACTCAGTAGGTTAAGTGACCGACTGCCCTCAGGTCAAGATCTCGTGGTTCGTGGATTTGAGCCCCACATTGGGCTCTGTGCTGACAGCTCAGAGCCTGGAGCCTGTTTCGGGTTCTGTGTCTCCCCCTCTCTCTGCCCCTCCCCCACTCATGCTCTGTTTCTCTCTGTCTCAATAATGAAAAACAAAAATAAAGATTAAAAAAAGCACATGGAAACAAATGAAAATGAAACTACAACAGTCTAAAATCTTTCGGATGCAACAAAAGTGGTTCTAAGAATGAAACTTATAGCAATACAGACCTATCACATGGAAAGGAAAAATATCAAATCAACAACTTAAGCTTACACCAAAAAAACTATCAAAAAAACAACAAACAAAATCTAAGACCTGAGGAAAGAAGTAAAAAAGAGCAGAGGAGAAATAAATTATAAGGAACTCCCCCCTCCCCCCCAATAGAATAGATCAATAAAACCAGGACGTAATTCTTTGAAAAAAAAATCAATAAAGGTGATAAAATTCTAGCAAGCCTTATTAAGAAAAAGAGAGAAAGCACTCACATAAATAAAATCACAAATCAGAGAGGAGGAATTACAACCAACACCACAGAAATATAAACAACTATAGAAGAATATTATGAAAAACTATATGCCAACAATTTGGACAACGAAGAAAAAATGGATAGATTCCTAGAAACATAAAAACCACCAAAACTGAAATAGAAAGAAATAGAAAATTTGAACATACCAAAACCAGCAAATAAATTGAATCAGTAATCAAACAATTCCCATCAAACAAAAGTTCAGGAACAGAAGATAGCTTCACAAGTGAATTCTATCCAATAATCAAGAAAAGTTAAAGCCTATCATTTTTAAACTACTCCAAAATTTAGAAAATGAGGGAAAACTTGAAAGTTTTAACTTGAAATTTCATTCTATGAGGCCAACATTATCCGAATACCAAAGTAAAATAAATACACCACTAGAAAAGAGAGCCACAGGCCAAGATCCCTGATGAATATGGATGCAAAAATCACCAATAAAATACTGACAAAACAGATTCAATAACAAATTAAAAGATTATTAACTATGATCAAGTGGAATTTATTTCTGGGTTACAATGTGCTTCAATATTTGCAAATCAACCAATGTGATACCTCACATCAATAACAGAAAGGATAAGAACTATATGATCATTTCAATGGATGCAGAAGAAGAATTTGACTAAGTACAATATTCATTCATGATAATAACCCTCAACATAAGTTTAGAGGGAATATACCCCAACATAATTAAGGCCTTATATGAAAAATCTACACCTAAGATCATACTCTAGGGCAAAAAACTGAAAGCTTTTACATAAAATCAGAAATAAGACAAGGATGTCCACTCTTACCATTTTTATTCAACATCATAGTGGAAGTTCTAGCCACAGCAATCAGACTACAAAAAGAAGTAAAAGGCACCTAATCAGTAAGGAAAAAGTAAAACTCACTGTTTGCAGATGACATGATACTTTATATAGAAAACCTGAAAGGCTCCGTCAAAAAACTTCTGGAACAAATACACAAAGGTATTTTGTCACAGGGTACAAAATCACCACACAGAAATCTATTGCATTTCTATGCACCAATAATAAAGCAGCAAAAAAAAATTAAGGGAAAAAAAACCTTTACAATTGAACCAAAAATAAGATACCTAGGAATAAAAGTAGCCAAAGAGGGGAAAGACATGTACTCTGAAAACTATAAAACAATGATGAAAGAAATTGAAGATAACACAAACTAATGTAAAGACATTCCATGCTCATGGACTGGAAGAAAAATATTTTTTTAAAATATCTATACTACCAAAAGTATACATATTTAATGCAATCCTTATCAAAATGCCAATAACATTTTTCACAGAACTAGAGTAAACAATTTTAAAATTTCTATGGTACCACAACAAACCTCAGACAAAGCAGCCTTGGGGGGAAAAAAGGCAAAACTGAAGGCATCACAATCCCAGACTTCAAGTTATATTACAAAGCAGTGATCAAAACACTATTGCACTGACACAAAGACAGACACATAGATCCATGAAACAGAACAGAAAACCCCAAAATAAAACCACAACTATATGGACAATTAATCTTCAACAAAGCAGGAAAGAATATTCATGAGAAAAGGGCAGTCTCTTCAACAAATAGTGTTGGGAAAATTGAACAGCAACATTCAGAATAAAGAAACTGGGCCACTTTTTAACAGTATACACAAAAACAAATTAAAATGTCCTAAACACCTAAATGTGAGAGAGACCATAAAAATCCTAGAAGAGAACACAGGCCTCTTTGACATTAGCTGTAGCAACTTTTTTCTAGATATGTCTCTTGAGTCAAGAAAAACAAAGTAAAAATAAACTATTGGCACTGCATCAAAATAAAAAGCTTCTGCACACTGAAGGAAACAATGAATAGAACTAAAAGACAACCTACAGAATGAGGGAGATATTTGCAAATGAAATATATAAGAGAGGATTAGTATCCAAAATATATAAAGAACTTATAACTAACCTCAAAACTAAATAATCCAGTTGAAAAATGGACAGAAGACATGAATAGACATTTCTTCAAAGAAGACATCCATATGGTCAAAAGACACATCAAAGGATGTTCATCACTTATCATCTGGGAAATGCAAATCAAAACTATAATCATATATCACCTTGTACCAGTCAGAATGGCTAAAATCAACAATACAAGAAACAACAAGTATTGGGAAAGACGTAGAGAAAAAAGAACACTCCTGTACTATTTGTGGGAATGTAAAGTGGTGCAATCACTGTGGAAAACAATATGGAAGTTCCTCAAAAAGTTAAAAAATAGAACTACCTTACAATCCAGCAATTGCAATACTGGGTATCTACCCAAAAAATGCAAGAATACTAATTCAAAGGCATATATGCAGCCCCATGTTTATAGCAACATTATTTACAATAGCCAAGATATGGAAACAGCCCAAGTGTTTATCCATTCATGAATGGCTAAAAAAAAAAAAAAAAAAAAAAGTTCTGTATACATATACAATAGAATATTGTTCAGCCATAAAAAGAATGAAGTCTCTTTGCAATGATGTGGATAGAGTTAGTATTATGCTCAGCAAAATAAGTCAGAGAAAGACAAATTCTATATGATTTTACTCATATGTGAAATTTAAGAATCAAAACAAATGAGCAAAGGGGAAAAACAAAAGACAGAGACAACTCCCCCCCCCCCCATCACACTCTTAATTCTGCAGAACAAAGATGATTACCCAAGGGATAGGGGAGGAGATCAGGTTAAATAAGTGATGGGAATTAAGGAGTGCATTTGTTGTGACTGAGCGCCGAATGATGTATGGAAGTATTGAATCACTGTATTATACACCTGAAACTAATATTACACTGTATGTTAACTGGAATTAAAATAAAAAAATAAAAATGTAATCAAGGGATGGAAGAGAATACTCAGCAGATTACATGGATACTTCAGGATTCAGGGAACAGTAAAATATTAGCCCTTTGAATCATGTGGAGTTTCTCCCTTCTCTGAAGACCATTCCCTTTCAGATGCACAATAGAAAAAGAGGGAAAAAAGCAAACTTAGAAACAACAGGATAAAAGGTCTCATGTGTGTTCATGAACTTTAGTGACACTTTTATTTCCAAGAAGGAAGGCAGGGCAGACAATTAGTTACCATTATACAATTTCCTGGTACTCGTTTATTATGCTAATAAATATATCCCCTCTGACAAACTAGATAGTGTATTAGAGCCCATGATAAAAGCTCTTAAATGTGGATTTGCTTTTCCTTAGGGAACCAGATTGTACATTTATTGTTCCTCTTACTGTTCCTTTGGGCAAAAATGTGAGTTTATATTAGAAGACAATTCCAAAAGGGAGCTTACTTTCCACCGGGACTTTTTAATTTAAAGCATGCACATGCGCTCGCGCGAGCGTGCGTGCTTTCGTGCGTGCGTGCGTGTGTGTGTGTATGTGTGCATGCGCGTACATATCCCTCGATGGGCCCTACTGTGTCAAAATTTATGGTGCAAGATGTTATATGTGTGTTATATCTTCGTACTCCCACAGTAACTTATAAGGTCAATAATATCACTCCGTTATCTAAATTACGATACAAAGGTAAAATATATTTTGATGTTCAAGATAGTGAACTTTTATTTATTTTTATTTTTTAAGACACTGAACTTTTTAAAACCACAATACAACACGTAAAATGTTCCAATATGAAGAAAACAAAGAAAAATAATACTCCAGAATAGTTTTAGCTTGCTTAAAACTTTCCAAGCTCTTTGATGTCCACTACCTCATTAAATCTTTATGACAACTGTTTGAAGGAGAGCTAATATATATACTTTGCATATGAGGAAATTAAGAGGTTCAATGACTTCCAAAAGTTACAGAGTCAAGAAGTAGATCTGGAGCTAGAACCACTTCTCCTGGCATCGTTGCAAAAAGACACAGGAAAGGCATTTTATGATGGATGTTTATTACAATTATACTGTTGTAGCCACCCGAGCCGAGATCAGCGAACAGAATACAGGAAGACAAATTGGCATCACACACTTCTTTATTCACCGCTGGGCATGTTCCGGGAGCACCCAAATCAAGCAGCCCTGAATAGCAGTCGAGGAGAGCTTATATTTTTGAGCTTATCAGGGTTGACTGGGTTCCCAGGCATCTGTGTGACTAGAATCTGTTTCTTTAAGATACAAATATTGTCTATGTAGTAAGTACGCTATAGAGGCAGACAGCATAGTATTGTGCTAACCTCTGGCTTCCTGCCTAACTTTCTGGTGCAGTTCTTGAGAAACTTTTCCTGAAAGGATGAGGCTAGCTTGCTGTGCACACAGTGTTCTAATCTTCTAGTTCTTTATGTACTGGTCAAAGGTTATAAACAGGGGAGGAGGCTATAACATACATGTATACATTATATACCTATTCCCTTTCCTTTTTTTATTTAAAATAATACACGTTTGATACAGAAAATGTAATGATACAGAGAAATGTAATTTAGAAAAATTACTCCACTACCCAAAGGTTATTAATATCCTTTGGAAGTAATTATTCCAGATATCTATAGCATAGTACAATATAATATGTTATAACATATAATATAATATAACATAACAAATAAGATATGATATAAATGGCATACTATAATAGGTTATGTTATGATGTAAATGTCAAAATATAATAATATAATAATATAATATAATATAATATAATATAATATAATAATATAATATAATAAGCTGCTATATAGACTTGGGTATGAACCTTGACATTTTTACTCAATGACTAGGCAGCAAAATTTTACTCCTTGAATTTTGCTTTACTGATCTCTAAATGAAGACAATAATAATATACTATAATATTTGAGCTGTGAATTAATTATTATTGTATATGTGAAGCATATAGCATGGTTCCTGGGTCTGAACAGATATTTAATAAATATTAGTGATCATTTTTGTTTATATTATTATTATTCACATACATATATGTGAAATAAATATTCCATAAAAATTTTATAAGCATGCTCAGAAATTTGCTGAATTCTGCTTTTAGTTTTTCATTCAATAATAAGCTATGGATATTTTCCTACATCAATTGATTTTCATAGCTCTATTTTTAATGATTTTTATTGTCTTCAGTATGAATGTACCATACTTTATTTGATGTCTCCTGCATTGATATACACTGAAGTTGACTCTAATTATAAATTACTGTAAATAATTCTAAGATTAACATATTCATGCATATCTGTCCCTATACATTCAGCTACTTTATGAAAACAAATTTCTATTAATGGGAAGAATTTATCAAGGAGAAACAATGGCAAAAAAGGTAGTTCTCCAGAAAATGTTGTATTTCTAACTCAGCTAAACTGTAGAGGAAAAGAACAGTTGATTCAACAGTATATTTCCTATTAGTGACAATGATTTAGTCTCAAGAAAGAGAAAATGTTAACTCACCTATGGTAAACAATAAAAGGGTTTATCATCTCATAATTATATTATCAAGACTTCAAGTTTCTTCTATTTTTATATTGTCATAGCAGCAGATCAACTGACTTCTTTCATATCCCTCATGTCTTTATGATGGCTACAGCCATTCCAATTATCATACTCAGACACCACTAGGCCAATCTAGAGGAAAACTCTTTCTGTATCTTCTTTTATTAGCACAGAAGACGATAATAAGCTAGCTAGCTAAATGTAGACTGAGACAAAAAACTAGTCATGTGAGAACAGTGCAAGAATAAAAGAAAGAAACCAGGTAGGAGCTTGGGAGAAGAGGTAGCTAACTTCCTTGTAGGTATTAGCCTTTTCTTTATATTTATTACAAAGAATCAAGAAGCAGAAAGTCTAGAATAAAAATCAAGCACATGAAAATGAGCCCAGTCTTAGTGAACATGGCCAAACAGAGGGCGTAGAACTGAGATTGTTTTGTTTGTTTGTTTGTTTTCCACTTGGAGGAGGTATGTTGGAAAGTGGGTAGGAAAAAATGAAAGAGTCCTGTGGTGGTTAAAGTGTCATCTTCTAGATATTCCCCTCTTTTTAACATTTTAAATTCTTAATGTTCTAAGGCACCAAGCCTATAATTGTTCAGGGGAATGATGCCTTCTTGTGGAAGAGATGAGAGCACTTGAGAGGAGGACTTCCACACTGAAAGGCTCTTTTCATGTAGTGACTGGTTCTCTTGTGCTCTCCTTTTGTTGGATATATCCAACAGTTCAGCTTCTAACAGAAGTCTTTAAAATGGACCTCAATCATGGTATTTAACTGCATCAAAAGTTTGAAAAACTGCCATTCTAGTCCCCATCTCAAAGTACACCTACCTATATTATTCAACTTAGCTCAATAGATGTAATCAACTGAGCACTGCATATCTACATATTTAATATAATGAAGAATGCTCCATGTTTCCTTTCCTCAGTAATATTGAAGTCCAAAAAAATTGAGTCACACATGTCTGTCAGTCCACCCTGAATTTCTTATTGAAATATGAATCCTGTCAGAAGGATCTTATACATATCACTGATATAGTCATTATAGACTAGACAGTTTACCACTAGTGTAATGCATTACTTTTCTAGGGCTGCCATAACATGATACCAAAGACTGGGTGCCTTAAACAGCAGAAATTTATTTTCTTATGGTTCTGTAGGCTAGAAGTCCAAGACCAAGGTATTTGCATGTTTATTTCCCTCTGAGCCCTCTACTCCACTTCTTATAAGGATGCCAGTAAGATTAGATTAGGACCCACCCATATAATTTCATTTAATCTTAATTGCCTATTTACAACACCCATCTGCATGGAGGAGGGCATTTGTGGGGATGAGCACTGGGTGTTATATGGAAACCAACTTTACAATAAACTATTTAAAAAATAAAAGACCCATCTGCAAATGAAGTCACATTCTGAGCACTAGGGACTGGGGCTTCAACATATGAATTTGGGAGGTACACAATGCAGACCATAACAGAAATATATAACAGGGTATAGTTTTCCAAATTAAATACAAAAATTTTAGAAATCTTAACAAACTAATAATCTAAGTACTAACTCTACTTACATAAGCAAAAATGATATTTCACAATTTCTATATGTTGTTGCCAAATATCCTTCAAGCATTCCAAACATAGCTTTGAAAATTACTCAACTCTACATTCCTTACTTTGTGTTCTACCATAGTTATATTTAAGATACTTTGCTCTTGGGCTTTGGCTTTCCTAAGAATTATTTAAATTATTTCTCAAAGTAGCCATTAATAAGAGACATAAAGTTCAAGATATTGCCCTTGCTTAAAGCATCAACTATCTAGAACTTTCAATTTTCATCTTTCTGTCAAGAACATATCTATGATAAAAATAGTCTACTGTAAATTCAACATTTAATCCAGGCTTATACTTGATTTATTAATGTTATACCCAGATCGCAGTATGCTCAACAACCAGAGACCACGGGGGAGACTGAGTCACGCATGCAAAGGCAAAGGGCTTTATTACAGGCTCGAGCTAGGGCTCTCAGACCTCACCAACGCAGTGGATCCGTGCTGAGAGCCTCGAACAAAGGCAGAGTAGGGTTTTTATGGGGTTTGTGATGGGGGAGTTACAGAAATTGTGGCATGGAAACAGTGATCCAATCATAATTATACAACATTATTGACAGCGGGTTTAACCATACACATTGTCTAGAGTATTTGTTACTTTTGGCGAGACCCAATTACAACATTTAGAGTACTTTTAAATTCAACCAATTACAGAGCGAGCCTAGGGTCTTGTTTGGCGCCTAACGGGTTAACTTTAACATTAGGTAGCTAAGATTTATCTATAGTTGCTGGCCTTTCTTGATTGGGCATTGCCAAGGTAGTGTGGTGCAGTGAAGTGGTGGGCAGTTTCTTCGGCCTTGGGCAGTGTGTAGCTGCCTGATAGTTTCAGGGAAACTGAAACTTAGGCCTTCAAGTTTAGAGGGGAAACTTAAAGCCTATTATAGAGTCAGTCTGGTTTAGACTGGTGTCCTTACATTAGAACCCTGCTTTCCTCTTCCTTTTTGATTAGTTTATTTCGTCTTTTTATACCTTTCCTTAGGGTCTTTAAATTATTCATTCTTAAATATAGTTTTATTGTCATAGCTCTTCTGGCTTCTTCAACTAAGATTCTCTTCATTATAAACATTTCCTAGGATTGCCTGGAGCAATTACCTTAACTTCCTTTCAGATATTTATATATTTTAATCATTTTTATATCATAAAAAATTCAGGGAATTCTCAAATAAGTCCTATTGTTGACTAACTATCTGCAGATATTTACTCAGATATTTCAGAGTTTCTGTATTGCTTCCTGGAATAAAGCTCTTTCTGAGAGAGTCACTGTAGTAGATCTCCTTGTCCTCAATATTCCAATCTCTCTTTTCTAGGCCTCAGACAAGCTTACCAAATCCTTAGCCACTGCCTGTATGTCTCTTTTTATTTCTATTCAAATTAGATGATCAAATATAACATCTCAAGTACAGCTCAATGGCGGGGGTGGGGGGCTTACCCCTCACCATTGTCTTTAAGGACCACCACTGCATGGGACCAGAGTATAGAAGCAATGCAAGTTAGACTTAAACACACTTATCATGTTGATTCATCCATCAAATACAATGGTATTTTCCTTTCTCTGTTAGTTTGTGACTGCAAGATGTGAGCTGATGGGGAGGCACTGGAGCAATAGCAGTGGATGACATGGGACTTTGGGCTATTTTCTTGTACAATTCACTTCTGATTCTGCCCATGCCTCATTTTTGGTGTTGTAACAGGGAAGAAACTTAGCATGTCTGATTCCATATAGTTTATATTACCCTTTCTTCTACTTAGCCTTGCAAGTAGGCATGTTCTTTCATTGAAGGAATTTTGCTTATAACTATGATTTGGAAAAAACTGTTCTTTATCTGAAACCTACCTCACTGGAGAAGATAAGGAAGTAACCAGAATGGTCATCATCCCAAATCTTTAAGACTGAGGAATGATCATAACTCAGGGGAGGAGTGAAACCATGCCCTATAGAGTTAATTAGGATGAAACTAGCAGAAAGTTAAAGATTTATTTACAGAGAACTGTTTCCCACTAATCAGCTATTGTGTCTTTTCACACCCCACTAAGCCACTAGCTGTCTCTGCAGAAGCCTGGACTCAAGATCAACTGACAGGTTCCAGCCTATGAACAAGGAAGGCCTTGCATTCTTTACCCAGGGTAAGGAGCCCACAACTGGATCCAGTTTATACCAGCTCTCAGAGTATGCCCATAGTTCCTTCTCTTTGTCCTAAGAGAACATCCTGATCTCACAGGCTGAATTTTCCCTTGTTCTGATGTCAAGTCTCCAATTCAAAGTGAACATGAGACGTATGTTACATGCATGTTTGCTCAGTGAACATGCTCCCTCTTTCCTCATGAATAATCATGTTTCACCTTCCTTTTCATCAATATGTGCATAATCTCCTACCTTGAGTTTCTACTTTAAAAAATCTGCTCCTTAACCAAGAACCTCAAAAATGATCTTTAGATATCAGTCCACTATCTCCCCAACTTTCTGGTCTCCTAAATTAAGGAATCTCTCCTTCCCAACCAATATTTGTCTCTTGAGTATTGGCTTTCAAATGATAAACAGCCAAACTTGGGTCTCAATAATGGTGTCTCATTTCTGCTTTATGATGGATTACCTCTGGGCCTGATCATATTCATGATGTGACTCCAAATGAATAGCTCTGGCTGACCATTTGATACTCCATGACCAGATGTTCTGTCTTACCTGGACCCAGGTAGATAAAATATATTTGCTACAGAACCCTAGAGTTTTAAGTAGTAATTGTAGTTTTTGGGCCTTGCTATGAACTCTACTTAGCACACAGACCTTTAAAACAATAACACAAAACTCCCACAATGTACACCCAAGTGGCAGGGCTGCTGGGGCCTTTTCTTCTTTGCCCTTCACCCTCCAAACTGTCAGTCTTCCTTTGCTTTCTGTAAATGGGTTGGGGCAATATTCTTAATAATGCTGCCTCCAAAGACCCTAAAAAAGCCTAACTGGTGATGTACTTTCTGCTACTGGTAGGAACTGTGAGATGAAATAATTTGTGTTTTACTATAGATTAGATATCTTATGAGATTCTAGACTATTGCACTACTAAAAATTTCACTGGCGTGGCAGACCACAATGTGGAGCTCATGTTTCTTATCAAAGCTTCCAATGTACTTGTCACTTTTGAATCACCTGGCTTGGTTAACATAATGTCTTCAATATTGTGGGCCACTATGTCATTCTGCAAAATATCTAAATACTACTACTTCTTTGAACTACATTTTGAGAAAGTGTAGGAGTGTAAGAACAAGACCAACAATATATATTTCTTGCCTTTCCATTTAAAGTGAATTGCTTGTCATTCTCACTTTGGTAAGTATGGAAAAGAATACATTTACCAAATCAGAAGCAATATACCATGCACCTAAAGTTGTGTTTATATACTGTGGCATTACAGCTGCAATTGGGCCTATTATGTGGTTGGGTTCTAACATTTTTTTTTAAATCTTGTTCAGGAATGAAAGACAGTTTCAAGGGCCTCTACCTAGTCTTTTCCACAATAATAGTTCTTGCCCCACAGCCAAAAACAAAACAAAGCAAAGCAGAGTAGGGCAGAGCAGAGCAGAGTAAAATAGAACAATACAAAACAAAACAAGACAACGTAAAGGTTTAGTTAACCTCTATATATGTCCATTCTTTCCAGACCACACTAAAAATGACCACTGGACCTAGTTAATCCAGTGTGAGTGGGTGTTTTGTTACTTGGACACCATATTCCTCCATTATAACAAGTTTTCTATGATGATATATTTACAAGTATTAATGTCATCTCATATTCTGTTTCTGAAATACCTGGGAAATATCTGGGAAATCCTTTCCTCTATCATTTGAGCCTATGAGTACAATTCTATATGACACCATGGGGAAGGAAAAAATTGTTATATATACACTTGCCATGTTTATGCAGGTTCTTCCTCCCCATCAGTAAACAGATTCTGAAAGCTGGTTCATATCTGGAAACTGGGAAAGGAATCATGACATCATGGGAGTACAGTATTCAGCATCCTGATTACCAATCACTGATTTATTAACAGTGTATAAATGGATCAACAACCTTGTTGACTAGGGTTCTACCTTGCTGCTAGGAATGCAGTATTCTGTCAAATTTTCATAGCTCTCTCCAAGTGAGACCCTCTGACTTCTACTCTGACGTGCTGTTCAGCACAATAATTGCACCAATCTTGCTTCCTATTTTAAGTACCCCCAAGTGGCTTATATTATTTTGAAATCCTAACATTCCCACTGTTATTAGAAAGCTAGGTCTATAACCACATCACCTGCTCTAACCCTTGTTTACAATATGATCACCATTGAGTCATTTTAAAAGGCGAGTCCTTCTTTTTGTTGGAGCATTTCTTATTGCTTTGGTAAATGTAGTGTATTCATGGCCCTATGTTAGAACAGTTGCCTAGGGACATTTTTGGTCACCATATTAATTCTATCGTGCCCAATTTTTTGAGAATTTTTATTACCTCTCCATTGTTTGTAACAGTCTTTCTGGCACTGGTATCTTATTTAAGCTGAGTCACTGATTTTTCCAAATGTGCAAGTAGTGTATTTATTAGTATCATCTCACAGGGTCTTTTTCAGGATGTTAAATGGCATATGTCTGAAATGATATAATCTTTCCTATTTAAGATTCTATTATTTTCCTTTATCCGGCGTCCTCAGATACAATCCCATATGTATTTTACTGGTTGCTGCTGGCACGTGTTGGATGGGTCCTGCAGATCCTCCAACAAATAACGACCTTCTCCCTTGGAAGGTTCACTAGTTTTCTGACCAGATGATTATAACTTGACCAAATTATTAGTCTGGTGGCCAGAAGGACACATGACTTCCTTCCAATTAAATCTTAAGAGGGAGGAAGAAGTACATATATTCTTGCAAGGCAGGGGCCTTATTTTTAAATAAGTGGATAAAGCTCTAGCCTTTTACAAGATGGATGAACTTTTCCCACAGACCCAGAAGAGAATATAAGAACCAATGACTTTCAGGTGCATTGTCTCAAATATCCCCATTGAAAGTCTCATGGCCTCACTTCTTCCCAATTTAGAACCTAACTTTAGAATAGCAGACATGCCAGGATTGAGAATTCAATATTTTCTGGAACTGCTACTCAGAGTTTTGGCCCCCAAACTGTAAGGCAGAAAGTCTTTATAAAATCTTCAAGAAGCCCTTCTGGCTTTCACACCTAGCCTTGAATTGGTGATCAGTTACCTAAAGCCTTTGTGTGTGTGTGTGTGCGCGTGTGTGTGCATATGTGTTTCCAATATATCAATGAGTCCTTTGTATGCAACTCTACTTTTTTCTTCAAAGCTCTCTAATAACTCTAATGTTATACTTATCAGTGCATTCCCATCTTCTAGTAACGCCTTCTAGTTCATTGTTAGTGAACTTGGTAGCATTGCATTACAAACTTCTGCTAAGGGCAATCAGTCCTCTACTGATATGTGTAATGACATCCTCATTAATAGCCAGCCAGTGAGTGAGTGATGCAGATACAACATATTATCTTTGAGTCTACTTCTTAGGATCACTTATGGTACCAACTATCATGAATCTCGTTCCATGGAAGAAAGACTCAAGTATTGTGATATTTGTATGCGTGGTGTGTGGTGGGCAGGCTTAGGGGGGTGTTATCTCAGTAATAGCATCTATCAAGCATGCAGATTGGAGTACTGAATAGGAGTAGCTGAATTGAAGTATAGTTGCAAAAGTGGCCACAGCTAATTCCATGGAAAGCACTAGAGCCGTATGATTCTTTAGAGTCTTTCTGAATAAAGTCAAGGGACCATGCCATAGTACCCACACCACAAACAGTTGTTGCATGCAGAATTTTTGAGGCAGCTTTATTATAATGTAACCTATTCCTGGAGAGGGACTCAGCCATAAGCCACAAGCAGCTAACATTCTGGGAAGTTGGAGAAATGAATGCACTGGTCCTGAAGATTAATTGTAGGTAGCCTACAATTAAGTCCACTACATTTTTTGATGATAATAGCAAAATGAATAAATAAAAGGAATAATAAGGAGGAAGTTCATTGATTTTTGATGAAGAAATATGTTTAATAATTATCAATTCTGTCTTTCAGGAAGGAACAAAACTGTGCTAGACTTCCCTCTTCACTCTGTTAGTTGGATGCACAGGACAAAATGTGGCCTCGGCACAGAGGAAAATGAGATCTTAGGCAGTGTTTTGAAGTAAATAATGTGCACAAGGATTTCTGGACTTTGGTTTAAGGAAGGAGGTAAAAGGAATGACTAAGGATATGATAGAGTTTCTTCTCATTAGGACAAGGACAAATTTGCCAGAGATATGTGTTATGAGAGAAAACAGCATGGGTGAGTTTACTGACTGTTAGGACTGATCAATATTATGACTAATATAGTACAGTTTATTGAATACATTTTATAAAACAAAAGGAGTATATTCTTAGAATTTGGAAAAGAAAACTCATGTAAGGATAATTTAAATTATTTAAACGTGGTCACACAGCAAGTAAGAGTCAATAAGAGTAACTGTTTCTAAGTATCATACTTAGAAATATTTGTATTACCATAATATTAAAAAGAAAATACTATTTGATTTGCCACAAGCTCTTTTGGATACAAATATGCATGTGTGTATGTGTGTGTGTGGATATATATATATATATATATATATATATAATTATATATATATAATTTAATAATAAAAACATACATATTTTTGTATGATACTTCTTAGTACAGAATGATATATCTTGAACTTTTTGCCTAGGGTAGTAATTATGAAAAACAAGGATGAAGAAGGCAGAGGATTGAATTTCTGACCAGAGGCACATGTCAATATGAATCACGGGAATGGATAGGGTCGAGTGGATTGAGTTTATTTAATTTAATGGCCAATGTTCTAAATGTGGCTGCAAATGGTAAGATGACATTGGCATAAAGAATTGTTGAATTGATCCTATATAGGGAAACCTCTCAAAGATTTCTGAAATTAGAGGGTTTTGTGTATATGTCTGTGTGTTTTTTTTTTTTTTTCCAAGCTTAATCCTTTATCACAAGATCTTTGGCAAATATTTCTGTTTATAAGCTGAAATAAATTTAAACAGGAAACTTTACAATTTTCTTTGTGATTACACAGCAGTAATTTCAAGACTATTTTCCTTGGGAATCCAGTTGGTAATTACTAAAACTCCAAAGCTAATTATGTTGTTATGCTAGTGGGACTGTAGCTATGGATGAGAAGTCTTTTCCATTAACAGGATCAATTTGTAGGCACTAGTAATTCTACTTTCACCCTAAAATCTTCCTCTCCTTTCTACTCTTTAGGGGTACAGGAGGGTAGAAATAATTCAATTGATATGTCTTTTTGGAGAGGGAGATTTTACTAAAAAAATCTTTAGTCAGAACAGAAAATAATTTGTTTTTTAAGGAGCAAGCAGTCAAGCAGTCATTTAAAAGATTCTGAAAACATGAAGATGCTATAATTTAAAATGACAAATTGGTTTCCAAGAGGACTGAGACCTCTTTAACATGGCAGAGTTAAATAGATTATAAATAAGTTATATTAAATAAATAATCATAGACAATGTTGTTGTGAAGAACTAATATCTGACATCCTACATGAGTAGGATGCTGTTTCTATAAGCTGTTAAGTGTGTAGTGAGGTGTGAGGCTTCAAATATAGAAGAATATAAATACACTTGGACAGGCAGTGTATCTAAAGCATCCCACATTGAAATGAAGACAGCTGTGTATTTTAACAATACTGCATTTAAGTAAACAAAACAGCAAATTTGTTTAAACAGAATGTCAAAAATTAAAACAAATAAGCATTTATTTGAATGAGTTATTAAACTATTAAGCTGTTTTTTTTAAGTTGCTCTCTTCTAAGACATGAAAGAGAAATTAAACTCATCCAAGGCAACAAAGAAAGAAAACAAGGATGTAAGTGGCCAAATGTCAAGATGTGCCAAATCAACGCTGACACAGGAAAATCATTATTGCTATATTCTTATATCCTCATGGAAACAGTACAGTCATATCTTTTGGAAAATGGGAGTGAGTTCTAATCATGCTTCCAGGGCATTCTTGCTTTGTCATCTTGGGCAAGGTTACTAATAATGCACTATTTTTTAGTTTCTCTATTTAAAGTAGGGGTATTCTATCATGATGGTGATAGGGAAAGGATAACACTTTTATTTAGAAATATCTACCATCCAATAATTTCACAAAAGAAAATATGATATGATTTGCAACATTTCTAAATCTTTGATAATGGCATAGTCTTTAACAGTAAAATTTATACCAAAATGGTCCTAAGTTATGATTATTTAATTAATTTATTTAAAGTTTATTTATTTTAGGGCGCTGGGTGGCTCAGTCAGTTAAGGGTCCGACTTCGGCTCAGGTCATGGTCTCACAGTTCGTGGGTTCGAGCCCCGCGTTGAGCTCTGTGTTGACTGCCAGCTCAAAGCCTGGAGCCTGTTTCAGATTCTGTGTCTCCCTCTCTCTCTGTCCCTCCCCTGCTCACGCTGTCTCTCTCTCTCTCAGTCTCTCTCTCTCTCTCTCAGAAATAAATAAAATATTAAAAAAATAAAGTTTATTTATTTTGAGAGAGAGAGTGTTTGTGTGCATGTGGTGGGGGACAAAGAAGAAGAGAGAGAGAATACCAAGCAAGGTCCAAACTGTAAAGCCCAGTACAGGACCCAATGGGGGACTCAACTCAGTAACCATCAGATCATGACGTGAGCAGATATCAAGTCTGATGCTTAACTGACTGAGCAACCAAACATGATTATGACCTATATATTTTGTGACAATGCCATGCTGCAGAAATTCTGAATTCTTTGCTCGCAGGGACTTATGGCAGAAATCAGTTCTAATCTTGTATATACTATGTACCAAGCTGCTTGATTTTGCATAAAACATCTCAGTTCTTAATATTTAAGCTTAATCTCTTTGAATTTCAGTAGTTTTACCAATAACTTCAGGAAATTAACACCAATCTCATAGAATTGTGAAGAAACATGTAACACAAACAAGGTATCTACAACGAGCAGAAAGAGGCTAATAAACTTTCTGGAATTTCCACAGGCAATTCAATAGGAAACTAAATATTAAAAGTACTCAAATATTTTCTTAAAATTGAAGGTAAACTGTAATCATTTCTCTACTAAGTTTCAAAAAATTTCTTTCGAAGGAGGCCAGATAGTGGAGAAGTAGGGAGCTCCGTACATTTCGCCTGTACCCATCTCTCAAACAGAGAAGGCCTGAAGACGTAGGACACTGAGCCACAGGAGTTTGGGAAGGGAAAGAGACAGAGTACACTGGGAAGGAAACCTCATAAGTGCGTGAGTGCGAACTGGGGAAGATACAAGCGGGACGGGATCCAGAGATACAGAGGGAGGGGAGGGAACCCGGCTTGCATGCAGCTATGGTGAGTGATAAACCGGCCAGTGGTGGTGAGCTGCTACGAGTCCAGGGGAAAGGAAAGAAAAGCTGAGAATGCTCATAGAACCGTCCCTGGAGAAGAGAAAAAACCTCGGCTTGGAAAGATAGTGTTTGTTAGCTCTGGCTGGGGTGCTTACTTTAAACTAGGTGCCCTGGTCCCAGAAGGCACCAGGAAAAACTGAACTGCCACACACATGGCACCATCCATGGCGGCGGCGGCCCGGTGAACTGGCAGCAACACCTGCGGAGGCGGTCCCGGGGCAGGTGAAGCGGCAGCGCCACGTGCGACAGTGCCCGCTGAAGCGGCAGCAGCAGCGACCCAGTGAAGCATTGCCAGCGCCGGGTGAAGTGGCGATGGCGCACGCTGCAGTGGCCCGCTGTAGTGACGCCGGCTTGGTGAAGCAGCAGCAAAGCCTGAGGCGGCAGTTCAGGCACCCGGTGTAGCAGTGGCAGCCCATGCCATAGCGGCCTGCTGAAGCGGCGGTGGCGGCTACTGCGAAGCACACTCTGTGGACCTGAAGTTGATAGGGTCCCTGAATGCACTTGGGTTGTATCGCTGCTTGAACTTGGCGTATCTGAGGCGGCAAAACTTCCCCCACCCCTACTCAACCCCTGGCAACAGGGAAGCAAGACCTGTGGGACTGTTGAGGGCAGTATAACAAAGCCCGTGGACTGGGACCAGGAAATGACGTACAGCATGGGGCATAGAACTCAGCCCACCTTGGCTACATCCTCAGCACAGGGAGATCGGACACCAAGAAGTGATTTTCAACGCTTGGTTGAGAAGCGACTGGGGCGATGCCATTCTTCTTTCCACAGCCACCAAGGAGGGGCCTCAGTGAGGCAAGCAGACACAGTGGAGACAAGACCTGCCTACAGCAAACCACACCCATCCCCTCCAGACAGCTGTTTTGTTGTTGTAGCTGTTTTTACCTGAGCCTAGGTTTGTGTGTTTATTGGTTTTGCCTGTGCGTTTGTGTACCTGTGTTCCCTCTGTGGTTGTCTGTTTCCTTTTTCCAGGGCTGCCTCAAGAAACAAGCCAAACTACACATGGTGGAGAGTCCCAATAAAACTACCAGTAGGGAAACAAAATAATCAAACATTCAACAAGAGAAACCAAGAGACACCATCCAAAGAACACTTCCTGAACAGACAGGCCCTGAACAGTCTAACAGCCTTCTCTAATACAACAGAACTCGCGGGGGCCGGGTGTACAACAAGCTTTTAAAATTAACAAGAGATAGAAAGCTAACCAAAATGATGAAACAGAAGAACTCTCCTCCAAAGAAACTCCAAGAAGAAATGACAGCTAGAGAACTGCTCAAAACAGATATAAGCCACATAACTGAACAAGAACTTAGAACAATGATCATAAAATTAATCCCAGGGCTTGAAAAAAGCATGGAGGACATAAGAGAAACTAGGCTAAAAACACTATGGAGCTTAAAAATAGTTATGGTGGATTAAAACATGTGATAAATGAGATACATAATAAACTGGATGTGTCAAATGCACGGATTGAATAGGCAGAAAGGAGAATAAGTGATTTAGAAGACACTATTATAGAAAGAGAAGAAACTGAGAAAAAGAGAGATAAATTGATACAGGAACATGAAAGAAGAGTTCGAGAGCTCAGCGATACAATCAAATGGAACAATATCCGTTCATAGGAATTCCAGAACAGGAAGAGAGAGGGAAAGGTGCTGAAGGAGTCCTGGAACAAATTATAGAAGAGAACTTCGCCAACCTGGAGAGGGAAGTACAAGTTGAAATTCAAGAGGCACAGAGAACTCCTCTCAGATATAACTTGAATCCATCTTCTGCACGACATATCATAGTGAAACTGGCAAAATATAAGGACAAAGAGAATTTTGAAAGCAGCTAGGGAGAAAAGGGCCCTAACATACAAAGGGAAACCTATCAGAGTGGTGACAGACCTATCTAATGAAACTTGGCAGTCCAGAAAGGAATGGCAGGTGATCTTCAATATGATAAACAGAAAAAATATGCAGCCAAGAATCCTCTATCCAGCAAGCCTGTCATTCAGAATAGAAGGAGAGATAAAATTCTATCCAAATAAACAAAAATTGAAAGAATTTGTCACCACTAAGGCAGCCCTACAAGAAATCCTGAGAGGGACTCTCTGAGGGAAGTGTTGCAAGGAACGTAAGATGCCAGAGACACCACCATAAGCATGAATCCCACAAAGGACACAATGACTCTAAACCCATATATTTCAGTAATAACACTGAATGTAAATGGGCTGAATGCTCCAATCAAAAGACATAGGGTAGCAGAATGGATAAAAATACAAAATCCATCTATTTGCTGTCTATAAGGAACACATTTTAGACTGGAAGATACCTTCAGATTAAAAGTAAGGGGATTGAAAATATCTATCATGCTACAGGAAGTCAAAAGAAAGCCGGAGTAGCTATACTTATATCAGACAAACTGGACTTTAAATTAAAGACAATAACAAGGGATGAAGAAGGGCATTATATAATAATTACAGGGTCTATCCATCAGGAAGAACTAACAATTATAAATGTCTACGCACTGAATATGGGAGGACCTAAATATTTAAAACAATTAATCACAAACAAACAATCTTATAGATATGAATGTGCTAATAGTAGGGGACTTTAATACTCCGCTTACAGCAATGGATAGATCAACTAGACAGAAAACCACTAAAGAAACAATGGACTTGATTGACACATTGGACCAGATGGATCTGACAGGTATATTTAGAACTCTACACCCTGAGACTATGGAATTCACTTTCTTCTCAAGTGTGCATGGCACATTCTCCAAGATAGATCACTTACTGGGACATAAAGCAGCCCTCAATAAATATAAAAGAATTGAGATCATAGCATGTACACTTTCAGATCACAATGCTATGAAACTTAAAATCAACCACAGGAAGAAGTCTGGTAAACCTCCTAAAACATGGAGGTTAAAGGACAACCTACTGTAGAACAAATGGGACAATCAGGCAATTAGAGAAGAAATTTAAAAATATATGGAAACAAATGAAAATGAAAATACAACAATCCAAACTCTATGGGATGCAGCAAAGGCAGACCTAAGAGGAAAGTACATTGCACTCCAGGCCTATTTCAAGAAAATAGAAAAAGCGCAAGTGCAAAATCTAACAGCTCACCGAAAGGAACTAGACACAGAGCAACAAGAGCAACCCAAACCCAGTAGAAGAAGAGAAATAGTAAAAATCAGAGCAGAAATAAACAACATAGAGACCAAAGAAACAATTGAACAGATCAATGAAACCAAGAGTTGGTTTTTTGGAATAAAAAAAAAAAAAGATTGACAAAACTTTAGCCAGGCTTCTTAAAAAAAAAAAAAAAAAAAAAGGNTACAAGCAATTATCAGGGAATCCTATGAAAAATTATATGCCAACAAATTGGACAACTTGGAAAAAATGGACAAATTCCTAAACACACACTCACTACCAAAATTCACATGGGAAGAGATAGAAAATCTAAACAGACCATAACTAGTGAAGAAATCGAATCAGTGATCAAAAATCTCCCAACAAATAAGAGCCCTGGACCTGATGGCTTCCCTGGGGAATTCTACCAGACGTTTGAAACAGACTTAATACCAATTCTCCTCAAGCTATTCCAAAAAATAGAAATCGAAGGAGAACTCCCAGACTCATTTTATGAAGCCAGCATCACTCTGATTCCCAAGCCAGACAGAGATCCCGCCAAAAAGGAGAACTACAGGACAATTTCCTTGTTGAATACCGATGCAAAAATCCTCAAGAAGATCCTTGCAAATCGAATCCAACAGCACATAAAAAGAATTATCCACCAAGATCAAAAGGGATTCATTCCTGGGTTACCGGGCTGGTTCAATATCCGCAAATCAATCAGTGTGATACATCACATCAACAAAAGAAAAGATAAAAACCATATGATCCTGTCGATAGATGCAGAGAAAGCATTTGACAAAATACAGCATCACTTCTTAATAAAGACCCTCGGGAAAGGGGGGATAGAAGGAACTTAGTTAAACATCATAAAAACCATCTACGAGAAGCCCTCAGCTAACATCATCCTCAACAGGGAAAAACTGAGAGCTTTCCCCCTGAGATCAGGAACATGACAGGGATGTCCACTCTCACCACTGTGGTTTAACATAGTGCTGGAAGTCCTAGCATCAGCCATCAGACAACAAAAGGAAATCAAAGGCATCAGAATTGGCAAAGAAGAAGTCAACCTTTCACTTTTCGCAGATGACATGATAATCTACATAGAAAACCCGACAGACTCCACCAGAAGCCCACTAGAACTGATCCAAGAATTCAGCAAAGTTGGAGCGTACAAAATCAACGTATAGAAATCGGTTGCATTTTTATACACCAACAATGAAGCAACAGAAAGCGAAATCAAGAAACTGATTCCCATTCACAATTGCACAAAAAACCATAAAATACCTAGGAATAAACCTAACCAAGGATATAAGAGATCTGTATGATGAAAACTATAGAAAACTTATGAAGGAAATTGATGAAGACACAAAGAAATGGAAAAGCATTCCATGCTCATGGATTGGAAGAATAAATATAGTTAAAATGTCATTACTACCCAAAGCAATCTACACATTCAATGCAATTCCCATCAAAATCGCACCAGCATACTTCTCAAAACTAGAACAAACTGTCCTAAAATTTGTATGAAACCACAAAAGACCCTGAAGAGCCAAAGTAATACTGAAGACTAAAACCAAAATGGGAGGTATCACCATCCCAGACTTTAGCCTCTACTACAAAGCTGTCATCATCAAGACAGTATGGTATTGGCACAAAAACAGACACACAGACCAATGGAATAGAATTGAGAACTCAGAATTGGACCCAAAAGTATACAGCCAACTAATCTTTGACAAAGCTGGAAAGAGGATCCAATAGAAAAAAGACAGCCTCTTTAACAGACGGTGCTGGGAGAACTGGACAACAACATGCAGAAGAATGAAACTAGATCATTTTCTCACACCATACACAAAAATAAACTCAAAATGGTTAAATGACCTGAATGTGAGACAGGAAACCATCAAAACCCTAGAGGAGAAAGCAGGAAACAACCTCCTTGACCACCACCCCACCAATTTCTTACTTGACACATCCCCAAAAGCAAAAGAATCAAGAGCAAAAATAAACTGTTGGGACCTCATCAAGAGTAAAAACTTCTGCAAGGCAAAGGAAACAATCCATAAAACTAATAGGCAACCAATGGAATGGGAAAAGATAGTTGCAAATGACATATCAGATAAAGGGTTAATATCCAAAATCTATAAGGAACTCCCCAAACTCCACACCGAAAAACAAACAACCCAGTGAAGAAATGGGCAGAAGATATGAACAGACAGTTCTCCAAAGAGGACATCCAGATGGTCAACAGGCACATGAAACGATGCTCAGCATCCCTCCTCATCAGGGAAATACACATCAAAACCACACTGAGATACCACCTCACACCAGTCAGAGTGGCTAAAATGAGCAAATCAGAAGATTCTAGATGCTGGGAGGATGTGGAGAAACAGGCACCCTCCTACACTGTTGGTGGGAATGCAAACTGGCACAGCCCCTCTGGAAAACAGTGTGGAGGTTCATCAAAAAATTAACAATAGAACTCCCCTATGACCCAGCAATAGCACTGCTAGGAATTTACCCAAGGGATATAGGAGTACTGATGCATAGGAGCACATGTACCCCAATGTTCATAGCAGCCCTCTCCACAATAGCCAAAACATGGAAAGAGCCTAAGTGTCCATCAACGGACGAATGGATCAAGAAGATGCGGTTTATCTATATTATTGAATACTACATGGCAATGAGAAACAATGAAATATGGCCATGTGTAGCAACATGCATGGACCTTGAGGGCGTTATGCTGAGAGAAATAAGTCAGGCAGAGAAGGACAAATGTCATATGTTTGCACGTATAGGAGGATTAGGAGGAACTTAACGGAGGACCATGGGGGAGAAGAATGGGGGAAATAGTAGAGGAGAGGGAGAGAGGCAAACCATGAGAGACTCTTGAATGCTGAGAACAAACTGAGGACTGATGGGTGGGGGGGGAGGGGGGTGATGGGCATGGAGGAGGGCACTCGTGGGTATGAGGACTGGGTGTTATATGGAAACCAACTTGACAATAAACTATTTGTTAAAAAAATAAAAATAAAAATAAATTTATTTCTCTATCCACCACCCCTAACAACAAGAACTAATTGGTTTTGATATTGGGTATTTCTGAATAGGATCTGCTTTTATGTTGCAGTATAAAATTGCTTATGAAGAAGATAATTATCTCAGGTAGTCTTTGTTGATTCTGTCATGCAAATTAGTTTTTTTAATGAGAAAGTAATTTATTGTTTTACATAGTAGGCCCTTAATAAAAACATGATAATTACCTTATTAGCCCAGCCAAACAAAAAGTAATTTAATTGGCTTGATTCAAAGTACATTTGTATGTTTTGAGAAAATCCAAATTTGAAATATGTTCATTTGCATGGTGACATTTGAGTTTACAGAAATTATATATGTTATTGATAAGGTATCTGATGATTAAAGTTGCCTTATGACCTAGTAAATTTGGGGGAAAAGATTAAAATAACAAAAGAGAAAAAAAAGATCAAATGTCAGAGTTTTAGGTGCTAAAAAATGTAATAGACTAATTCTCAAACTATTACCCTGATTCATTCACATTTATTTATTTATTTATATTTTTTTAAGATTCTATTTTTTAAAGTAATTTATACACCCAGCATGGGGTTCAAACTTACAACCTTGAGATCAAGAGTCACATGCTCTACAGACTGAGCCAACCAAGTGCCCTCATTCACATTTATCATAATGAAAATATATTGAATGAGTATTCTTAGAACATCTTAGAACATCTATGAAGGACTTAAATAGACAACATTTGTAATGTGACCCTGAAGCTACAAATGGTGACAAACTCTCAAATAATCCATGGCTTTATTACCCAAGCTTTATGAAACACAATAACTATGAAAATGTAGTTAATTTTTATCAGAATTACATATCTAATACTTTCTTCTAAATTACAGTTGTCTATTACTATGATATTTTAGCTCTGAGTAAGCAATGGTATAAAATGATGAGTTGCTTTCCACAAAGTATGCAAATTAAGAAAAATGGCTAAAGATTTATTATCTAGTTTGTATTCATTGTTTCTTTTTCTTTTGACACTAGGTGCAATTTCAACATAAAGATTATTGAAGATTATTGAAAATATTCATGTTAGCAGAAAAACTAAAAAACTATGATTTGCGGAATATTAAGAATGACTAAAATAATCTTATTTAGGCTTTAAAATAAGATGTAATTCTCTTCCCTATGGTTTTTTAATGTGTGTGAAAAATGGAAATAAAAAATAAAATTGCTGCATTATAGTATTATCCTCAGGTTGTATAAAGGTATATAGTTGTGTGGGTTTCTCTAGCATTGGAGCATTTTTTAAAAGTTTATTTTTGAGAGAGAGACACAGAGTGTGAGCAGGGTAGGGGCAGAGAGAGGGGGAGACATAGAATCTGAAACAGGCTCCAGGCTCTGAGCTGTCAGCACAGAGCTTGACATGGGTCTCGAACTCATGAAATGTGCGATCATGACCTAATCCAAAATCAGCCACTTAACCGACTGAGCTACCAGGCACCCCTAGCATTGGAAAATTTTATATTCGTTGTTTAGCATCAGAGTCAGTGTCCAACCCCTGCAGGGTGAGATCAGTGGGGAGAGAGTTGAGAAAGAAAAGAAAAACATCTTTCTGGAATCAGTGAAACTGTAAGTTGTCTCTGTACTTTCTACAAAGGGCAGGAGTTCGAAGATTCTTGAAAACTTCCTACTACCAACGATTGTTTACTGAATCTCCCTGCATTATGGAAAACTTACGTTTTTTTCTGTACCAGACTATGTTTTCCTACTCTTCAGCTTTTGTTTCTGTACACACATACAGCTGAGGTTCCCACTTTCCGACAGAAGTACTTTTGGATGAACTTTAGTGAGCTCCAGGCTACTTCCCTCTTTCCCACAATCCACACATAATCCACAGGAAACACATGCATATCCCTTGTGCTACTGCATTTTGGGAGCTCTATCTTATCCCAGTATAGACATCTCTACTATGTTACCATGAGCTGCTTTAGTTCTCCGATATGAGTGAAGCACATCAATTGTATACGGAAAGTATACAATTTCCGTATATCTAAGATATAGTATGTTGGGAAGCTTTCTTCTTGGTCCATTTGAAGCCCACTTCATCACACTCTTACCATGGTAATAACTCACAGTAAATTTCTTGCTTCCATTTATGACTTTAATTGGACTAAGGAGTCTAAGAATTGAGAAAATGACTAGAAATAATTTCCTGTGTAAATTATGCAAATAGAGTTTTTGCTTTGAAATTTCACATATACCCTATCCTGGTGTCTTGGTCAAAATATCAGTTTTAATATCTTAAGTAACTTGGTACAGTTTAGTGATTTTGCATAAGATTGCATTACCTGGAACACTTGAGCATTCTACCTTAGGGTTGATGAAATTCTTACCACAAACATTTGATCTTTTCAATGATTTCATCTTATTGGATAAGCATGTATTATGCAAACAATGAAAAGGGCATTGAATATGAGGCTTAGAGCAAGGAAACAAGCTTAACATTAAGGAGCCAAAAAATTAATATCCAGGGAATTATATGAAATTGGACTTTTATGCTGCTTCTGAGAGGAAGGATAGTGCAATATTTAAGAGTGGAAACTAGTATTATAACTTTTCCATTGTCTACTCCAGCATTTACTGGTCATATCATTTAGGGTTAAGTCCCATGTTTCTCATTACTAACAATCATGTAATAATAGAACCTAATTAAAAAAAAACACAATATGGTTATACTAATTGAAACCGTATAAACACTATTACGCACATTTGCGATCTCAATGAATCTTGACTTTTACTAGCATTATGCGTATTTGTGTGTGTGTGTGTGTGTGTGTGTGTGTGTGTGTGTGTGCGTGCTTAAATTTCCAGTTAAACATCTTAAATTACAAGGGACAATAATGCGAGTAATATTTTCAGCCAAATGAATACATATTGGTCCTTGAACAAATTCATTATCACACTACCTAGATCAAATGTTATTAAATTATAGTTATGGACTTGAGTCTGTTCGTGAGAAAGTACTAGGAATAAATTTCATCCAAGGACTTGTGAGCATGGATACTGACTTTTCTCCTAGATGATACTGTAACCTTGTTGATACTAAGTTTGCTTCAAGAACAAGGCAGAACTCAGATGAATAAATTTTTCCTTTTCTTCTTTTTTAACTATGTAGGCTCTATGTTGCAAACCAATTTCACTTCCTACATCTCCCAAAACCCTAAGTTGCTCTAACACTGTAGTTGACAGCCATTTTCTACCCATTTAGGTCTCTGGGGATGAAAGAATAATGCACCACGATGTGGTGCTTTGTGTAGCCTCTTGATTTTGTAAGATTTTCTACCTTCAAATAATTATACTGAGGACTTAAGTTAATCTTACTCTGTGTGTTTGTGTGTGTGTGTGTCTATGTGTGCACATGTGTGTGTGGTTTCTTCTAACACATAAGCCATCTGAAATAATGCACACTACTATTTCCCAGCCTATCCAATGACATAATTTATATCATTAAAATATGTGAAACTGCTGTACTCAGAACTCAGATGGCAGTAAAATAATGCTCACAGTGTCTGTAGAGTATGTATATAGACATCCCCAAATGTAAATATTTATATGAACATATACCTATGGGCCTGAATTAATGTGATCAAAACATCATTTTTTATCTCGTTTTGAGAAAATAGTAGGTATAATTTTAGTTTTCACATTTTTGTGAAAAATATTTTAAAACTACCCATAGAATTGTAAATTACTCTACCTTCATCTGAGAGTCATTTAATGCCACAATAATGATTAAAATCATTATGTGTCAATATACAAATGTAACAATAGAATGATTATTTGAGTCATGGCTCCGTCACTCTTTATCTGGGTGACATCAGAGTAACCTCTATGAGCCTCAATCTCTTTATCAATAAATGGAAATAATGTTTACTTTTAAAATTATAATTACATTGGAAATATAGGCAAGCCAATGGATCAATGCCTAGGACATATAAAAAGTTCAATACTGGTAATTTTTGTTGTTGGCACTAGTTGTTGGTAACAGCTCTAAAAACATCACTTCAGTGCAAGGTAGTTCTTAGCCTTAGGCTTGTTGATTTTTCTCTCATCTGATTCATAAAACTTTCTATATATCATTTCATTTTTCCTAAGGATGAGCACACCAGTAGGCACAGGGATCTCAATTTGGTTAAGTAAAGTCAAATAAGTTTGAAAACTAAAGGGATCACAGAGGTATTTATTCTATTTCTCTTATTTTCAGAAAGTATGGGTGAGGTAGATTCAAGTGACTTGCTTATAATTACCAATTAATTTTTCATAGAGTGAAAACTAGATTTCAGGTTTTCTGCCCCTTGATCATTACTATTCCCACTCTTATGCATCACTGTATATCAAATATAAGTACATAAGAAAGAGATTCATTTGTATATATATTTTTATAATTATAAGTTGGAAAATATTTTCTCTACAGATGTATCCCTTCAAAGAAATTAAAATGTGCCTTAATTACATTTTGTATTTACTTTAGAAATTCAAAACTGTCTACATCCAGGCCTTCTTTAACTATATCCAGGAAAGGGAAATCAGGTGATTCCACATGTAAGACAAGTTCTTTTGCCATCATTATTCATCTACTGCCTTCTCACTTTCTGTGAGATGGAAGGTTGATCTGGTTGTGAGGAAGTGAGAAATATGCCATCTGCTCAATTTTCTTTTCCAAGAAAAGGTAGAACCATTTATTTTCTCTTTCCTCCAGTTTGAGCTATCATTAATTTTCACTCATTGTCTGTTTTTAAGCACCTAATTCTGCACAATACAAGGAGCTAAGGTATCTGCTGTTATAAAATCTGTAAGAAATGTTGAGTGAATAACACTATACAAATTTACTCATCTAATGTTAATTAATTCAGGATTTATTCTTATATGAAAAAATATATAAATTTCAGAATGTGAAATCTGTAGAAAACCTCATTTGAAAATCATTTACATGTTTCAAGTTAACAAATGTAAGAGTTACTATATTTATGGATTTTCTTGACACTCCGGGTCTCTGTTCTTTATTCCAAAAAGAAATAACTATACAATGTATTTTGATCACGAAAACCAGCCATTGAATATACTTTGACGAAAATACATTCATGCAACAATATGCTTTTCACAGGAAATAAATGCAAAAGTTAAATGGATTAAAAACAATCAAATCCAACAATATAAAAATTTATTAGACCAACTGAATACTTGGTCATTTCCTTGACATCGTCTTCTACATGTCATATTTTTCTCCTTCAACCCCAAAGAGAAAATGTGATGACTGGCCAAAAATTATCAGAATAGATTATTGTGGCATGATCTAGAATTCAATAGTCCAGGATTCCAAACAATCTTCTTACTACCATGAATAAACCTACATAATCCTCTTCAGTATACCGATCCTCAGCTTCTTGGTCTGTGAAAAGGAGCTAATGATATCGATCTCATGGAACTGTTGCCTGGATGAAATAACTGATATATGCTGCTGAACACAATTTCTAGAATACGGTATAATCTCAATATATATCAGTTTCCTTTTTTTATTGCAAACCTATGACATTTTTTTCCTTATAATGTTATATTGTAGTCTCTCAGTAATTTTTCTAAATTTTTACCTTTACCTGTAAAATAAATTTATCACATAATCTTAATTTCTATACCAAGTATGTATAAACGTGGTTTCAGTGAGTTACACTGGAGTGTCTGGCTGCCTTGGTTGGTAGAGCATATGAGTCTTGATCTCAAGGTTATGAGTTTGAGACCCATGTAGGGTATGGAGCAAAATATTTTTTTTTTAAATAATAAACATCACATTTCAGATAGTCGAATGTCATTTTAATTGGCATCTAAATATTAAACAGTATCTTATTTTTTTTCAGGAAGGAAATTATTGTTTTTTTACTTTTATTTTTTTATTTTTTTACAAATAGTTTATTGTCAACTTGGTTTCCATATAACACCCAGTCCTCATACCCACGAGTGCCCTCCTCCATGCCCATCACCCCCCTCCCCCCCCACCCATCAGTTCTCAGTTTGTTCTCAGCATTCAAGAGTCTCTCATAGTTTGCCTCTCTCCCTCTCCTCTACTATTTCCCCCATTCTTCTCTGCTATAATTTGTTCCAGGACTCCTTCAGCACTTTTCCCTCTCTCTTCCTCTTCTCTATTCCTCTCCTATGATACGGATATCGTTGCGTTTGACTGTATCACTGAGGTCTCGAACTCTTCTTTTATGTTCCTGGATCAGTTTGTCTCTTTTTCTGTCAGCTTCTTGTTTTTCTATAATGGTGTCTTCTAAATCACTTATTCTCTTTTCTGCCTCCTCTATCCGTGCATTGGACACCTCCAGTTTATTATGTATTTCATTTATCGCATTTTTTAATTCATCATGCTTATTTTTGTTCTCCATGTTGGTTGTAATCATAGTTTCTTTAAGATCCTCCATGCTTTTTGTAAGCCCAGCGATTAATTTTACGATTATTGTTCTAAAATCTGGTTCAGTTATGCTGCTTATATCTGTTTTGGGCAGTTCATTAGCTGTTGATTCTTCTTGGAGTTTCTTTGAAGGAGAGCTCTTTTGTTCCATCATTTTGGTTAGTCTCTTGTTAGTTTTAAAGACTTGTTATGTACTCTGCACCTGTGAGTGCTGTTATACCCAAGAAGACTCTTTGTCCAGGGCCTATCCTTTCAGAAAGTGTTCTTTGAATGGTACCTCTTGGTCTCTCTTGTTGAGACCTTGGTTATTTTATTTTCCTATTCGTAGTGGTATTTGGGACTCTCCACCATGTGTACTTTGGCTTGTTTCTTGAGATACCCCTGGAGAAGAAAACATACAGACAAACACACAGGGAACAGAGGGACACAAACATACAAACAAATCCAGCAATCACGCTAACCGAGAGGGAAAACTAAAAAGCAATGAGAAAAGATGGAGGAGGGAAGGCGAATGACAGAAAATAAAAATACATTAAAAAGTCAAAAAGAAGAAAAGAAAAGGAAGAATGAAGAAAACCAATAGACAAAGATCGGTTTAAAGCATATAACCAGATTTCCCAGTTACAATTAAATAGCGGGGTGTATGCAGTGCTTATTGAAGAGCTAGAGAAAGAGAGAGATGATAGGGTGGAGATGAGGCAAAATTGGAGATAGAATAAATAGGTAGAAGGGATAAGAAACTATTTTCAAGGAGCTAAAGGGTGGAAAATGGGTGGAGAGTTGAGAGAAAGAAGGTGGTGTTATCTAGAGAAACTATCTAGTCTGATTACTCCTGAGAGGCTTTGTTATACCGCCATTAACAGTTTGGCTGGTCTCTGCTTCCCTGTTGCAGGGGGTTGAGTGGAGGGTGGGAGAAGTGCTGCAGCCTCAGATCCGCTGGGGTCAAGCAGCAATACAACTGGAGTGGGTCTGGGGACTGCAGCAACTTCAGGTCCGCAGAATCTGCGTCGCCTCACCCCACCGCAACTTTACCGGCCGCCACTAAAACCACTGCTTTACCGGCCGCCACCGCTTCAGCAGGCAACTTTCACTCACGCAGCTGCCATTTCACCGGGCGCCGGGACCGCCACCACAGGCGTTGCTGCCGGTTCACTGGCCCGCCGCCATCATGGATGGTGCCGGGCGCAAGGCAGTTCAGTTTTTCCTGAGACCAGGGCACCTAGTTTAAAGTCAGCACCCCAGCCAGAGCTAAAAAAAACACTGTCTTTCCTAGCTGAGGTTTTTTTCTCTTCTCCAGGGATGGTTCTATGAGCAATCTCCGCTCTTCTTTCCTTTCCCCTGGACTTGCGGCAGCTCGCCACCACTCGCCGGTTTATCACTCCTATTAAGTAGTATCCTAATCAATGATCAGGTTCTAAAAGATTTTAAAATTCTAGTAAAGAAATAAGACATATGTACTCCAAATATGGTAAGATAGGCTATAGTTCTCCAAATTTTGTTTCTTACTTATAATAGAGTCTGGTGTCTAGTTCAGTTCAACTTATACTAAATAGTCAATAAATACTTGATGAATTAATTATTGAAATCATGATGAATGGAATGTGATGAAGACTCTAAGGATATAAATTCAAAGGAAGGAGTGATTTTTTTTTTTTCCTGGAGAAATTTTCATGATTAAACTAATTCCTAAAATCATAAATTTTAAGGAAGGAAACGTTAAGGACCATTAACTTCAACCCACTATTTTTAAATAACTTTTAATTTTTATATAATTTCAAATAAGAGAAAATGTGTAATGATTGTATACTAACTCTCATATATTCCTTGCTCAAATTATATATTGTGTCATTTGCCTTATCATTGTTTTTTTTTTTTTTTTTACAAATAGTTTATTGTCAAATTAGTTTCTACATAACACTCAGTGCTCATCCCCAAAGTGCCCTCCTCCATGCGCCTTATCATTGTTGATAAGAATTATTTGAGATTAAACTGGAGATATTGTGCTTGTTTACATCTTTGTAATTGATTTGCATCTACTAAGTCAAGGGCATTGTCTATATTGTCAGATTATTATTATCAAAAGTGGACAATTTAATATTGATACAATTGTTACCTAATCTATAGTCCATATTTCAATTTCATCACTAGTCCCAATAGTGTATTTTATAGCTATCTTGTTCATACTCTTGAAATCCATTCAGATTCACATATTCTATCTAGTTGTTTGTTCTGTTTCTTTAGTTTTTTTAATCTAGAATGGATTTTCAGACTTTCTTAAAAAAAACTTTATTTTTGAGAGAGAAATAGAGAGCGTGCGCACAAGTGATGGAGGGGTAAGTGGAGTGAGACAGAGAATCCCAAGCAGGCTCTGCACTGAAAGCCAACATGGGGCTCTAACTTAGGAGAAACTATGAGATCATGACCCAAGCCAAAATCAAGACTTGGGTATTTAACCACTTCTTTTGTTTTTAAAACATTTTTTTAGAAGCATGAGCTAGTTGAAGTCACCTCATTTTGGGTTTGTCTGGTGTTTCCTCGTGATAAAATTTAAATGATGTATTATTTTTGTCAGTAATATCACAAAGTGATATGGTTTCTTTCTCACTGCCTTATATCAAGAGTCACATGATGCTGACTTGTTCCAGTATCAAAGTGATGTTAACTTTGATAACATTCCCCCCCACGGATTTCATATCTATTGGTTTATCATTTCTATCTTGTTTCTACTCCAAAAATATAAGAATTTAAGAACTTTTTTTCAGTATAGGATCATGGATTCTTATTTTACTGAATACATTCATCATTCTTATTATATAATCTAAGGCTCAAATTATACTTTTATGTCCTTCTCATAGGTCCCGATCATTCTTTCAGTACTTCCTTTCTTTCTCATGCAATGAAATGTTGCAAGAGAATTCTTTTACTTTACCTGCCCCAGCACTAGAACAGACTGTTATCCATGTGAATCCTAACCAACTTATTTTTAAATCAATGATTAGAAGAGAAATGCATGTGAAGGCACTTTTTAATCTTACATATTTTCCATTTTATAACTGAGTAAATTTATGATTACTTATGTAAAAATATTATTTTCTTCCTCCTTTCAATCACATTCCTTTTTCTGCTTTTTCTTTCCTCTCCGAACCCCATTCCAACTCCTGGATCATGGCAATAATAAAATTAAACCTTTACCAAAGGTAAATAATGCTTGTGTTTTCCTCTTTGTACAAATCTCCAAGGGAAGAAATCTCTAAGTGTTTAGCTACCTGCTTAGAATTTGTATGCGTTTCAGAGGTAGGGGAATAGAAAAATAACACACATGAATTAATGTGCCAATAAATTATCTTGTCTCAGCTCTTTCTACCATATCAGAAGATCATATTTGCTTGCTGTCTTGATAACTAAATATCCAATATTGCTGCATATTTGTATGTCATTAGAAACATCAGATTCAGCAGGGGTCGACTCTATGTAAAATTGCTTTCCTGCTGCTCTGGGCTCTTGTGAAAGAAAACCAGTGAGTAAATCAATTCACTCTAAGTATCTATGAATTTAAAGTGTTACTCTTTCTAGGACATGGACTTATACACTGAAAGAAAGAAATGCTTAACTCTAAGGAATGGAGCTCTGTAGATTTTGGTAAGACACTGTTTGGAGAAAGGATCAAAACCATCAGAAGATGGAACAAAACTTTTTTTTTTTTTTTTTTTAAAGATCACAAACCTCACCCTATAGAGTTATTTAAGTATGTCAGAGTTCAGTGACCACATAACATTTTGAAATGGGAACTGTTTAATTAAAATAAATTAGGGCAGGTAATAATGCATCACTGAACTCTAAAACCCGAAGGTAGAGGCTTGTCTGTAGGGATTCAACCCATCTGGAGTGTATTCCCAGAGCCACTGTTGAATAAGTAATGGGATTTTCATTGGGACAATTTTTGCTTGCAGGTGGCAAAATAAGTCTTCCCCTTTGCTCTAGGGATTTAGAAACTAGATTCTTGGCAAAGCATGGAACTCCTTTTGTTTATGCAGAAACAGATAGAGCTGGGAATTAACATTCATTTACGATTTCCTTGGGGATAATGTAGGTTCAATTATCAGCAGGAAAGGTAGCTGTCCCTGGAAAAGCTAAGGATGATGACTTCTACATTTCCTCATTTAATATGCATCAAAAAGTGGACACTGACCTTCAATGAGTACAGCTTTCATTTATTGAGTAATGAAGCAATTTGCTGTCAAATTGTTTCATCAGACTCTATTATTCATCTGGGATACAATGGATAAGGAGTTTAATTTTATTATTTTCATGGGATCAGACCATTGGGACTGAGCCTAATTTAGGAAGACACAGTAGAACAGGTACTTTCTCTAGGTTCCTAAAAAATAATATTTTAATTCTTTTTAAATAATCGGTTATAAAAGGTCTTGTGAGTGGATTTCACTGTTATAAGTCCTTAGATTTGACAACAGGAAGACAGTTTCCAAATGGAAGTTGTACTTCTGCTACACTGTCAGAGAAAACCACAAACGATAATCTCTTCACAGATAAAGAACACATTATCCAATAATGCTTCAACTCTGCCATTTAGTTTTCTTCCCAAAGTTCAGCTCCACTTAATCAAGGAGAGCACATTAGGATCAGACAAATTTCGTTGAGCAGACCCAAAATGGGGGAAAATGTTGGTTCTGAAAGAATTCCTTTGAACCTATATTAGTTTAGACATGAGTTGATCCTTACTCAAATAAAAATGGAACTTAGGATCCTCTTTCAATCTCAACACCAACTATTCTGTTTTGATAACTAATATCCTCAGCATTTGGATTTCCCTACTATCTACAATACACATTAGCTATGCACCAGGATCATAGCGATTTCTTGGATAGCTAGATAGAAAGCTAGATAGCTTTCTTTATATCAAATTATACCACAGACTATTGCAAACCTAAACTTTGTTGACTTTGATTCCTTCTGAAATATCTTTTTGTTAGCCTATATTTTAATATCACTGTTATGCTAGTGGCCTTTAAGAAGGATGATATGAGAAACATTTTTATCATAAGCATTTCTTCTATAATCTTACTATTAACATGCATTATTTTTAAAATTGTTGCTGGTAAAGATTTTCAGAATAACCTGCCATTGTATTTGACATAAGGAAAAAAATTGTTAACATTATCTTTTAATTGGATAGAATAATTAAAATTCTACCCTAATTCTCCATTCACCTTAGTTTTTAGAAAGCTTTCTATAAGTTAATATTCAGTCACTCATACTTTGATATACCATTTGTTTTTTTCCCATTTCCTTATTATCTATTTAATTTTGTTGTTGTATGGTGCTCCTGTATTAAAAAACCATTTCTAAATTTTGGGGATATGAGGGAGATATGTATTTTATAAAAATATATTCATAAAATTGATAGTATTCTGTAAAGTAAAACCATCATTGTCTTTATTTGAAAAGACAATTTGCTAAGTGTTTCTTTAAGCAATGCATGATAAAGGGTGTAAGATGGGGAGATTACAAAAGTTCACTCAGTCTATTTTTAGCTTCCCTACTTCCCTCCTTTCTATAAATTCAATATCTACTAACCTATAATATTGAATTCAGAACAACTTCCAAGGTTTGTTAAGGATTTACTGTGTACAATTTATTATCAGACTTTGTCTATTAGTTGAAATAGATGTTCATGCTTCTTGTAATACAATAGTCATGAGTTCCATTCTTGCATGGACCATTGATATTGGCCCCAATAAGTACCTATAATTACCTATATCTTTGGCTAATTCTCAAGCAAATGGGCACGGTTAGACATTAGGTTAAGTGGATATGAAAAAATCAAACATTTAAATGTGCAAATGCAAAATATATCAGTGATACAAAACACATTCTTTTAATGTGTAGCCAAAAAAATGTTATTGGTTAGTTTTGTCCAGAACTAGGATATCAATCAGTAGCAAAAATTATAAATATGAGAGAGCAAGCCAGACTATTTACCTTTTGGTGCTGGCAAATGTTGGTTGACTATGTGCAGACCAACATTCTTTTTGATATGTAAGTTCACAGACTTAAAGTTACTCTGTTAGCATTGCAAGATTTTCCTGCACCTGTAAGAAGCATTCTACTTCCAGATAATCACCACTCCTCAATCCTTTTGCATCAGAATCCATTCATTTTTACATATCTTGTTTCTTATAGCAGAAAGTCAACCATATATACCATACAGAATATTTCTATTTAAATTTTGCGATAAAAATATAACCTATATCTCAGTAACCTAATTCTTCTTAACAGTTTTGCTGCTTGAAGGCACATTCTTAAAAGACTGCCTTAAGAATTTGGATCCATCCTCTTTTGTAGCTATTTCGTGGATCAGGCCATCAGATAAGGATTTACCTGGAATAGATCCTTCTGGACTTAAATTGACTTATTTATACAAACTATCCTATTAGACTAGACTGTGGAGACATAAGACACAAAAGTGTAAAAATACTACTTTTTGGTGTAGAAAAATTCATTTGAAGCAACTTCTTACACTACGTGGTGGCCTATTTGTGATGGTTCAAAGCAAACTACAGCCACGGGGCCATATTCAGTCTGTTGATTGTTTTTATAAATAAAATTTTATTGTAATGCAGACATGCCTATTTATTTGTACACTGACTATGGCTGTTTTCATGCTACAGTGGCCAGGCTAGGTAGGTGCTACAGAGATTATATGGTTTACAAATTCTAAATTATTTACTATCTGGCCGTTTACAGAAAAAAAAATGTTTGCTAATCCCTGATATTTAGTAAAACTTGCACTGAGCAAGTCATTTAACAAATTTCTGGGCAATGTAAATTTACTTATGATAGACTTCCCCTCGTTGCTTTGGTAGCTAGGGTATGCTTAATCAAATTTGATACATACCACTAGTATAGTGTCACTATGTTAAATATGTTATATACTAATGTAACTCCATCTTCCTCTTGGTGCCACATTTGTGTTTCATTCCTCCATATTTTTTTAACTTCTAAAAACCGTTTTTTGCTGGATGAATATCTGTGCAACTTCTCGCAGATTCTCTACGTTTAACAAAGAACACTAATTTATTTGCATTCAAATGTTCACCTCTCTTCACAAAATTGTATTTTTCTCACAATAAGTCGGGTGGAACATTATCTTGTAGAAAACATGTTTTGGCAATTAAAGCTAATGTGGTTTTTAATTTAATATAATTCAGCTCCAAAACTTTATCTCTCTCTCTCTTTCTATCAAAGAACTGTTATTTAAACACTTAAAAATAAAATATTTGAGGAGTTAGCATAAAGATAGTAACAAAACTAGCAATTAGACTTAAGTAGACCCTGGCTCATATCCTGGCTATACCAGTTTTGAGACACAGATAAGTCATTAAACACTTAGGTCTTCTTTTTTCACCTGTAATGTGGGATAATGTAATATAATTTCATATGCTTAGTATGAAAATTAAGTGAGAAATAGCAGAGATATCTGTCTGTTTTGTTTGCTGCCATATCAGCAGTGCCTGGCAGATAGTAGGTACCCTGATAGATAGATAGATAGATAGATAGATAGATAGATAGATAGATAGATAGGCAATTTGCAGATTCATAGCATACATTAAGCATCTAATAAAAATCAGTTTCTGCTTTCCTTTTAGACATATCATAGTAGGCTTCTTTAGTCTTATTTAGGAATAGTTATAAGTAACTGGAGAAGATAACTTTTTAACCTATCATGGTGCCAGTCAGAGACAGAAGAAATTCTGGTTATATGCAATGCACACATAGGCTACTTTGAAGTCTGGCACAAAAATTCTCAGGAACATGTTTTTGTGGCGATCTTTTTAACCTAAATTTTTAGTTCTTGGAGTTATGGTCCCATCTGTGTCAGAGAAAAACTGAATGTACAGTGAGGAATGTTGGAAAAAGATGTCTCTGTTTCTCAAGTATATTAGTTCAGCTTTGAAGTCTATGAAAATTCACAACTTTAGAGTCTGGCAAAAAGATTATTTTGTTGGTAATCCTTCTAATAAAGTTTGTGTTTTCTCATTTTCTGTGGACTTTTTAAATCATTTTTCATCAAATCAATAATACAAGCATAAATAGGAAAGAAGATGCCGCTGATTTAAGAATTAGCAATATATTTTGGGTGCCTGGGTGGCTCAGTCAGTTAAGTGGCTGACTTAGGCTTAAGTCATGATCTCAAGGTTCATGGGTTTGAGCCCCACGTCGAGCTATGGGCTGACAGCTGAGAGTCTGGAGCCTACTTCAGATTCTGTGTCTTCTCTCTCTGTCCCTCCCCCACATGCACCCGTCTCTCTCTCAAAAAAAAAAAAAAAAAAAAAGAAAAAAGAAAAACAGAAAGATTTAACAATATATTTAAACATGGACACCATTATTAAGACTCTGAATTATGGAATAAAATTCATAACAAACGAAAACAATGTGGGCTATACAATGCAGAGGTAGGGTTGGTTTGCCATTTAAAGATGAGGTCAGTCCACTGACTGATGCTTAAAAGAAGAAAAATTATAAATAAACAGATCATTTCACTGACTAGTATGCTGATGTATTCATTGTTCATTAAACAACTATTTACTGATCATTTATGTAATAGATTTACATTAGTAAAAGTAATAGTTTTATATTAGACAATTAAAATAGACCAGGCCCCTTGGTCAGGGAGGATGCCTACAATCACATGGTTAGATTTGTTCTTTGTGACAGATCCCTTGGGAATTCCTATTTATGAATGCCTTTTCTCCTTTATTATGTACTGCCCTCACATTCATATGGAAACCCTACCTCAAAATGGGTTGGTATTAGGAGGTGAGGCCTGAGGGAGGTAATTAGATTTAGAAGGGATCATATGAGTGGAACCTCCTTGATGTGTTCATTGTTTCTATGAGGAAAAAAAAACAAAACAACTAGAGTCTCTCTTTTTCTCACTTTCTCCCTCTCCCCCTCTCTGTTTCTCTCTGCCTTAGGACACAGCAAGAAGATAGCCATCTGCAAACAGGAAAAAGAGTCCTCACATAAACCTTGTAATGCTGGCCCCTTAATCTTGGATTTCCCAGCCTCTAGAAATGTTAGAAATAAATTTCTGTTGTTTAAGCTGCTCACTGTGGTGTTTTTATTATAGCAGCCCAAGATAAGACCCCCTTCAAAATAGTCCAAGATGTTTACTTTAACTTGATTTCATCTTCATAATATTATTGAGATACAGTAGTGCAAGCAGAAAGAGGTAGAGTTTCCCCGGTGGCGGGGGGGGGGGGGGAGACATAGCTCTCATGACATAAGAAAAGTCATTTTAGGCCCTCAGCTATCTTGTGAAAGAAGGCTAAGAACAAATAGCCACCATCTGGCCAGGAAATAGCCAAAACACACTCAAAAGTAAAGACTGACCTGATCCACATTCTTGAGTTACCATTATAGGATTTAAACTCCTTTGAGCACTCAGATACTGAGCCAAGGAAAGCCAGAGAATTGAAGATCCAGACCACTGGCGACCTTTGTGATTTGGACCTGGACTCCATCACCTTAAGATGACTTTTGCCCCAATTCCATGCTGAATTCCCAACTGCACAAGTCTCTTCATAAATATGTATGTACCCTTAGCTTAAAACTTTCCCAATTTTGTGTTTGAAAAAGATCTCCAGTCTTCTCCTTTATTGGTTGCAAATAAAACCCTTCCTTTTCCTATAGTTTAGTTTAGTAGTGCCTTTTTACTATTTATTTATTTATTTATTTATTTATTTATTTATTTATTTATTTATTTATATTTTAGAGAGAGAGAGTGGGAGCTCAGAGAGGGGTAGAAGGAGAGAGACAGAATCTTAGGCAGGCTCTATGCTCAGCATGGAACCCAATGTAGGGTTCAATACCACAACCACAAGATCATTACCTGAGCCAAAACTAAGTCAGACGCTCAACCAACTGAACCACCTAGGTGCCCCTTATAGTGTCTTTTGGCTTGACATTCCCCAAGAGGTGAACCCAATTTTGGGTAAAAGGAGTGCAGAGATTTTAGTTTGCTTAGTATGTCTCTTATGATGAGCTTTCTTTGAAGCAAATTATACATCTATGAGATTTTAGTTCACCCCAGTGTCTCTGAGTTAGCCAGTTCTACTTAGTTAGAAGCAGAAATATCTCTACTATAAAGTGATGCTTTTTTTTTGAAGCCCTCACCTTATCCACTCTATAGGATAACTGACATTTTATTCAATATTAAATTAGCAATTATTTAGGATTACATGGTTTCAAGTATCAATTAGGGATGACAGTCAACTAAAATGTACATTTTTCTCACGCACTTTGGCAATTAACATAGTTAAAATAAAATAAGATAAAATAAAATAAGTGTATATTTCTATTTTTATCATAGTCCAGAGATGAAAGGTAATAGCAGAGCTGATAATAATTAGTAGTCATAAAATCATCATAATTAGTATCTTGCACACATTTAAAATATTATGAAAGGGGAAAAACATGTATATTTCTCCTGGTGTCTGAACCTTACTAAATTCTTCACAATATATGGAGGGCAAGGGTATTTAAGTGCTTTTTTGGTTATCTAACTTTCAGACTAGGAAACTGAGGGGGTCCCATGAAAGACTGTTTTTTTGCTACCTTTATTCTTGTTAGGACCTGCATCTCCACTTTATACATGCCTTAATGCATGTCCTACTTCTGAAGTCAAAGAATTAACAATTTCTCTGGAGTCTTCTAGCATAATAGCTAACATCTAAGGGGTGACCAGGTGAGGTCATCGCGTGTGTTTCTAAAGACGACTGACTCTGGACACCTCCACGCCAAGACTCCTGGTTCCAGGCCATAAGTGATTTATGAAAGATACCGAAGCACTCATCTTGTTTGGAGCAGTTCCGATAAGCTGAGAGGACATGCCCAATAAAAACCCCAGACTGCAAGCAAAGATGAGATCCTCTCTCCTTTCCTTTCTGAGTTTCTCAGACATCCCATCTGCTATACTCTATCACATAGGATATTCAATAAATTCTCCCCTTATTTCCTCTCAGTTTGTGTTTGATTTCTTTCTTCAAGAAGCCAAAGAAAATCTTGGCTGGTCCTGCAGAACCCTCTTTGCATCCTAGGATGCAGCCAGCCTGCATCAACTGACATAAAATAACGTCCCATGTTTTAACCAGTAATATTATTCAGCCTTAACGTGGTGGGCTCTTGTTGTTGTTGTTTTAATCAATTTGTTCTCTTCAGTTTGCAACTAAAATTAATTCACCATTCAATTGGGATTCATTTTCAATTCAATTTCTTGACCAAATTGCATTTTTACATTAAATTACATTCTTATGGATCTAAGTTGAGTGTGATTATAATGATTAATAAGGCCATGTAACTTTATAAATTAATCATAATTGGCCAGAGTGATTGGGAAGGTAAATCCCATTATCGAGGATTGGATTTGAGGAGTAGAGACGGGGTGGGTAGGTGAGGGGCTTTTGCATTCTGTTATAAATGTTTTGTAGAAATATCCATTAACCTAGAGGGATTGGTATTTCTTCATTTGTGAACTTGTTTTACTAAGCTCAAACCTATTTTTTTATTTTTTTTTGGTAATGAATCAATTAATGAGTTAGTGAGTGACAGTAGCAATTTTCAAGTGCTGTGTAAGATAGAAAAATAGCAATAATAATCCTTTGAAATAGACTAATTTCCTACTAAGAAGAATATTGTTTTGTATTCAATTTTGAGTGCGTATTATGTAAAGAAGAGTTAAGAAAATGTTCTATGTTTTAGTCTAAATACCTATGGTTCTCATTCACATAAACTATAGAATTTAGAAACATGAAAAAAATTCACTCTAGTACAATAGAATTAACTCCTATTTTATTTTATTTATTTTATTTTATTAAAAAATTTGTAAACATTTATTCAGTTTTGAGAGACAGAGACCAAGCATGAGTGGGGGAGGGTCAGAGAGAGAGGGAGACACAAAATCTGAAGCAGCCTCCAGGCTCTGAGGTGGCTGTCAGCACAGTGCCTGATTCTGGTCTCAAACTCAGGAACCTTGAGAACATGACCTGAGCCAAAGTTGGATGCTTAACTGACTGAGCCACCCAGGCACTCCACCTGGAGCCTGTTTCAGATTGTGTCTCCCTCTCTCTCTGACCCTACCCTGCTCATGCTCTCTCTCTCTCTCTCTCTCTCTCAGAAATAAACAAAACATTTAAAACAAATAAATAAAATTTGAATTAGTAGACCAAATAAAGAAGATCACTCTTACTGATGTAAGTAGGCCTCATCTAATCCAATGAGGGCCTAAAGGAACAAAAAGATAGGAGAAAGAATGAATTCACTCTCTTTGCTTCAGCTGGGACATCCATCTTCTCCTGGCTTTGGACTTCAGGTGTCCCTGGTCCTCATGCCTTTGAATTTGGACTGGGACTTACACCATTGCCTCCCTTTTGATTTTCAGGCTCTCAGGCTTAGACAAAAGTCACATCACCAACATTCTTAGTTCTCCAGCTTGTAGAAGGCAGATGATGGGATTTCTTGGCCTTCCTAACCAGGTAAGCCAAGTCCTATAATGTCTCCATACACACACACACACACACACACACACACACACACACACACACACACGTATATATATGTATGGATGTGTGTGTGTATTATATTTTCATGTATTTATATCTTCTTTGGTTCTTTTTGTCTGGAGAACCCCGACCAATACCATGAGGACGTGATATCTAGGCATTTGGACTAGGTTTTTACTTTCAAAAACATTGGACAAGTCAATCAGACAGCTCTACTCCCTAGAATGCTTGAACCTCTTGCTTGCAAGAATATAGATGGTGACAAGAAAAGAAATGTAGTAGTTGGGATACCTGTAGTTGCAGGTAACAAAACAAATAAATATAGTAGTAGCTACAAAATCTTAAACTTGCTTACTATAGGAAAAATGTTGTTTGACAAAATTAGGATAGCTTCAGCCATAGTAAGCATTTTAGCTCAATCTCTTTGAAGTGCTCTCAGTTCTGCCTTCTGCTGCATTAGGTTCCTAGGATTATAATAACAAAGTTACTTAAAACAAAATAATTTTATTTTCTCACTGTTCTGGAGGCTAGAAATCTAAAATCAAGTTTTTAGAAAAAAACATGTTCTCCTGAATACTCTAGAATACATCCCATGCCTTTCTCTTAGCTTCTTTTGTGCTAGCAATCCTCAATGTTCTAATCCGTGCCTGCACCATTATGTGGCTTGCTCTCTGTGTGCGTCTCTTTTTCTCTTCTGATAAGGACATCAGTCACATTAGATAAAGGCATTCAACATAAACATGTTGAGCGTTCTTGCCTTTGTTTAGTTCTTTAGATGATGGATATTTTTCAAAAGATGCACACAAAGGCTTACCAGGACATCATAAACTAGCTTGAATAAAGTTTAAAAACCTGACCAAGGACAGGATTCAGAACCTCATAGCTTCATTGGAAAAGGGCCTATTCTTCTTCTTTGTTTCCATTACAATAATAATTTAAATTCCAATTAATATTTATATGTTAATTTTAGAGCTCTATATACATTATATACTACTAGCTTCTAATGTTTTATAAATTTTAGAACATTGGATTATTTTGACTATTACATCAATATAATTTATAATAATATCACTTGGCCTCAAGTGTAACACTTTTTTCTTGTTTAGCTTTGATCAAAGCATGATGGTCTTGTCAATTTTCCTTGCTTCAAAACATAAATCACAGAGGGTTTTTTATTTAGTTGAAGTCTATAGTCTAGCCATACCTAGTTCAGGAAATGTCAGTCATTTTATTTGCTCTAGAAACTACACTTAAGGTTTGTATGAAGGCAACTTTTATTTTTTCATTCCCCTTTAGTTTTCTAGAAGTGTCCAAGGAACTGTAAGCCATAAATTAATTTTCTGCATGTTTCTACCTTGAATGGAGAGACAGGATGTAGAACTCTTTATATAAGGAGCCATGGTATTTGTCTTAGATGTGTTGTTTTCAGGTCTCCCTCAACCAATAAGTACACACACAATGCTTTTTCTCTAACTTTATCTTGAGGATTTTGTAGAATTATGGAGACCTGCGTGTAAATGTGATACTAAATTTAATTGTGGTAACCTATGTACAATATTGTACATAAAATAGAAAAACAATTTGAAAAGATAAGAACTTACACCAGAATCAGTTCTTTGGGGTGCAAAAAGAAAATGGAACAAAAAAAAAAAACAACAAAAAACAAAAAACAAAAAACAAAACAAAAAAAAAAACCAGCATGAGAAGTAGTGCTCAAGGAAGTTAGAGAAAGGTTAGGAAGGGAGACAAACATATATATAAGTCAAGGAAGTCCTTGGGAAATAAGAATGAACAGTAAAATAAAGGAAAGAGATCAAATGACCATTGCTTTGGTTAGCCACAAAGTCTAGCTGTAATCTGCTGGAGTATCACTCTTCCACAGTGAAATAAGCACCCTTCCCAAAGACCAGGGAATACATGAACAGTGAGAAAGTTAAGATTGGAAATCTTTTCCATTGTAGCCTACTAATGTTATGTAATCAGCTTTACATATTTTGGCTTCACATTGTAGTTTATTGATTTGTCTTGGGTGTAGCATGTTAAAAATATTAAAACTATGTGGAGCTTCTGAGTGGCTCAGTAGGTTGAATAACAAACACTTGGTTTTAACTCAGGTCATGATCCCAGGGTCACAATCCCAGTGTTGTGGGATCTAGAGCCCCATGTCAGGCTCTGTACTGTGGAACATGCTTAAGCTTACTTATTCTCTTTCCCTCTGCCCGCTCCCCTGCTCTTCCCCTCCGCCCTTCTCGCTCTCTAAAATAAAATAAATCAATCAATCTATGGAACAGAGAAAACCCCTCTGTCTGATTGTCAAATTTTATTTCTAGGTAGGTTAAAAAGCAAGTAGAGTTGTTGCAAGGTGCTTTTCTAGGGTGGTTAGCAAGGAATCTAAATAGAGGAAAAGATAGGGTAAAGAACAAATGATGACAGAGACACAGAGAGAAAATAGCTCCAAATCTCTGATGTAGAGTGGGATCTCAAATATTTTTTTTTTTTTTTTTTTATGATAGAAGTTAGATGGTCCCAATAACACTTTAACATCAGAACAATGAGTTGGAGAGAGGGAAGAGTTATTTCAGAAAGGAAGGATGATTCAAAAGAAGAGTGATTACTGGGTGAAGACTATCAAATACTGGTCAGAAAGAAATAAAACTGCAAAATATTACCTAAGATTTCTTATGGCTTCATGTATTGTCTTTTTTTTCCTACTTTAGTTTCCTTTTTGATGTTATAAAAAGTCTGTAAGTCTATGCTATAGATCACTTTAATTTCTTTGCAAAGTGATAATCTAACATGCTAATAAAATAATTTTTTCTAAGTTTATTTGTTATTTTGCAAGAGGGAGAGTGAGCACAAACGTATGTAGAAGGGGCAAGGAGAGTTGGAGAGAGAGACTCCTAAGCAGGCTCCATACTGTCAGTGTACAGCCCAATGTGGGGCTTGAACCCATGCACCATGAGATCATGACCTGAGCTGAAATCCAGAGTCAGATGGTTAACCAAATGAGCCATCCAAGTGCCCCAAAGTATCTCTTTTTGATGACTCCCAAAACTGATCTGAACATGGTACACTTTATTGATATTAAGAAGTATATTTTTCTTGCAAAGATTAAACAGATATTTCTTTCATTTCTGTTACAATAATTGAATTATGAGAAGCCAAAATGAACTAATATGTTAGAATGTTAGCACCACATTTCATACAATGCTAGAGATAATTTTACTTGCCAAATAAATATGGTTGGCTCTGAGTCCCATCACATGGATGATAAACACATGGAAGTATATAAACAAAAGATAATGATAAATAGCAGTATATCAGGAAGAAGGTATAGAGATGTCAAATGAAATGTCACTGAAGTCATTGCTAACCAGAATGACTTAACTGACAGTCTGGCACAGGAAGAGAACAATACAATGAATGAAATTAACAGGCATCCAAAAAGTTTCTTTTCTGTGCTACAAGAGTGACTACAGAAACAAGCAGAAGAGCAAGAGAGATTCATAATCTCAGAAGGACCCAGTTTCTACAGCCTTCAGAAAAAAGTGAAAAAGGTATAATTCCAAAGTATAATAAGAAATTACATTACAGCCAGATTTTTAATACAAACTGAAAGTATGTGATTCACATAAATGAATCTAAGGTATTTTACAGAGTTCCAGCATATAGTAAACACTGAAAACACATTACATATTTATGTTATTATAGTCAAAAGGTCATTGCTATATTGGAAACAAAATTACCTGTGATTCCCTAAGTGAAGAAACATGAGATTTACTATATTTTTTTGCCCTACCTGTACCTGTATTTTCCTAAATCTCACCAAGCAACACTTGATTAAGAGGTTCAACCTAGCAGATAAATTATAACATGCCATCTATTTTGAAATCATACTTTCTAAAAAACAACATGTTTTAAGTTTTTTTGGGGAGAAACATTGTGGCATATAGAAAGATATATATATTTATTCATCATGTAACAAATATTTACTGTAATTTACCTTGGTCACAGAGCAAGACAATGACAGAGATGGTCCCTGTTCCCATAGAGCTTACAGTCTCAGAGGACAAAGAGTGCTGAGTTTCAATTACAGTCTTGCCATTGTTTTTGGTATTGTTTAGCCAGGAATTGAAACTTCTGGGGCCATGGTTTCTTTTTGATATATAAAGTGGGGCTAAGAGTACTTATCCTACATGATGGTTGTAATGATTTAATGCAATAAAATGCATAATGCTTAGGTCCATATCTGTCATATAGTAGGCATTCTTTTTCAAACATAGTACCAGTTAAATAATGTGACAGGCACAGAACTCCATGAGCACAGAAGAAACTAAATAAAATCTTGACTGTTCTTAGTAACAGTTGAGGTGACAAGACACATTGTTGACAATTTTTTTTTTAAAAATCAGGGATTGATATTTTGGAGATTATTAAATTTAGATAAGTAAACTTCTGAGTTAAAAAATGAAATTATTCATACAAAGTATTGAGTTCAACTGCTGAAATCTTCAGATTCATGTATGAAAGGTGTCTATTCACTACACTGTAGTATGAACTTTGCAATTTTCATCAAATCATGGGATTTAGGTATAGTAAGTCCTATCTATAACTTTCTCTGTTCATATATATCATAACTTTCTGTGTGTGTGTGTGTGTGTGTGTGTGTGTGTGTGTAATTGGTCTCATTTACAAAAGTATGGGCTAAGATCAAGTATGGACAATGTTCTCAGGGTCCATGAGATGTTTTACATTTCACACAGGAATAGTCTATGTTCCTGGCCTTTTATATAATGGCATAATGTAAATGACCAAGTTGCATGTCACTCACTTACATAGGTGCATGCCCGGTAGAGCTATAGTAATTATCCTTGGTCTGAATGGATGTATTTTTTCATGATCTTTTTTTTTTTTCTCTTCAAGTCTATTTAAAATATTGTAATGTTAGTATTTTAAATTGGCTATACCCAAGGTGAAATTACAAACTGCAATGTGAAAGCCAGTCAATTTAGACTGTATTAGGTAAGGTCAGAAGCTTAAAGTGAGAAAAAAAAAAAAAAGATACATCACCTATATTTATCTTCCATCTGCTCAGAAACTGTTCAGATTGCCAACACACTGATGCATCATTTACTTATAATAATGTGTTAATCACAATAATGAGCAATGAATTTTCAGATGTTAAATGAACACTCAGAATAGGAAACCCTGTCATTTAGAAGGCCAGTTAATGAGAGCAAGGTGGAAAAATTGCTTGATTAGGCAGTTGACTTTTTTAAAACAAATGTTTGTGTCACCATGAATTTAGACTCTGCTAAACAATTGAGCTTCTTTATGCTGATTTTCAACAAATTAAGGAGAACAGAATGCTTTGAAGAGGGATCTTCAAGTACAACTGCTTCATTGAGAACCTCCTGAGAAGTACTTATTTCATGGGTTCTCCCACATAACATATTTTGCTTGCTTACAAACTGTAACCAAGTTTCTTATCATATAAATAGTCCATGGTCTAGAGCGGATGTTGACAATTAGTTTTTACTATTTAGGTTGAAATGAATCAAAAGAAAGATAATATTTGTGACAGATGACAATAAGAAATTCAAATTTCAGTGTCTATAAATGGAGTTTTATTGTGCCACAGCTAAATGCATTCATTTACGTATTGTCTATAGAAGTTTTTGTGCTACATTGGCAGAGTTGAGTGCAAAGTTGTTTCAGCTGGCAGAGCTGAAAATGTTTACTATCTGACTATTTAGTTAGCAAGTTTGTCAAGCCCTGGTCTAGCAGTTATAAGAGTGTAAATCCTATGGGGACAGGGGTGAAGTGCAACATAGAATTTCTACTCATTATTCTGCCAGTAGCTGAAATGGAACAAAACAATTTTTTCTGAACATCTGCTAGGTTACCTTACAACTTTGAACTAATTTTTAATTTATTCTTTTATGCTTAATATGATTCTGCTCTGAAAGAAATAGTCTCAATCTTCTATCGGTTAATGTTCAATTTTTATTCATCTATGACCCAGATTTCTCAATTCAACTATAAACAACAGACTGAATTGTATTTGAGTATTGTGCTTAGATATTTTGAATACAAAAGGAGGCTCATCTATGTAAGAACGAATTTAGGCCTCGTTGTAACCCAGTATGCCATGTTCCTATTTTATATGCTCCGTGATAAGGCATGCTCTCCAGGTCTTTCATGTTAGAGTCTATAACCTGAGACACTGCATGCATTCTCACCTAGCATGCCCAACATATAAACTAATCTCATTACGTGCACCCTGTATTAAGACAATAATGGCAAACGTAATGATAATATAATAAACAACAAAGATTTACTGAATACCATTTTACCTAGGTCAATTTTAAATACTTTAAATGTATTAATACATTCAGTCCTGACAATAATCCTGTGATCTACCTATGACTTTATCTCCATTTTACTGGAGGCAAAAAAAGATTTCATAAGTTGTAATTTGGTTCAGGCTTCTCTACTTCCAAGCTTTACAAAATTCAAGACCTCTGAAGTAAAACTTGAAATAAGTGTCCTGATCACAGTGCTAATGTCTGGAGCTGGCCAATCTCCCTTTATCTCTTTACTTTGACATTGCATTGGAATGCTGAAATTAAATCAGGATATCTTTGGGTTCATCTGTTGAAAAAGTATTTTATTGTTGCTCTATAGGTGAGACCACCCAAACTTCATAGAAACAAAATGCATTAGTTCCTCATGACATTGAAAAGGGATAATATATCAGATACACTTCTGTCCACAGAGTTTTGAATGACTTAGTAATGAGCCTTTGTTAGTAATTCAATAGTGTAACACTGCTGATGTGAATAATTTGACACTCTTCCTGTATCTCAGCAAAATCGGACAATCTTGTGGAATATAGTTCATTTGAATAATGTTCCCTCCAAGAAAAAAATCTACATGGTTATGCAAACTCTACATATGTTTAGAAGGCAGATACATTATGCATGCCTATTTAAATGATTCAATTATTGGCATATTAATGTCTTTTTTTTTCTGCCCTTAGTATTCTTTTCAGCCTCTCTCCTTACCCTAATACCTCAATCCAACACAGGTGGCCAGACATTTGGATTTTCCTGCCTCAGGGGAAAGCTGTTATTCAGGGATCAAATACAGAAGACTCTCAGGGGTGGCTGGGTGGCTCCACTGGTTAAGTGTGGCTCTTGAATTTAGCACAGGTCATGATCTCACAGTGTGTGAGTTCACACCTTGTTTCAGGCACTGTGCTGACAGTGTGAAGCCTGCTTGGGATTTTTTCTCTCCCTCTATCTCTCTCTCCCATTCTCTCCCTCTCAAAATAAATAAATAAACATTTAAAAACTTAAAAAAAATAGACAATACTCAGAGGAATTCTGTCTTCCTGTCAGTAATGAAGGAGAGGTGCCATTTGATTTAAGAGAGAGTACAATGAAAACTCCCTGAGCCTAGAAAAGAGTCCAAGGCCCTAGAAGTTGGCTTAGTCGGGGTTCCTATTTCTCTGTAGGAGTCCACAGAGGTGACTGGAGCTCAAAGGAAAATGGCATAACTGTAGGCAGACCTAGGTACACAAACCCAGCAAAGATGTCTGCATATGGAGCAGAAAATAGCAACAGTCCAGTTGTTAAATATTCAGGACCTATCTTGGCTCAAATAGTACAGGGATTAATGGTGACTATGATGACTGAAGACTAAAGACCCTTCTTTCATTTTTTCTAATTTTTTTAAAAAAAGTTTATTTATTTATTTTGAATGAGAGAGAGGAGAGAGAGAGAGACAGGGAAAGAGAGAGAGTGTGGAGGGGCAAAGAGGGAGGGAGAGAGAATCCTAAGGAGTCTCCACACTGCCAGCATGGAGCCTGACACAAGGCTCGAACCCACAAACTATGAGATCATGACCTGAGCTGAAACCAAGAGTCAGATGCTCAACCAACTGAGCCACCCAGGTGCCCTCCTTCTTTCTTTTATCAAGCACTACTTAGGCTTCTTTGGTTTGGGGGCAATATAAGAAAGGAACTAGTTCTTTAGTTAATTTCCAAGAAGAAATTTTCTTCTATTGTAGCATGAAAGAGGGTTATAGCTGGAGCTACTTTGATTTAAAGAAAATAAATAAATGTGCCATCTCTTACACACTTGAGATTGAGGGACAAAATTCATAGCCTTTACAGAGGTACATACATACAAAACAAATTCTTCATCTGAATATCCTCACCTGTGTGCCTTTATGTTATTCTCCCTTTGAGTCACATAAAACAATGCCTGAGAATGAAAAGGATTATCCATTTACAAATACATAAACTCTTTAATTTCTCAGCATGCTACCTAAAAAAATGGCACCTTGGCCTCATCTAAAAAGAGCAACAGCATGTGCCTCAATTATTATTTTTCAAATGTATTTCCATTAGTTTTAGACATGTTCCCTGAGGCTTTTCTTCTGCCCCATTGTTTTGTTTTGATTTTTTTTTTCCTTAATATGGATGAAGACTAGAATGCTTGGGTTCTTAATCCATCTCCCCAATGGAGTCATAGAATAGCCTCTGGCAGCCATTTAATTTCCTCCTACTGAAGTACAGCAGTCAGCAATACCCACCAAGTCCTCTCAGAGCATGTTTGGTATTTCTACTTAATTATTATTGGTGACAGATTTGAGATTCTTTAATGAAAACTTCTATTGAAGGGCAATATGCTGTAATTTAATTTGGAACTACTACCATGTCTCGTTCTGCTTTCAGAAGGACATGCAGAAATCAAGCTTCGTATTAAATAATGTTCTTTGTGAGGTAAATAACTAAGAACTGTGAATACAAGTGAACATTATAGATTCCATCCAGATGAAGCCAAATGGTCTATTCTATAAGATGTAAGAGAATTTAACTAACCATAAGCCTATGTATTGCAGAGAGAGAAAATGTTTTCTTGTCTACTGTTAATGGAATTTCTTTAATAACATAGTATATTTTAGACTAGACCTAAATATGTTTTTTTATTTTCTCACCTCCTTTTATTATTGAGGTTTGGTTTAGTCTGTGAATTACTTTTATTTCTCTCAGGACCTCTGAATGTTGGGCGACAATAGATATACATAGATTAGACTCTTTTTTTTCCTTTTCTAGGGATCCACTAACAGTACAATAAAGAATTTCAATTTTTACTTAAACAGCCACTAGCTGTGGTGGTATATAGAAAGAAAATTAAGTGGCCTGATCTCAGTTTAGCGAAGTCACATTTTGTTCATGATTTAGATAGAACATGGTATTTGAAGACTATTAATAAATCTTTGTTTATTTCTGTAAACAGAAAGTTAGAATAAAGTAGACTGAGCTGCATACAATATGATCTTCTTAACAACAACAACAACAAATCAATATAACTGATCATTGACTTCTTGTGAACCATAGAGAAAGGCCTTCTTTGAAAATAGGGAAAATCAATAAGTGCCAGCAAGATGTGATGTGAGGCGTATTTGAAAGGCCCTGGTGTATACATGCCCCAATGACAGTGTGATGGTATTAGAAGTACTTCCACAAGTAATAGTTTCCTTGAACTCTCTGCCCTTACCTCATTTGTCTTTACTTTTAAGATTAAATTGTTCTTGGGCATATGAAATAATTGGCCATAACTTAAAGGTGGATTTTGTCATTGCCTTAAGATCTGAATAAGATAGGAGGGATAGGTCTTCTGTCAAGTGAAAAAGGCTTAAAAGATACTTGAGGACTTGTCGGTGATTAGAGAAGAAAAGGCAAATGTCACCTGACTTCTTCTGTCACATAGATTGTTATGTGTCCAGTTTACACTATTCAGTTTCTGCATGGTGTTTATTTATTTATTTATTGAAAATGCTTTGATGATATTGAACACTGTATATCTCGAAAATCTGGTGGTCTGGGGGTCAATATTTCCCCTACCCTATATCTCAGTGCTTATTTATTTTATATTTAGTATTCCTCTCTCTTTATGAACCAAATTATAATCAACTCTTGACAAGATATATTTTATGATGAAAAGGTTTTGTTTCACTCATAGAGTCAAGATAGTAGTGTTACAGCACTCTAGAACAGAATGCTTTGGAATAAAAATAATTTTAAAAAATAATGGCTTTTTTCTAGCTCTGTGACCTTGGTATGTTTTTCATTACTCTACCTTTTCACACAGGAAAAAAAGAAGTTAAATTAAATGAAGATGATAATACTACTTATCTAACATAGTTGTTGGTAAGATTAGATTGTGTGTCTGTGTATCAGTTAGGATATTATCAGGCACATAGGGTTGAATATTGTTATTGTTTATTATTATTTACTCAATATTCATTAAGCATGTATTATATGTGAAAAATGTAGTGTCCTTGGCACTAAAGATACAACAGCAAGAGCAAGACAAAAAAAAAGAAAGACTATATCCATAATGCATACATCTTGAATTATAAGACTCAGCTACTCTCATTGCCCATTATTCCTTAAAGCAAGGAGAGAAGACTACTACACACTGTCAAACAGGCTAAAGAATGCAAATGATAGAAGAGGCTAAAAAATTGCATCTTGCTTTGGAAGATTCATTTTATTGAATAAAATGACCAACAACTAACACATCCCAGCTAAAATAACTAAGAGTGAGAGTTTGCTATATACTTATTCTAAGTAAAAGTATATATTGTTGCTTATTGCTTTTTAGATATATTTGTCATAGTTTTCAATGAGTCATTGACATCCCTTACTTTTTCATCATACCAGTAACTTTCCTTTAACCTTCAAAAATACATATCATCATATGGCATTGTTTTCAGTAGTCAATCTAATGGAAATTTATCCATTCTACTGAACCAGGAGTAGGCCTTTAAGACTTAAATAATTCAGGGGCGCTTGGGTGGCTCAGTCGGTTAAGTGTCCGACTTTGACTCAGGTCATGATCTCACAGTTCATGGGTTTGATCCCTGCGTTGGGCTCTGTGCTGACAGCAAGCTCAGAGCCTGGAGCCTGCTTCAGATTATGTATCCCCCTCTCTCTCTGACCCTCCCCTGCTCATGCTGTCTCTTTGTCTCAGAAATAAATAAAACATTAATTTTTTTTTAAAGAATTAAGTAATTCAAAGACCAATTAAGATCAAATAAATCAAGTAAAATTTTGTGACTATTTCATAGAGAGAAATAATACCTTTTAAAATATTATAATACAATGTTCATTGCTTGGAAATTATTTTAACTCTTCCTTATTTCCTCCTTCTTTCCTCCCTCCTACCCTCCCTCCCTTTCTTCCTTCCTTTCTTCCTCCCTCCCTTCCTTTCCTTCCATGGCTTTATTTCACATTTGTCTTCAGTATAATCAGAATAATTGTGGATAACTCAAATTATCTCAAATTACTCTTTCAACTACTCCTCTTCAGGCAACTTATTGACATCTTTAACCTCCCTTAATAGGTTAGGGTGAGAAAGCATAATTTTGAAGTCATTGGATCAGATGACTTATTTAGCAAAACAAAAGAATTACAGTATTTTATAGTTGAAACAGGCAATACAGATCAGCAAAGACAGCAGCCTTCAAGTATTTTTTAAGCTGTGTACTTCTTTTTTCAAATGAAAATGTATTCAGAAATCCAAAGTGTAAAACAGATAAAAGGAGAGATGCTCTGATTGAAATGAGGTGCAAGCCCTGGAGCTCAACTCCTGTGGTGATGGCAATGGAATTCACTACAAGTCAAGAATCCCTAGTTTAAATACCCCTTACCAAATTCAAGTCCTTAATTTCACGTATTTAGAAATTTAGGCCTGGAATGGTAAAGATATTCAAGGCCAGAGATGCAGGTATAAACCGGACCAGGGGCAGAATTAAAGTCTGCAAATAGATATTCAAGATGTTTTCCTTTATATTAGAAAACAGTATTTTGTACTATAATTACACTGAAGGTTGAACTTGGTGATATACTACTGTTCCAATGGCAAGGTCACCTTTTCAGTAATGCATGTGGGCTGGGAGATATTGTTACAACCTCTTTGGAAAATAAAATCTGCCACAATCCAGCTTCTGACCACAAGAGTTCACATTCCTACAACATGAAAAATACACTTATCCCCCCTGATGCATATCCAAATTTCACCCCATTGTTGCATCAGTTTAAAGACCATGATCTCATCAAAACCAGGTTCATGTACATAAGAGGCTTTAATTTCTTAAGGAATCTCTCTCCATACAGGTTTTGGTAGTAACTGTACTAGTTCACACTTCCACCAAAATTGTACAAGTGTTCCCTTTCCTTTGCATGCTCATCAATGCTTATTGCCTTTTGTCTTATTGATAATAGTCATCCTAAAAAGTGTGAAGTAATATCTTATTAGGGTTTTGATCTGTATTTCCCTGATGTCGTCAGGAAGATGATTCCCTATGTTTTCTTCCAGAACTTTTACTATTTCAAGCCTTACATTCAAGTCTTTAATCCATTTTGAGTTTATTTCTGTGTTTGATTAACATAGGGTCTATTTCCATTCTTCTGCACATGGATATCCAGTTTTCCCAACACTATATATTGAAGAGATCATCCTTTCCCATTCTATATTCTTGGCACCTTTGTCACAAATTAATTCACTACATTTGCATGGATTTATTTCTGGGCTCTCAATTCCATTTCATTGATGTATTTTTATAGCTCATTATCTGTTTTTATGCCCATACCATACTGTTTTGCCTTTACTATAGCTTTGTAATACTGTTTGAAGGCAGAAAGGATGATGTCTTTAGCTTTGTTCTTTCTCGAGGTTGCTTTAGCTTTCAAGTTCTTCTCTGGTTTTGTAAAAAACTTAGATTTTATTTTTCTATTTGTGTGAAAACTGCCATTGGAATTTGGGTAGGAATTCCATTGAATCTGTGTTGTCTCAGTCACTTCATGTGTAGAAGTCACTCAACTAGTTTCTAGAATTCTATTAGAGAGAATTGATCTGTGTATAGATGTGGATTTGGTGCCTCCATCAGAGGAGGGGACTTCAGGAGCCTCCAAGTTTCCATCTTGGTGACATCATTCCTCTTAAGCTTTTCCCCTCACCTCAATTTATTAATAGCAGCTAGAAGCTAAGCATGTCATGTAACATTTTACTTGGAAACCTCCTTAACTAAATCATAGGATTCATTAGGTTTATTTTCTATTTTTTATATTTTCACAGGAAATAGTGTTTGTTATTTAATTTTTTTGCCATTATATAAGTCTTTTATTGTCCATCATTCACTTGCATTTTCCTCACACTTTCCTGTGCACCTTCAAAGATACATTACTCAGGGTTCTTTAGGTTTCTACTAACAGCCTCAAGAATTTTCAGATTTTGCTCATCATCCTTTCCCAAAAGGAAAGCTACATTTAGGTTTTATTATAGCAGCATCCCCCTGATCTGGATATAACAGATGCATTGAAACGTATCCCAGAGTCAGTGAGGTGTATCAACAGCCATCATTTGTTATTAGTTTCCCCTTGGCTTTGGGAACCAACACTTGTTAGTGAGGCAGCTTTCCTTAGGGGCCTCACATGCAGTTGTCAACAGATAATGGCTTGGTCTTGAATCACCTTTAAAGCTTTCTTATGTATCTGACAGTTGATGATAGCTGTTGCCCAGAATCTGCCTCATCTCACAATGTGGCATAGGCTTACTTGCAGTATAGTGACTGGGTTCTAAAACCATGCTCCACAACAAAGAAACAGGCAGAAGTCTTAGTGACTGTATGAACTAGAATCAGAAATCACATATCATTTCTATTATATTCTATCAGTCAGTTGTATAACAACATTCCACCTAGATTCAAGGAGAAAGAAGACCAGCTCCTTTAACAGATGGAAATGTGGTAAAGTCACATAGTAAAAAGTCCATGAGTGATAGAAGATTGTATTACACAGGCCTTTCAAATAATATCTGCCACAACTATGTGCCACAAAACATCAGCTGTAATTCTTTAAGTAGGAAAACATAAAGAAAAAATAGAATAAAGATATTACATTATTTCATATTAAATGGATGAAAACAGCTTAATATGTTTATTAAAAAATAACCACAGTAGGGATACTATTTGAAAAAAATTGACTGTTTCAGTGCTTTGGTATTTGAAAATAGACAGATCCAACAAAATGTATGATAGTTGCTATTAGGAGAAAGTAAATATTTCACAATAAATGAGATGAGTCATACTCAGTAGGACAAATAAATATGTCAGACTGTCACAAAGAGCAAAAAAAGTCTGAATATGAAAAGAAGAACTTTTGTACTAAATTCTAAGATACAGTAATGTGACAAAACATAATTTCTGAAAAACCAAATTTTATGACTTTTAATCCTCTTTGCTTAGGAAGTCTTCCTTTTTTCTTCCAGAGAGTTAATTGTGAGATAAAGTATATTAAAATAAAGGAAAACCTAATTACTTTAAATGTAGCTGCTTTTAGGCAGCAACTTAACATGCTTTCAAATTGGAAAACTTCTCTCACTCTTTCTTACGGGAGGGGTAAACTGGGCTAGATTAATGGGTTTTAAGACTGCTGGCATCATGAATCAGGAATTACTAAGTCATAATTATATGAGGCTCAAGTGGATGGCTACCTTAGAGAATGTCTTTTCTTAGGTCTCGTCTTTGATCAAGTCACACTTACCTCTCGAACAGTAACTCTAATTATATATCCCTCCCTTGCTGTTCTTTTGCATTTAAAGAGTTCCTTGAAAGAAAAATATTTATTGTATGTCTAATATATCCTAAGCATTATGCAGGTCTTTCTAACATGGTATCTTATAGTTTCCTTTAAAATCCCCTCTGGTGTAAATAATCTCATCATCATTTTGTCTTAGAATTTGTTTGCTCATTGCTTAAATTCATCCAAAAATTACTTTCATTGAATACTCTGGACATGTAAAAGCATAGAATAGCATATAATGACCACCTGTGTACCTATTACCTGGCTTAAATATTTCAAATAAAATTTATTTATGTCTCTGTGTAGCTTTCCATGATCCCATTTTTCTCCATTTCATCCAAGAAGTGATTATTATGAATTATATTACTTCTACCCATGAAACTATTTTTATATTATTTTGCATATTTTAAATATAAAAGATATTGTCATATGTTCTGCAAACATTTTTCCCTAAAATTGTTTTTACTCATATGCATGTTGATTCAGAAGGGGTTTATTTATATTTATTTTACTGTGGTGTCAGCTATATAATCATTCATTAAATTCACCCATTCTTTTTTCTCTTAATAGACATTTATATCATTTAAAATTTTCACCATGTACAAACCATGTTGCAATGAACATTTTAGGTATTATTTATTGGTTTTTGCTAGTTTCCCACAGTATAAATTATGATTCATCATTAAATAAACATTTACCCTATATATTACAATTAACATAAAAATATTGTTCATTAGTAAACCACATAGCGCTCTGTGATTAGCTTTGTCTTACTATTTTACCCTCTCACGTTACTGTAGGATGAAGACAAGTAAGACAGGAAAAGTATGTTTTCTAGTTTTTTATTTTCTTGAATAATTTTTTTTAATGTTTTATTTATTTCTAGGAGAGAGAGAGACAGCGTGAGCAGGGGAGGGTCAGAGAGAGAGGGAGACACAGACTCCGAAATAGGCTCCAGGCTCTGAGCTGGCAGTCAGCACAGAGCCCGACGCGGGGCTCGAACCCACGAACCGTGAGATCATGACCTAAGCAAAAGTCGGACGCTTAACCGACTAAGCCACCCAGGCGCCCCATTTCTTGAATAATTTTTAAATGTAGTTTTAAAAGGCTATAAATAGCCCTTTGATAAAAATTTAACTTACTAAAATAAAAAAAATGTGTCAAAGAGAATATAAAGAGAGGTAAGAGTAACATTATATCGTGAATATTATACACTATGTACTCAAACATATTCAAATACATTTACATTGTACCTATTGAATACTAGATATACTCTACTTGACTCTAATATTTCTATTATAAAATAAAATAAGCTTCCTTAACTCTATGTCTCCCTGCAACGCCCTACTCATTTTTATTTATTTATTTATTTATTTATTTATTTATTTATTTATTCATTCATTCATTCATTCATTCATTCACTCACTCACTCACTCTCAAGTTAGTTAACACACAGTGTTATGAAGCCTTGGCTTCAGGGATAGATTCCTGTGATTCATCACTAGCATACAATACCTAGTGCTCATCCCAACAAGTGCTTTTCTTTTTTTTTTTTTTTTTACAAATAGTTTATTGTCAAATTAGTTTCCACATAACACTCAGTGCTCATCCCCACAAGGGTCCTCCTCCATGCCCATCCCTCCTCCCCCCCACATCCATCAGTCCTCAGTTTTTGTCAGCATTCAAGAGTCTCTCATGGTTTGCCTCTCTCCCTTTCCCCCACCATTTCCGCCCTTCTTCCTCAGTTAAGTTCCTCCTAATCCTCATATACGTGCAAACATATGATATTTGTCCTTCTCTGCCTGACTTATTTCGCTCAGCATAACACCCTCAAGGTCCATCCATGTTGCTACACATGGCCACATTTCATTGTTTCTCATTGCCATGTAGTATTCCATGGTATAGATAAACCACATCTTCTTGATCCATTCATCTGTTGATGGACACTTAGGCTCTTTCCATGTTTTAGCTATTGTGGAGAGTGCTGCTATGAACATTGGGGTACATGTGCTCCTGTGCCTCAGCTTTTCTGTATCCCTTGGGTAAATTCCTAGCAGTGCTATTGCTGGGTCATAGGGGAGTTCTATTGTTAGTTTCCTGAGGAACCTCCACACTGTTTTCCAGAGGGGCTGTACCAGTTGACATTCCCACCAACAGTGTAGGAGGGTGCCCGTTTCTCCACATCCTCGCCAGCATCTAGAGTTCTCTGATGTGCTCATTTTAGCCACTCTGACTGGCGTGAGGTGGTATCTCAGTGTGGTTTTGATGTGTATTTCCCTGATGAGGAGGGATGCTGAGCATCGTTTCATGTGTCTGTTGGCCATCTGGATGTCCTCTTTGGAGAAGTGTCTGTTCATGTCTTCTGCCCATTTCTTCACTGGGTTGTTTGTTTTTTGGGTGTGTAGTTTGGTGAGTTCCTTATAGATTCTGGATATTAACCCTTTATCTGATATGTCATTTGCAACTATCTTTTCCCATTCCGTTGGTTGCCTATTAATTTTCTGGGTTGTTTCCTTGGCTGTGCAGAAGCTTTTAATCTTTATGAGGTCCCAACAGTTTATTTTTGCTCTTGATTCCCTTGCTTTTGGGGATGTGTCAAGTAAGAAGTTGCTGAGGTGGAGGCCAAGGAGGTTGTTTCCTGCTTTCTCCTCTAGGGTGTGGATAGTTTCCTGTCTCACATTCAGGTCCTTTATCCATTTTGAGTTTATTTTTGTGCATGGTGTGAGAAAATGATCTAGTTTCATTCTTCTGCATGTTGCTGTCCAATTCTCCCAACACCATCTGTTAAAAAGGCTGTCTTTTTTCCATTGGATATTCTTTCCTGCTTTCCAACAAGTGCTTTTCTAATGCCCATCACCCACCCAAACACCAATTTCTTTTCTTTTTTTTATTTTAATCCAAGTTAATTAACAGATCGTGTAATAATGATTTCAGGAATAGAATTTAGTGATTCATCACTTACATATAACACCCAGTGCTCATCCCCAAAGTGCACTCTTTAATGCCCATCACCTATTTAGCCCATCCCCCACCCAACACCCCACCAGCAACTCCACAGTTTGTTCGCTGTATTTAAGAGTCTCTTATGGTTTGACTCCCTCTCTGTTTTTATCTCAGTTTTCTTTCTCTTCTCCTATGGTAATCTGTTAAATTTTTCAAATTCCACATATGAATGAAATCATACGATATCTGTCTTTCTCTGACTGATTTCGCTTAGCATAATACCCTCCAGTTCCATCCATATTGTTGAAATTGGCAAGACTTCATTATTTTTCATTGGCAAGTATATTTTTTGTTGTGTGTATGTATCACATCTTTATTCATTCATCAGTTAATGGACATTTGGGCTCTTTCCATATTTTGGCTATTTGATAGTACTGTTATAAACACTGGGATTCATGTGCCCTTTCGAAACAGCACCCCTGTGTCCTTTCTAATAGTGCAATTGCTGGGTCTTAGGGTAATTCTATTTTTAATTTTTTGACGAACCTCCACTCTGTTTTCCACAGTCGCTATAACAGTTGGCATTCCCACCAACAGTGCAAGAGGATTCCCCTTTTCCACAACCTCACCAACATCTGTTGTTTCCTCAGTTAATTTTAGTCACCCTGACTAGTATGATATCATATCTTAATGTGGTTTTGATTTTTATTTCCCTCATGATGAGGGATGTTGAGCATCTTTTCATGTGTCTATTTGCCATCTAGATGTCTTCTTTAGAAAAGTGTCTATTCATGTCTTCTGCCCATTTATTGACTAGATTTTGTTTTTTGGGTATTGACCTACTCACTCTCTTTGCTTCCCTTCTGCTGTAGGAAGAATAATGACTTCCTCAAATATGTACATCACTTAATTTCTAGAACCTGTTAATATGCTAGCTTTGAACAAAGTCTTTGCACTTCACGTGTGATTAATGGTATGGACTGTTAAGATAGAGAGATTATTTTGTATTAATTCAGGTGGGCTTAGTCTAATTATATAGACCACTGAATTTGAAGGACCTTTCTGGCTGGATTGAAGAGAGAGATAAGATGATAAAAAAGGTTTGGAGAAAGTCATTGTTGCTGGTTATGAAGAAACTCAATATTACTTGCTCATGGGGCTCTGAACCAAAGAAAGGGATAACCTCTATAAGCTGGAAAAGACAAGGAACAGATTCTCTTTTAGAGTCTCTAGAAAGGAACACAGCACCATCTACATCTTGAGTTTAGCCCCAGTAAAACCTGTGTTGGGGTTGTGACTTACAAAACTGAAAAAGAAAATTTTATATTTCTTATGCTGCTAAATTTGTGGTAATTTGTTATAGAAGCAGGCATATACACATGCTTACACACACACAAACTTAATACTTCCATAGCTAAATTTCTTGAAAGACACATCTCTTGCTGCTGTCAACATTAATTCACATTGAATTTTCTCTTTAACCTACTAATTAGGCTTATATCCTCACCATTCTATTAATTTGTAGATGTTTCAAAAACATCTTTAACTTCCTGTCTCTTCAATTTAATCATTTTCCAATTGTTAACTGCCCCCTCAGCAATATTTGATTCAGTTGATAATTTTTCCCTTATTTAAACACAATATTATTTTATTTATTTATTTTTTTTAATTTGAGAGAGAGAGGAGGAGAAGGGGAAGAGAGAGGTGGAGGGAGGATCTGAAGCAGGCTCTGCACTGACAGCAGAGAGCCCAATGTGGGGCTTGAACTCATGAACCATGAGATCATGAGCTGAGCCAAAGTCAGATGTGTAACAGACTGAGCCACTCAGGTGCTCCAAAACATGGTATTATTTTACATTTGGTTTTAGCAAAAACCTATCCACCTGGTTTTCTTCCTGAATTTATCCTCTCCTTACTTGGTTTTACTAATCTATTCTCATGCCCATAAATATAATATACATAACTTTCCCCATCAAACTTCAATAACCCTTTGCCTATTTATTCGTTTCACTTGGATATCATGCTTCAAAAATATAGCCAAGTCAAAAATCCTATTTTTTACACCAAATCTTCTTTTCCCACCCTTTTAGTTGCTCAAGTCAACTCCTAGGAATAATCCTAGGTTTGTGTTTCACTAACTCTTCACATTCAATCCTTTGGAAGATAGGTATCCACCATACCTCTAATCTGTCCACTTCTTTTTATCACCTTTACCACTATTCTAAGTCAAATCATTGTAATCTCTTGCCTGGACAACACAAACTCCTCCTAGGGAGGTCTGTTTACTTCTCTTCTTTCTACCTCCTTCCCCACATGAAAATTTCATTCATCGCATAGTTGCCAAAGTGATTTTTTAAAAATGTAAATGTATAACATCATTTTCCTATCTAGAACAACCTAGTGGAATTATATTTATAATGGAATAATTGTATCATATAATCTCTGTATCATATAATCTCTACTACCTCTCCAACTTCATGTCATAGAACACTCCTCTTATCTTTTAATCTCCAATCAGTGTCTTTTGAAATTATTTCTTCTGCCTGAAAGTCTCTTTCCTCAGAATCTTCACTTTGCTGGAATCGTATCATCCCTCTGACTTCAGCTTAAAGGGGAACTCTCACAGAGAGCAGCTTTCTCTGGTCATCAAAAAAAGAGTAGTCATCTAGTCAGTATGAGAGTCCCTGTTTTAGTTTTCTACATAATATTTATCAAATTTTTTCTTCTTTACATATGCATTGATTCATTATTCACTTTGCACAAGAAGGTAAGCTCCATGATGACAAGGATCTTATCTGTTCACTACTGTATCCCCTGATACTAGAAAAATACTATACATATATTATACCCTTAATTTGTGTTGCATGAGGAAGTTAGGTGTCTTCCAACTTAAAAATTCAAAATTCTATGTCTTTGTAATACTTAAGGGTATGCTCACATGTGCATAGTATTTTGATAATACCTATACCAATATATTCATAATCTAAACCAAGATCATTATAACCAACATAAAATGTATATCAATTTACTTCAGCCAAATATTTTCAAAGGAGTATCATAAGAAATATTTTGACTTTTAAATTCTAGGATTTGCTCTAACCGTATTTCACATTAGAACTCCATCTCCTTGAATCTTTTTACTAATTTGTTCAATGATGGGGTTGGTATAATTTTCTGAGGATGTTATAATCTAACACTGCATGTTGATGCTGATGAAGGAGAATTTTTATTTTTTTATTCAGGATTCACCTTTTTTCCTCCCCAATTGCAAATGCTGTCTGTGTTTTGTTAGGATTACAGATAAATCAATAGAGATAGGTGACTCTTTACTATCTAGAGAAAATACCCAGTCTCTATATTATCTAGAGAAAATGGCAGTCTTTACTTGTAGGAAAGTTCTTTCTTTGATGTTAAATGCATTTGATGTTTAAAAGTATCGCCTAGGGTTCTACTTTTAATAAAGATAATCATACATCTTTAAAAAATTAAAACTCTTTATTATCTTTGAATATGCTTGCATTATAATTACTTTAGCATTATTGATGGAGTGATTTGGAATAAAGAATACCTAACAATTTTTCCTTTCTTTTTTTATTAAAATTTTTAAATGTTTATTCATTTTTGAGCGACAGAGACAGAGCATGAGCAGGGTAAGGGCAGAGAAAGAGGGAGATACAGAACCTGAAGCATGCTCTAGGCTCTGAGCTGTCAACACAGAGCTTGATGCAGAGCATGAACCCATGAACCATGATATGATGTCCTGAGCCGAAGTCAGATACTTTAATGACTGAGCCACCTATGTGCCCCAAGAATACTTACCAATTTGTGCCCACAACCAGATTGGTATGTGCCACAGAATAAAAGTTTACATAATTTTAAAAAGTATTGTCTTGCCATAAGATAAAATATTTCACCTTTCAAGTTGCTTCACCTATATGTTAGTCAGTTTCTTTAAAATATTACAAATTTTCATGAGACTTCACACATTCTCACAAAAAGAGTCTATAACATGGAAAGAAATCTAAATTATTTTTCAGACTTAGTGATATTTATGTAGATATTGATAGAATGCCTCTTATATCTATTAACATAAAGTTTATCTCCTTAATATTTTTCCATTACAAGATATTTAATAAAATGGAGATGCTTATTGTCAAAAAAATAAATTATTTTTAAGCATATTATACAATTTGCTAGCTTGCCAGCATTAGACAAGGCCAGATAGTATATGAAACTTCTGAAGAGTTTGATTATACATTATTGAATATAGCAAGAGAATGTTCTGGAAAATAAAAGATGCAGTTATCACTATACCCTTTCTCACCTCATAAATCAGTAATTGCAAAGTAAAAGACTGAGACATAATAAGATCATGTAATTGTCAATTTTTATAAATATATGTTGAAGGCCTTCACATAACAGTTTTAAATTCTGGACCCAAACCTCATGGAGATGTGGTGTCTGCTCACTGAATCCCAATGTTTATTTTCAACAATTCAGATTTGGCAAATTTATTCCTTTTGTCACCCATTTCTTACCTCCCACAACTGAAGTCTAAGATTCCAAATCTGGTATTTGCATAGTTAGTGACTATGATGGATGAGCTGGGGAGATGGTCAACTACATGCAGCAAAATTTCAGAAAAGTATATAAAAATGAGAATACTGCATACTAGTATAAGTGTGCTTTCTGAAATGAATGAAGACAAGGGTAGTACAAATTAGGAGAATTCATTTGGAAAGCAATCTGATATTCAAGAATATTACCAAGATTCCACAATTATGAATTAATTACTAATTTTATTTCTTCTATATCCATTTCTTTCTGCTACTGGATTATTTTTAAGCAAATTCCAAATATCTTTCAATGAATCTGTGAAATTCAATACATTCTTTCTAAGACAGGTTCTACCTTTGGAATATAACTACAATACCATTACCCTACTCAGAAATCAAAATAAATCCTTTAAAAATATATTCATTGAAGTTGGTTGATATGTCTCTTATAGTTCTTTATTTAAAAATTTTTTGTTTATTTATTTTTGAGAGAGAGAAAGAGTGTGAGTGCGGGAGGGGCAGAGAGTGAGGGAGACACAGACTCCAAAGCAGGCTCCACACACTGAGCTATCAGCACAGAGCCTGATGTGAGGCTTGAACTCACAATCCAGAAGATCATGACCTGAGCTGAAGTCAGATGCTTAAACGACAGAGACACCCAGTCATCCCTGCCTCTTATATTTCTTTTAATCTCTATTAACATTTCCTATCCTTCTCTTGGCAGTGGAAGATGGACAATTGCTTCTGGGTCCATTTGCTTGTTTTTGCATTACCTGATGTGTGAAATAAGTGGAGATTATCTTTTAAAATAAATTCAATATATTCAACAAAAACAAATTCAAATCTGACTAAAACTTGAAATGTAGCTAAAAATGAAACAATCATGTTGGAAAAGTAAAATATTTGGCATTATAGAGTGAAGCAAGTATGATAATCACTGATTTTTAAATATTTAACTGAGGGGTGTCTGGGTGGCTCAGTCGGTTAAGTCTCTGACTGGCTCAGATCATGATCTTGTGGTTTGTGAGTTTGATACCAGCAACAGGCTGTGTTGACAACTCAGAGCCTGGAGCCTGCTTTAGATTCTGTGTCTCCTTCTCTCTCTTCCCTTCCCCACTTGCTCTCTTTCTCTCTCAAAAAATAAACATTTAAAAAGTATCAGAAAATTTTAAAAAATAAATATTTAATTGATTTCTTTGTTTCAAGTAATATAATGTGATAGGCAGGCTACTCCACCCTGTCTTCTTTTGTTCATCTCTTATGGTAGATATTGGCAACCCCTGAATTTCAATTAAGTTTTTTTGTTTCCTCCCTCTCTTTTTCTGCTTCATACAATAATTAGCTTTCTAAGTCTCTAGTGTGTTTAAACAATTTACTCCAATTAATTTGGATCAGGTGATTTTGTACACTCTTCTGACATCGCCAGATATTGAGCTGCCCACAATAATTTCATTTTCTAATGAGCAAGTTGGGCTAGAGAAGAACCTGAAAGAGCAGAATACATTGATTAATAACCCATTTCCACTGTATTTTCCCAGTGTGTATTGTCAGAGGAAAAGAGAGGTTTAAGATTGATTTATGAGGTGAGTGCACATTTGCAAGTCCCATCTAGCAGCAAAGAAAATATAAGTACATGCTCAGTCTCTGCTAATAGTTTTTCATTGCTGCAGTTCCCACGTTCCCTACCGGTAGTGAGTATTTAGATTTTGATCCCAAAGAAATTCTGTTTTAGATAATCACAGCTATCCTCCAACCTTCCATAATATAGTACCACTCTACAGCCTATATTTTTCCATGAGAACACTCAAGTGATGCTATCTTTTACTATGGCCTAATAAAAAACAATTCCTTTTTTTATACCTTTTGCTTATAAATGAGTTGCTCTTACAATAGGCAAAGCCAAACATGGTCACAGTGCTCTTTTCATACCTTTCACTTATTCTTCACTTTTTTTCAGAGACTCTGCAGATAATCTGATTTCTTAAAGCTGTCCAGTCCAGAGCTATCAAGGGCCCTGGTAATCTTCATTCTTCACTGCGATACAAAATTTTCCTGTTCTGGGGGTGCCTGGGCGGCTCAGTCAGTTAAGCATTCAACTTCAGCTCACATCATGATCTCATGGATTGTGAGTTTGAGCCCTGTGTTGGGCTCTATGCTGACAGCTCAGAGCCTGGAGCCTGCTTCAGATTCTGTGTCTCCTTTTCTCTCTGCCCCTCCCTCACTTGCACTCTCTCTCATTCTCAAAAATAAATAAACATTAAAAAAAAAAAGAAGTGTCTTGCTTCATTCTATTTGAATTTCCTATTCTGTCAGAAGGTAAAAACTTCCAGTTATAAAATATGTAAGTCATAGGGATATAATGTACAGCATGGTGAGTATAATTAATAATACTGTACTGCAGATTTGGAAATTGTTAATAAAGTAAACCTTAAAGTCCGCATCAGAAGAGATAAATATTTTGTAACTATGTATGGCAAAGAATGTTAACTATCCTTATTGTGGTAATCATTTTGGAATATATAAAAATAGGGACCCATTTACTATGTTACACTTCTACAACTAATATAATGTTATATGTCAATTTTACCATATGTATATATATATACACATGTATACACATATATATGTGTATATATATACATATATCTGACACTGAAAAAATAAGTCCTCTTCGAATCCACTTGTCTAACAGTATATCTTTTTACTGTAACATACTTTCCCACATTAATGTGATGATTAGTGGATGCATAAAAATCCACCATTCATTGAGCATCTGCTATTTACCACTTGAAATTTTGTTGTGTATATTACATTTTTGTAGCATTCATGAAATCATTTCTTGTATTATTCACTATCTCTGAGGAGGACATTTATACTCTTATAGCTGAGAAACTAAGGTTCAGAGAGACTAAATAGATAGGCAAGTTTTACAAAAATAGGAAATGGTAGAGCTGGGTTTTGACACCACAACTGCCTGATTGCAAACCCCATGATTTTCCACCCATTTTCCATTTCAAGTGTTCCCTACCCCCAGAAAGTATCACAGACTTTGGAGGAATGGGTCTCATTTTATCTACACATTCTTTTATGGTATAAAATGTCTTATGTGTGTATGAAATTGGCAAGCAGAAAACTGCTGTTACAAATGCCAACCACAATTTCACAGGATATTTGTAGATTTGGTAAATGGCAAAATTTAGCTTTTTAGCACATCAAAAAGGGAACTCGGTATCATAGTCTATCTTCTGACATTCGAACAAAAATAGAGAAGTGTATTTTTAGAATGTAAACGTGTCTTTGCAATATGTTGCCAACAAAATCTATCGGAGTTAGATTTTTAAATGCCCCATTGAAATTTAAAAATTGTGTTAGGAACTAGTACTATGAAGACAAAGCTTGAACTTAATGCTATTTACTTAGCAGAAGTCACATATCATCAATGGGAAACAGAATATTGAGTCCCTTTTTTTAAGACACCTCTAAAAGAAGGATTTATTTTTTCACAGCTACAAGGATTAAGTTATATCCTTTGCTAAGTACGTAAATGTGACTAATTGAATTAATGCTCTGTCCACAAGCCAGCTCCTTCTGCATTATTAACAACTATGATGAGGAAGCATATAAATAACAAAATAACGCAAGACAAAAATCATTACTGCTTCCAGGTTAGCAGCATGATGAGAAGAGGTGAAAGGTTACTGAGTAACCACTATGGCAGGACAATGTCATATGCCCAAATATGAATTTTGTAGTTTAGTCTATAAAAGCATTCATCTGAATGCCTGGGGTAAAAATGATGAGTTACGTGGAAAAAAGTGGGAAAATTAATTATTAAATCTGTCTGCACTCATAAAGACCTCCTACCTAAACACTAAATATTTCAAGTTGCAGTTTGACCTTTCATACACCTTTTACATAGGCTCCCTTTCTTTAACAAAATGCTACAGAGAATGGAAGTGTTGTCAATTAAGTAAAAAGGGTGTTTGCATCAACCTTTTCATGTGTGGAATTTAATGACATTTTAAGGTTAAAGTAAAAGTCAAACATCGATTTTTTTAGTGTCTTCCCCTAATGCATCTAATGAATAGACATTCCAATAAAAATCTTTTAATCCATTCTAAACCTTTTACTATCAAAAGACTTCTTTTCTTCTCTTTTATTTCATTACTTAACTTTTTTCATCCCTACTCACAAAGATTCAGGACAGAAAGAAATGCCAAGTCAAGATGACCTAGGGAATCCAAATCCAGAAGACCCTGACAATGATGTATTCTAAAACAAAGCTAATTAGATGAATCACATCTGTGCACACACATTTTAGAAATCAAGAGACTGGAAATTTAGAATTTGAGAATATTAGATTGGATGCTGATAATTTCCCAGATGATTAAAAAGATGTTTAGATCTCTTTCACTTTACTTACAAGGTCTAATGTAGAGACATGTTTGTATCTACATATTTTGCCAACACAGACTGGCCTAGATACATATGTAGTTGAATCACAAAGTATCAGTAAATTCAGTCCCATAACATCACGAACCACAATATGAATTATAATAAATATGATCCTTTAAGTAGAGCTTTACAATTAAAATTTAGTTTTACATATGTAACATTTACCTCACAAGGTGACCTGAGGTTAAAATGAGATGAAATCATTTTATAATACTTATATGAGCCTTATATAATACTCATCAATCATTTCTTCTTAAACAAGTCCATAAAAGATCTTTGCACTTCCATATCTGAAATAGCTGGGGTGTGCCATAGCTGTGGAAACGTACAGAGAATCTTGATATTAGAATCAAAGTATATATTTTGAATCCAAATTTTTTCATTACCTTTTGGCGAGATGGTGGAACACAATTCACTTATCCTTGCTGGATTTCAGTCTCCTTTTATGTGTAATAGGGATATTTTTTTCACAATGTTATAAATGTTAAATAAGATCTTATATATAAGTGACAGTGATTAATAGCAATAAATAGTCAAATGATAAGCCATTTGAGTTAGTTAACTATTCATTTTAATGGAGGTTTAACATAGCTATTTTGGGGCAAGTTATGGATTTTCAAAAACTTAGAGGATTTTAAAAAACAATTATCACTAAAATCATATCGAAATATCAAATTTGTGACCTGGAATTTATCATGAATTTGCAATCCTTGAGGGATAATACAATTGAACTTTGAATGAGGAGTTGTATTAATGTGCGGTTTCTTCTGTAACAAAAGACTACAAATTTAGCAACTTGAAACAATACAAATGTATTAATTCAAAGTTCTGTCAGTCAGAAGTCTGGATTTGGTGTGACTGGCTTCTCATCTGAAGGCTTGGCCAAGAAAGAGTGTTTTAAAGCAGTTAGGTTGTTATCATTCAATTCTTCACTTTGTAGAACTTAAGTCCTCATTTCCTTATTGATGGTCAGCCAGGGGATGTTCTCTGCTCCTGGAGCCCACATGTATTCCTTGCCATGTGGCTACCCCCATCTTCAATGTTAAATCTCACACTTCCCATTTAAGGCCTCACCTGATTAGTTCACATTCACCCAGGACAAACCTCTCTATTTTAAGGTCAGTTGGTTTGAGAACTTAATTACCTTTTCAAAATCTCTTCATAGCAGCAGCTTAACGAATAACTAGAAAAACACGTGTGTGCATCAAGGAGAGGGAATTTTAGGGAATCAGGTTAGAATTCTGCATACCACAGAGTCATTCAATGTTTCCCCTTGCTAGAATATTCAAACAAAAATGCTTCTGTTCAGCTTAAACTGCTTAGTCTGTCTACCACTTCCTTGTTAGGAAATCCCCTTATGTTTTTCCTGAAATTGTCATTTATGAGTGCCTGAACTCCAATGAAATAAAACTAAGCATCCAGAAGTTAGAAGAAGGTTTCTTATTTCTTATATAGAAGAAGAAGGTTTCATTCATATATAGAGAGAGAAAGACATACCTGTATATATGGTGGAAAGACAAACACAAATACAGAAATGGTAGCTACCATATTCCTTTCCTGGACTCATCATGAGGCATTAGAGCGTTCTGATTTAGGTGAATGAGTATTGGCACTTTACTAAAACAAGATTTAGTATTAGTGACAGATCTATGATCATTCATTGTATTCTGATTATGAATTTATACAGGTGCTGTTCTAATAATGGTTTGGAGGAATGTTGTCAATGTGGTATCCATTTTACTACCTGTGCCAAAATATCGGAGGATAATGTCAAAATGCAAATATCTTGGCCTCTCAAAAAAAAAAACTTACCAAGTCAGACTCTCTAGGAAAGGGCTTTAAGACTTAATCTGTTTGTAAACTAATTTGACAATAAACTATTTGTAAAAGAAAAAAAAATTAATGGATCAAGAAGATGTGGTTTATCTATACCATGGAATACTACATGGCAATGAGAAACAATGAAATCTGGCCATGTGTAGCAACATGGATGGACCTTGAGGGTGTTATGCTGAGCGAAATAAGTCAGGCAGAGAAGGACAAATATCATATGTTTGCACGTATAGGAGGATTAGGAGGAACTTGACGGAGGAACAAGGGGGAGAAGAAGGGCGGAAATGGTGGGGGAAAGGGAGAGAGACAAACCATGAGAGACTCTTGAATGCTGACAAGAACTGAGGACTGATGGATGTGGGGGGGGAGGGGGGAATGGGCATGGAGGAGGACCCTTGTGGGGATGAGCACTGAGTGTTATGTGGAAACTAATTTGACAATAAACTATTTGTAAAAAAAAAAAAGACTTAATCTGTTTGTTTGTTTGTTTGTTTAATTATTTATTTAGAGACAGAAAGAACATGAGCAGAAGACAGGCAGAGAAAGAGGGAGAGAGAGAGAATTCCAAGCAGGTTCTGTGATGTCAGTGCAGATCCAGATGCAGGGCTCAAACTCAGGAACCATGAGATCATGCTCTCAGCCAAAATCCAGAATCAGACACTTAACCAATTGTGCCACCCAGGCAAGTAATTCTTGGCCACAAACTTGCCAAGTAATTCTAATCTTCATTCATTCAAAAAGTTGGAATTATTGACAGTATTTCAAATTCATTTCAGTTTATTTATCTTAAAGTTTGACTAAAATCCTACATAGAGAGTTGTGAAATGGATTAAACTTTAAGCTTTGAACTCTGAATCACCCTTCCTTCCTTGTAAGTTGTTCCAATAGCTTTGTGTCCAGGTCTACTGTCAAATAACTTGTTCTTCTCTTGAGTCATCTTAAAGTGATGTTGTTATCAATAGCATTTTGTTCCAGTAGAGATTTTATAAATCATCTAGACCAATTTTCCTGTTTTACAGGGAAGAAAAGTGAGGCATAAAAAGTTTAGGTAACTTTTAAAGTCATCCTGATCTTTAGTGGAAAGATGTTGACTTGCAAGCTATGTTCAAGATTTGAACCCATTGATCTTTACATGGATCATATTGCCTACTTTGATGTGAATTTAGTCAATACTGAAATACTCTTTGTAAAAAACGAAACAAAAACAAGAATGAAACAAAATGTGTACACAATTGAAATTTAGGAAAATCACCTGACAATTATGGTTTCATCTTAAAAGCAGAAGACTCATTCATGGACTTTAAAAATAATTGATAATACCACATTTTGGTTAGTATCCAGTAAAACAGCACCAATATATAAAGTGTTTCATTTATCTTTAGCACTTGAAATGCTCTATATGCCATCCTTAGTGTACTTAAGTCTCATTTTACTTTATATGCTAATTTTAATAATTTATGTTTCAAATGTCTAATGCTTTAGTGTTATTTGTGCTGCCATTTACAAATGGATTTTGCTTACAGTTAAAATATTTTTTGAACTTCAAGCAAGGGAATCAAGAGCAAAAATAAACTGTTGGGACCTCATAAAGATTAAAAGCTTCTGCACAGCCAAGGAAACAACCCAGAAAATTAATAGGCAACCAACGGAATGGGAAAAGATAGTTGCAAATGACATATCAGATAAAGGGTTAATATCCAGAATCTATAAGGAACTCACCAAACTACACGCCCGAAAAACAAACAACCCAGTGAAGAAATGGGCAGAAGACATGAACAGACACTTCTCCAAAGAGGACATCCAGATGGCCAACAGACACATGAAACGATGCTCAGCATCCCTCCTCATCAGGGAAATACAAATCAAAACCACACTGAGATACCACCTCACGCCAGTCAGAGTGGCTAAAATGAGCAAATCAGAGAACTCTAGATGCTGGCGAGGATGTGGAGAAACGGGCACCCTCCTACACTGTTGGTGGGAATGTAAACTGGTACAGCCCCTCTGGAAAACAGTGTGGAGGTTCCTCAGGAAACTAACAATAGAACTCCCTTATGACCCAGCAATAGCACTGCTAGGAATTTACCCAAGGGATACAGAAATGCTGAGGCATAGGAGCACATGTACCCCAATGTTCATAGCAGCACTCTCCACAATAGCTAAAACATGGAAAGAGCCTAAGTGTCCATCAACAGATGAATGGATCAAGAAGATGTGGTTTATCTATACCATGGAATACTACATGGCAATGAGAAACAATGAAATCTGGCCATGTGTAGCAACATGGATGGACCTTGAGGGTGTTATGCTGAGCGAAATAAGTCAGGCAGAGAAGGACAAATACCATATGTTTGCACGTATAGGAGGATTAGGAGGAACTTGACGGAGGAACAAGGGGGAGAAGAAGGGCGGAAATGGTGGGGGAAAGGGAGAGAGGCAAACCATGAGAGACTCTTGAATGCTGACAAAAACTGAGGACTGATGGATGTGGGGGGGAGGGGGGGATGGGCATGGAGGAGGGCACTTTGGGGATGAGCACTGAGTGTTATGTAGAAACTAATTTGACAATAAACTATTTGTAAAAAAAAAAATATTTTTTGAACTTCAAAAATATTTGGTTTTATTTCACACAATGGTAATGCTTATATTTTCATATCATCAATCTTTTATTCTGATAAATAGCTCTATCATAGGGAATGAAATGATACAGAAATTGGCTGCTTTGGAGTGAGAAAAAGCATTAAAAACTCTTTTGTATAGCTCTGTTTTATAGAGATTCTCCTAAAACCAGAGGCTCTTCACACTGACAAATACTCATAAAAATAATTACTTAAGAACATCCTCCCAACCCAGGTATTGTCATTTTAACACAATGACAACTCTTACTTGGAGTTTGAAAAGCACTGTCAAACTTTGGACATTTTTAAGAGTTTGTGGATTCAAGCTGAAGAAAGAGAAGCTGGAAGTGAGGTAGAGATAGGATCATACTAGTGAAGACAATTCTGAACCTAGATATCCAGACTACCCTCCAATTTTTAATATATTCTAATATATTTGTCAGTTTATTTATTTTTGTTTTTAAATTATTTTTTATTAGAGAGAAAGAGAGAGAGAGAGAGAGAGAATGTGAGCAGAGGAGGGGCAGAAGGAGAGAAGAATCTTAGGCAGACTCCACACGCAGTGCAGAGCCTGACATGAAGCTCAATCCCATGACTCTGGGATCATGACTTGAGCCAAAATAGTCAGATGCTCAACCAACTGAGCCACGCAGGTGGCAGTGTTTGTCAGTTTATTTTGTTATATAACTGTCAGTAAATTTTGTTATATATAGATTTGTCACCAATCTCATAATCATATTCACCGAGGTTAACAAGGTTTATTTCTAAACCTAAATATGTTCAAGAGATTAAAAGGTTTTCACTTACTGCAGACAATTGGTTAACTGAATGAGATTATTCCTCTCCACTTCTTCAGTACATTTATTTGGAAGTTTTGACTGAGGGGATAGAACGGAGCAAGCAATTTTGGAATAAAGGATATTTTAGGAGACTGGTAGGACTGGCCAGTGTGATATAATCAGATTCTTTGAATAATATGAGAGGATGAGAAAACTATAGAGGGTCTTGGAGGGGTTGTGAGTGAGAGAGAGAGAGAGAGAGAGAGAGCGAGAGAGAGCAGGAAATACTGAAAGGGTAATGGGAAGATGCTCACCAATTCTCTGGCTCACAGCCCAGGCTTCAATGAATGCAATGGATTTCAAATTTAAACTTACTTTCCAAGAAACTGAAATTCATCTCAATTCTAAAAATATAGGTATTGTGTTCCTACTGTATGTAAAACATAGCAACTCAGGAAAACAAACAAATAAATAAATGGTCTTTTTCCCCCCACATCTTTATAGTTAGTCCAAAAAGAAAGACCTATGATATTATAATTTTTTTCAATGTAAGCATAAAGCCACAGAACTTTTATAACTGGAAGAAATTTAGACACCATACATTCTAATTCTCTCAGCTCAGAGAAAAACAAACTGAGTCCAAGTGAAATAAAATAATTTGTCAAGAATCCCAGAGAAATCATCTGATATTATTCACATACCTGAAATAGATTTCTCATATGGCTGAGAAGAGAAATGGATGAAAAGGGAGTCAGGAACACACTATGATTGCTATAATCCCAAGTCTGCTTATGAATAACTAATTTAGTTATATATATAATTTGCTACAGAGTCTCTGACCCTAGCTTGGCTCTGAGACACATCTGTGAACTATTGATTTACCTTTCATCAAGATGAGGCTTTAGCAGCCTTTCCTTCCTTCTTAGGAATTCCCTAATTCTCCTGAGTCATTATAAAACCAAACAAGAAGTTAGCCAAACAGTATAGTTTCCAAAGTTATCTTTAGAGTGCCACAGAGTTACCCAATTGGCAGATTCCAAAGCACTAGGTCACACTTAAGGCTAGTTAAAACTCCTCAGCATCCTCAATGAGTCTCATGTCTTTTTTTCAGACAGAGCAAGGGCCACTGTCTCCATAGCAATTGTTAAGTACCAGGTGCCAGTTAAAAATGATCTTTGGTAGAAGTGATGAAATCTAGCATCAGTAAGTTTAAATGACTAGAAGTAGGATGTACGTTTACCAGAACTCTTTTGGCTAACAAGGTGATGGTATTCATCAATTTCCTATTATAATAATGAATAGTATTTGATGAATACTATTTTAAAATTGTACTATCCTACACATAGGTGAAACAGCAGTATATTTTTAATGTTTTTAAATTTACATTTACATTACAGAATTATATTATACCAAGAGAAAAGAAAATCTAAGTATTTCTCACCACATAACAGCATAATTATCATTTATTGTAATAAGTGTTACAGAATCAATTCTAAAGAATTCTGAACTTAAGACTGTACTTGAGGGGCACCTGGGTGGCTGAGTCGGTTAAGCAACCAACTTTAGCTCAGATCATGATCTCATGGTTCTGGGTTTGAGCCTCCTCATCGGGATCTGTGCTGACAGCTCAGAGCCTGAAGCCTGCCTCAGATTCTGTGTCTCCCTCTCTTTCTGCCCCTCCCCCATTCGTGCTCTGTCTCTCTCTGTCTCAAAAATAAATAAACTGTAAAAGAAAAAGATCTTTGCAGTGACTTTTCAAAGTCTTTTTTTTTCTTTTTTTTAAATTTTTGAAGAATTTATTTATTTTTGAAAGAGAGAGAGGGAGAGGGAGAGAATGAGAGAGAGACAGTAAGAGAGAGGGAGAGTGAGCACTCAGAGCACAGGGAAGGGAAGGGGAGAGGCAGAGAGAGGGAGACAGAGGATCTGAAGCAGGCTCCACACTATGAATGCAGAGCCCAATGTGAGGCTTACACTCACCAACAGACAACCTGAGCCAAAATTAAGAGTCAGCTGCTTAACTGACTGAACCCCCCAGACACCCCTTAAAGTCTCTCTTAAAATGGTTGGAAGGTAACTCAAAATGGACTTGAGATATTTCAAACAAATTGGCTGGTTAAAGCATCTAAGGTTTGAACACTTGTCATGTTCTCTATAGAATTGTATGTTAATTTCTTCCCAAGCCACAGGAGACTTCACTTGGTTCTTTCCTCAGTTACCTCAGTTTAGGAGTCTTTCCCTCATCAAAGGAACGTGATACAAAAACATTCTTGTTATCCAGCCGTACCAATTCACCCCAACCCAAACATTTCCCCAAAATTCCTTCTTGATTAAAGACTTTGCCTCTCAAGTCTATTATTTAACACCATGTCTTTAGCCTCTGGGTAGAGTAAGTTCTAAAGCACAATGAGTCCCTGAGGAAGGACGAGGAAGGCTGTGAACTTCCCAGTAGAAGTGTCCTATTTTCTTCATTCTTTATGATTAAGGTGACTAGTGGCCACTCAACCCTCAGGGTTATGAGCTACATGGCCATTATGCAATCATGAAATCCCAGGGCCCAGGGTATATATGCATCTTCACTAATTTTCTCAATTATATAACACAATGGCTACATATCCTATTCCAGAGCAGTTCAGGATTAACTAAAGTCTGGATCTTGTAATTTTCCTGCATGAATTTAAAAACAAATAATTACAATGCTTCAAATATTCTCTGTCCAAGGTCTGAATACTATTTTTCATTTAGATATCCAGAAAAAGTATAACAGACCTATTAATATCCTAATCATTTATTACAAACTCTATGGCAAAATGTCATACAAAACCATAGGAAGGAGGATGTTGTCATATGAGAAGGAAGATATATTACAGAGTAGATAGAAATTGCTCAAATGATGGTTCTAATTCCATTTAGCTTTTGGACATAGGAAAAATCAGTTATATCTTTTAATCGGCTTTTTTAATGTGTAAAACCAGAATGATAGCAATTGCTATGTAAGTAATTTGTCTAGATTAAACGATTTAAGATATGTGAAACACAGTGCTTGTGATATATGAAGGTACCCACTAATAAATGTTGATTAATCCTTCTATTTTCAGTTTCTACTTTACAAATTGAAAAAATACTGAATAAAATAATGGTTAATATAACATTAAGCAAGCAGTATGCACAATTACTGTAGCAATACTGTTGTATTAGAGAAAAAGCAATATGAAAGGACTATCATTGTTTATTAATTTATCATCAGTTACAAATGCAAGAGAGAGCATCTATTTATGGACTAACCTATAATATATATGTGTGTATATATATATATATATGTTCTTGATATTTACAGTTTTAAATTTTTCTTCAAATCTTATTTTAATATTCTATACCAAATATTAATACTTAAATATATATATAATGTTCTACATGAAAAAATAATGTGGTTGAATTTCACTTAGATGTCTATTGGATTAAAACATTTTAAAAATTGCGTAATTCAGCAAAATGTGTGATATAATTTTGATACCTTGTCTCTGATGATGCAGCAGAAGTCAAGGCAAAGGTTTGTTGATTGTATAATGGAATCATTATAGATGGCAAAATTTGCTATTCCAGGGACAGCTGAAGCATTTTAGGTTCCTCAGAAAACAAAAACTATTTAGATTTCTAAGTAGTTCATGCAGGAAAACATTACATATGAAGACATAGGAAGGGCTGCTAGAGTGAAGGCCAGAGAAGCTAATCCAGAAAATCATGTGCTGCATTAACCTTATAATTGTGGTCTGCAAACCTGAATGACTGCCACTGCTTCTTGCAATGGTTACTGCCTCTACTTCCTTCTACTTGCTGGAAATATCACGAGTGTCTTCACTGGGAAAATTGAACCTACAATCTTCCCCTTAGGGATCCTGGGATATAAATTACTAAGCTTCTAGCCCCTGAGATACAAGGGAGATCATAGAAGGGAAATAATTTAGGTATCTAAAAATAACCTGACAAAAATATCAGGGTTGAATTCAATCAGGAATTGAAGTCCCAAGTTTTAATTAAGTAGTAGAGAAAGAACTGATGTCCAAATGCTTACTATTCTTTTGAATATCATTTCAGAATATGTTCAGTAAAATGGTAGTGCATATGTGTGAAAATTACTGTGAGTTTTTTTCATTTCAAATGTTTAGTATTATTTATAAAGATATAGAATAGATTCTTTACCTTTATCGTTCCCTCATCCTCTAGAAATAAACACTGGGAGACACACATACACAGAGACACAGGCACGTGCATGCACACACACATACATAGACATACACACACTCACACAACCAGACTTGATTATGTTTTTATATGCAGAAGACAGAAGCAGATGGTAGGAACTGTGAATTCCTAGCAACAGACTTCGAGACTACAATATTATTCTAGCAAAACAACAAAACATACTACTTATGTAAACTCATCGATATATAACTCATTAAGAAGTCCAAATATTTCTAGCAATTTATTAAAGAATTAAATCAGTGGTGATATAAAGTAAATAATGTATTTTACTTGAGTCTCCCCTCTCAGATCAGTTTAGTTTTCCAGAGAAGATAAAAAAGAAATAAAAATAATTTAATTTTCTTTGGCAAAGAAAATTACTCGAAGACATAAGAAAAAACTTTTTTTTTCCCTTTTTAATGACAAAACAGAGCATGAGGCTAGAGCTTATTTAACATAAGGGGATATTTAAAAACAAAATCAATCAAACAAACAAATAAGTAAGCTGTTTCATATCATTCACAAGGGAACTCCTAATACAGATATTTTATATTTGGAAAGCACAGGATTCTAGCCTGTTAGAAAGTATGTGCATACACACACACACACACACACACACACACACACACACACACTGTAAAAATGCATCTTTATTACCCGTGGAAAAAATAAACAATAAGTCTCTAAGACAGTACAAGAAGTAAAATACTTAAAGAGCTGAGATAGTAAGGGAAAAATTGATTTTGTTGTGACATTTGCTTTATAATATCAGAGTCTATGTAAAGAGCCCCAGGCTGATACAAATAAATAATAAACTATCAAACTGTCAAATTACCCTCAAAAACTAATGGAGATAAAGCTTAGTATATTGGTTAGGGCTGCTAATTCAATTAATTCAATGAATGGCCAGTGTTCACGGCTGCAAATGAAAACAAAAAAATCCTAGTCAGGAAAGGATTTCCAGGGGTCATTTTTCATCTATTGGCAAGACCGCCCTTAGTGCAAAATAGAGGCTTTGTTTTTACACATTTTTACACATTGCCTAAATGTATTCTGTTTCAGTTAAGCTTAACAGACTAACATTTAGAAAACACTTTTATAAAATCTTACCTATATTCATATATATATATATATATATTATTCTAATCTGCTCTAGAAAAACAAGGTAAAACTAGGATCACAATCTGAGAGATATGGTTTGGAGTAGGGTCATATGTATCTGGCTATCATTGATTTTTTTTTTCTCTATTGTTCAAAATTTAGATTCAAATTTTATAATATCAAAAATCAGCTAAGTGTCTTTATTTGGGGTTAGCTTAGGAATAGTTGCTTATAGGGGCACCTGGGTGACTCAGTTGGTTAAGCATCCTACTTTGGCTCGGGTCATGATCTCACAGTTCGTGGGTCCGAGCCCTACGTCGGGCTCTTTGATGAAAGCTAGCTCAGAGCCTGGAGCCTGTTTCAGATTTTGTGTCTCCCTCTCTCTCTGACCCTCCCCTGCTCATGCTGTCTCTATCTCTCTCAAAAATAAATAAAATATTTAAAAATAAAGATCTCTCCAATCCTTCCTATGTTAAAAACTGCTGTTTGAATCTTTGGTGATATATTTTCATTTTTAAAATGACAAAGTCTGAGACTTCAAAAGTCCTTAAAACGATTTCCATCTTTCTCTCAAATACATTACCATAGAGGCAGCAATTTTATGTTTCCTGTTTATACTAATTTTTATAAAATAACTTCAAAAGGCAATAAAATACTCAAATAACTTTAAAATGTACTCTTATATAGGCTAAAATGGTGACCTACATGAAATAGAATTATTGGCAATAAAATCTTGCCACAATGATTAACAGATGGAGGTTGGTAAAGTTCATATTTGTCCCCATCATCCCAATTCTCAATTTGAGGTGCATCTGACTCTATCTCATTGCTTTTCAAAATTATTAGAACTCAGTAAGCACCATGAGAATACAGACATTGTTGGAATTACTCAGTTCTGTGTCCTCTTGCACAGAATAACTTGGAATATACTGGGCTGATGAATAATGACTACAAAATTAATAGGAAGACATAATTCTATGCCATCACACAGCACTTTTGTTCATTGTCTATTTCAAAATAGAGCAGATAAGAGTTATCCCACAGAGAAGCATATCCCATGACTAGGCAATAGAATAGATGAAGAAAAAGCTGGACCCAGAGACTGCAAACCTCACAGGGAAGACAACTGAGGAAGGTATTAAGGGTAAAAGACATACTGGTCTAGGTGCCAAGTAGCAGACACAACACTCCATTTCTTGGAAATGCTTACATTAAAGAGATAGCAGATCTCAGACCCAGAAAGGCTGGAGTAATACGCAAGAGATTCAAGTGGGCTCTTTTGAACAAAAGGGAGAAGAATGAATGGGTAGTGATGTTTAGATGCAAAACACTGATTTAGACACTAGCCAGAAATGTTACATGCACAGGTAAAATATGGCCAACACCAAGCCCGTATTTGTACTTATATCTGAAGGTCCTTACCTTGGTTTCTTAAATTTCTTAAATTTTGATAATCTTGAGAAAAAATAGTTCAGAGCATAGAAGTTATAGAGCTAGTCTCAGTTTCTAGAAAAATGAATACCCATGGATTATAAACCATGATGGCAGAGAATTCTGTCTACTATCATTCTTCTAATCATTGTCAGTGTGTTGAATGTGCCTATATGATTCATTGGAGTTTCCCAGTTATTGCCACTGATTACAAAGTATGACTTTAAGCCTCAGAAAAACATCTTCAAAATGACATTACACGGAGGTATTGTAATAACATAAAAGGAGTTGAATCACTATGTTGTTCACCTGCACTAATGTATCATTGTGTATCAACCATGCTCAAAAAAAAAAAAGCAGCATTAAGAGGAGACTAAAGTAGGATAGGAGATTTGGCTTAGTTTATTTTAAATATAAGCATTAAATTGTTATTCCTTTTTAAATAAAAGTAACTAAATAAATTCTTCAATGGATTGCTAGATATCACCAAAAAGAAAAAAAATAAGCATAAATTTTGAATCCCTATCTTCCTTAATTATTGCCTTCATTATTACTCCTCTTATAGAGTGCTGAATTATATACTTATTATTTAATATTATACTTCAATATTTGAATCTTAAGTGATTAATATTATACTTCAATATTTGAATCTTAAGTGATAATGTACACATATATAAGACACAAATGAAAATTACACCCATACTGGAAATAGTAATCATTTTAATACTTAATGTGGACCAAGATAAGTCCTTTCTATGTAGAATCCTATTTAATCCTCAGGCTTGGAAAGGTTGCTATTTTTTCAAAGGGCAAATAGCAAAGCCAGTTTCTGAACAAGGGACTATTTGATTCTAAATCCCATTACACTCATTATATGCCTAGAAAGCTTAAAATATTCATCTCTAAGTAGCTATCAATGACTGTAAGATTTGCTCCTTTGTAAACCATATTTATCTCATAATTTTAAACTCACATAGAGGTATATTGTACTCTGTCATATGATAAACTAAATATAAGCAAAATATTTTTATTTGTGCTTTTTATGAAGAAATATAGTAGTTTCAAGTTAGAATTGTGTATATGAAACACTTAGTTTCTGTAACACCAATGTGTTAGTGTGTTACCCATGAAACACACACTGGTAGGAACTCCTGGGTGGCTCAGTCGGTTAAGCATACAGCTTCGGCTCAGGTCATGATCTCATGGTTCGTGGGTTCAAGCCCCGTGTCGAGCTTTGTGCTGACAGCTCAGAGCTTGGAGCCTGCTTCTACTTCTGTGTTTCCCTCTCCCTCTGACCCTCCTCTGCTTCCACTGTCTCTCTCAAAAAAATAAATAAAATATTTTAAAAAACACACACTGGTAAAGAAGATCTTACTTTTTAGTGCTGTGACTTCTAAGTACTTATGGGAATTAGATGTGCAGTTTGGGTATTCCATTAACAGAAATTATGCTGCCTAAGTTTCTATAAATTAACACAATTAAAAATAAGCTATATCTACCTAATATGTGACAAATTAATTTAAATATTTTCTCTTATAGCCTGATGTAGTATATCTGTGCCAGAATTCAATGGATCTAGTCAAGAAGAACATCTAGATCAATTAGGTTATTTCCTTGCCAGAGTGAGTTCACTGTTACTATGGTCTCTCTGTCCAGAATAAATAACTTAAATCTTTCAGCAGAAACTCTTTGGATTATTCATTTTAAAAGAGAGATTTTGAGGGTCTAGTGTCCCAAACCCAATGATCAAGAAAATAAAGATATCAAAAACCAGAATCAGATTATCATATTCAGATCAAAACTCAGAGGTCAAAACAGAGGAGAGATTAGAAGGAAGGCTCATATATTAGACCATAGTCTGGAATGAGAAAAACAATAAAGACAGAAAGATCAATAAGAAAGGTGACCCAGACAATAAAAATGTTGGAAGACTGGTGAGAATATCTTTCCCTTTCTGTGGCCCTACTATTCTACAACCCCCACTGCCACTGCAGGGTTAGCATACCAACCAATTTTTTTTTTTTCCTTTTGACATCAGCTAACTTAATGGTACTTATCTTTTCTCCCACAATGCTCTGATCATAATTATGTACCAGTATGAGGTTCTGCACTCCTAAGAAGCCAAGAAAGAGGAGAAACTGGACTGAGATGCTATGAGAATATAACTACAGTCAATAGTAGACGAGGAAGATACTGGTTTGGGGTCTGGATCATCCTGTAAGGTTGCATTTCAAGTTAGTTTGATTATAAAGATTATTGAAAATGAGGATTTTTTCATTAGATGGTCAGGTCATCTCTTGGATATTCTATTTTTTGATGTATGGTAGGGGTCAAGAATATTTTAATACATCCCCTGGGTGATTTTATGATTAAGAATGGCTTATTTATAAGTACTCATACATGTTAGGATTAAAAGGTTTGTGGATATTTGGGCTGGAAACAATACTAAAACAAAGGGGCAATATAATTGCTGACTGTATGACTGTATTTAAGTTAAAGCTGTGGAAAACAAGTTCTAAAAAACAGAATGTAGCTTCAAGGTAGCATTTTAAGGGATTTGTTAAATTATTCTATTACATAATAAAATTTACCAAATAGGTAAACAATATTCATTATAGAAAAATAAAAAAACTATGAAAGAAAATGTTTAAAAATAAGTAACCATATAACCATCTTGTCAAAAAGAATCACTCTGGTAACTTTACAGTACAATAACATCTTATCACTTCAGGGACATGTTTCTGAAAAGTCTTTATCATGTGTGAATAAAATCTATGTTTATAGAAAAAAATGTTTACAGAAATCTATTAAAAATGATGTTCAGTAAAAAAAATGGTGTTCAGTATCATTAAACAAAATAAATCAATATTTAAGAGGTTCTCTTCTTCTAAACCAACTGTTATTTTTCCAAATTTGAAAATACTTGTTCATAAAAAAGAAAAGTCTCAGAAATGTATGTCATTATTGGCCATTTTGTGATATGTTAGCCAGGTCTCTGAAGGAGGTACAGGCTTGTCCACACTCCCTGCTGGAAAACAGAAATATTTAGATTAATCAGATTTGGCCAACTTTAACAATATCCCTTTAATAATTGAACAATACATTTACTGGAGATAAAAGTTAAAAAAAACATAAACCATAAAAGTTATCCTGTAAGATTATAATTTTTTCGCAATATTGCAATATACTGAGGAAGATTCTTCTATAAGCCTTATGCTAATAAAAACTCTTGATGTTTTGAAATAGCTCATAGTTAAAATGTCTTTTGTAGTTGTTCACCCTTTTGTTAAGGCAATCATAGCTGAATCTAATGTAAAAAACCAAGGTCTTTCTCTCTTTCTACACACACACACACACACATACATACATACACACATACTCATATATTTATTTTTGAGAGAGAGAGCAAGCGAGCGTGAGCTGGGGAGAGGCAGAGAGAGAGAGAGAGGGAGACACAGAATCCATAGCAGGTTCCAGGTTCTGAGCTGTCAGCAGAGAGCCCCATGAGGGCTCAAACCCACACACATTGAGATCATGACTTGAAGTGAGGTTGGATGCTCAACCAGCTGAGCAACCCAGGCACACCACACGTGATATTTAGAAAGGAAAAATGACTATAGTCCCTCTCTATACACAAATATATACATACATACACACATGATGTTTGGAAAGGAGGAATGACTACAGTCCATGCATAATAAATTGAAATTCTAGCTAATCTTGTGAGTCGAATATAATGTTATAAATATATACTAATAAATATTTTGTGACTTTCGGGAGCCATTCTTTAAAAATACAACTTTGGGGCACATGGGTGGCTCAGTCAATTAGGCGTCCAACTTCGGCTCAAGTCATGATCTCATGGTTCATAGGTTCAATCCCTGTGTCAGGCTCTGTGCTGACAGCTAGCTCAGAGCCTGGAGCCTGTTTGAAATTCTGTGTCTCCCTTTCCCTCTGACCCTCCCCTGCTCATGCTGTCTCTCTCTGAGAAATAAATAAAACATTAAAAGAATTAAAAATACGACTTTTAAATTCACATCAATTGTGTACTGTAATTGGACTTTAAAATGTCTGAAACATTTCTGGACTAAAAATTAGTACCCAACAAGTAGACTGATGAAACAATGTTTTTATTTATCAGAATCTGATGGACGTATGTGCTGAGTTTGAAGGAAATGGCTTTAAATGTGATTCTAGCAGAGTAAACGCTAACCAAGGACATTGCATGCTCTGGTAACTGATGGCAAGTGCCATTTCTTACTCTGCCAAGTCAAATAGGAAGGTACGTTTCTATCAAAATTCCCACTGAGAACTGCAAGTTAGTTATGTTTATAGAAGGAACTTCTAGCAAGAAAAGCCTGAAATGGTAAAGGAAGTAAAAGTAATCACTTTTCATTCTTGGAGTCACCATCTGGGGAAACGTAAGACAGTATTTCTTAAGTCTTAGCTACCACCTCATTACAAACATTTCATTAGTGTTTTCCAGCTGCTCATTTGTCTCTCTTCCCTCCACCTGCATGTCCTCCCAGCCAATTTTCAATAATGGCTGTCCCTTTTCCCAGCCCACAATGTGCCAAGCACTGGACAGATTCTGAAAAGCTTTGCTTCAAAGTAAATGAGAATCTGGCTAGGACTTAGCTGCCATGGAGATACCCTCAATATTTTTTTTTCCAATGCACATTTGTCTGAACTGAACATTTTTCCTCTTTCATATTTCTTGTAACTTCTTTATTTTCTTAATCTTCTTTCCCAACTACTCCAAGACTTCTATAGATTAAGAGAAAAGCAGCATTCTCTTTGTTTCCTGCTTCTGCATGTTTTGCATAATTTAACCGCTACTTCAAAGTTGAAGTCCATGATAGTTACTTATCCAACTCTCTACCCTTAGTGTACCTATCATGCTCCAGAATTCTCTCATATTTCTATTAAAAATTTCAGTCTATTTAACCTTTTTCATTTCCAAGCATCTGACAGTTTGGTGGTTAGCGTCTACTGTTGAATCGAAGACTCCTGTAACACTGTGTACATATTTAGCCTACTCATTATATTAATTTTTTTGTTTATTTATTTACTTTGAGAGAGACAGAGATAGCATGAGTGGGAGAAGGGCAGAGAGAGAGGGAGACAGAGAATCCCAAATAGGCTCTGCACTGTCAGCACAAAGCCCAACATAGGGTTCAAATTCAGGAAACCATGAGATCATGACCTGAGCTGAAACCAAAAGTTGGACACTTAACCTAATGAGCCACCTAGGCACTCTGCCTTGCCTTCACTTTAAAAGGTTGCAAGTTATTATTATTATTATTATTATTATTATTATTATTATAAAGATGGAGACGGGGTGTCTGGGTGTCTCAGTCAGTTAAGTGTCAGACTCTTGATTTCAGCTCAGATCATGATCTCATGGTTTGTGAGTCTAAGCCACACATCAGGCTCTGCACTATCAGTGCAGAGATTGGGATGCTTGAGATTCTCTCTCTCCTTCTCCTACCTCTCTCTCTCTCTCACTCTCCCCCTCAAATGAATAAATAGACTAAAAAAATAAAGTGCTTTAAAAAAAAAAAGAAAGAAATATGGAGGCAGTGTTATGCTGTTAAGTGTTTGACAATTGCCAGGGAAGACCTGGGGGAATAAAAAAAACACCCTAATTTGTAGCATTTACCAAATTTCCATAAGTTACTACTATGGTGGCCAATTTCAACCTAACAATGGGACATCACTAAGTGAACTGCTGGCAAAAGATGTGCACAATCAGTCATGGAGAGGCAGTGTAAGCTGACTCTAGCACACCATCTGACATAGGTAAATTATTGACCCTGAACTTTAAGTCCCTGCTTCATCCATCCCCCTTGACCATGTTAACCTGGATTGTCTACTAATCACTCAAATGTGTTCTGTGCTCTGCTCTCTTTAGCTAGACGGACTTTGTATATGCTATTCCTGCCACCTAAACACTCTCTACTTCAACTTTGCCAAAATTAATATTTCAGCAGTATCAAAATTTTCTTAGGGAAATCCTGTCTGTGAATCCTACAGCACTCAAACAAATCAGACCCTCCTACTGTATGCACACTGGACATTATATACTTCTCGTGTAACATTGTCAATTTTTACATCTATGTGTGTGACTGTTTTATTAATGTCTGTCTTCTCAACCAGGATGTAAGCTAGTTGCTGCAAAGCATGGGTTATGCTAGGGTAGACTCACTACTGTATTATCAGTGCCTATGTCCATCATAGTTCTAACATAATGTAGTTTCTAAAATATAATAATGATAGTAACATGTTGAATGAAAACATGGAGAGACTTTTATCCCTCTACTGTAAAATACTCAGATTACACTATGGTTTCAGTTGATGGTTTTTGAATGATTAATTGAAGATTTCATGTACTTCATTCCCTTATTTATGCTGAAAAGCTTTCTCCTTTACTAGGATGTTTATTTTTCAATGTTCTTTAACTCAATATTATTTCCTGCCTCACACCCACATCTTAAAATTCTTCACTCAACCTATTATAATCTTCAGTCTATATTACAAATTATTTAAAATGCTATTGTTATAACCAAAACCTGATGAAGCATCAAGCCATTATCACATCAGGTATGGGTACTACATTCTCACAATTTAGGAAAAATCCATTGGTATTAATCCTGTCCATAAGATCTTGGATTGAAAAAATGGTAGTAAATCAAATAAGGAAAATAATTTAACAGATTATTAAAAATTGTATATAAGAGAAAATTCTTGACATAGATACTTTGTGAGGAAAAATGTGATTATTTACAAGTAAATGTTAGAAGTAGGATCTTGAAAAACACTTGACAGTGCTCTATCGTAGACACTCAGAGAAATGCAAGTCATTTCATAAGTGGTAGATTTAATGAGCTCACTCTGACATTCTGATTGCTAATATGGATAACATGTATGAGTAAACCCAAATAATTAAGAAAGGTTCTCATAAAATCACCAGCACTATTTAGTAAACATATTGTGATTCTAGTGAGCCATGTTATGTATGTATTGACACTTGAACATAAATAACGTAGTTTTGTAAAAACAAACACACTAAGTCAATATATAGTCTTTCTTGCTTGCAATCTCCTGACTTTTTCCCTGATATTGTGTTCAGTGGAACATCTGTTGTGGTTGTTTATACTGTTTTTTTTTTTTAAATCTCTGAAAGTGAAGTGAATGTTTTTATTGCCTCTGCATCCTTTACTTAAAATGTCAGACACCTCCATTTCTTCCAAAAAGTCAATTTTTAAAAACTAACTTTAAAAAATAAGAGGCAGAGAATCTTTCTATCAAGATTTCTGTTTAAACCCTATGTTTAGAGTACTTGTCGCATAGTGTTTTAGAAGCTAGAAGTATTTCTTTTGAAGTGTCAATCTGACTATTGCCATGATTTTGATCATAATTACAGTGGAATGCCCATATTTCAAAGAGTAAGATCAGAAGTTCATTTTAATCTCTGCACTGAAAGAATTTGGCAGTGTTTCTGTGGTTTTTGAGTCCCAAGTACACACATTTGCAATGCATTTTGATGTAACAAATTCATTGTCTGAGTTCATCTGGACAGTTGGACAAGTAAGCTATATTAACAAATAGTTCAGAGTTTAAACATATGATATCTAATAATATGATCATATTTGGAGCTTATTTTAAGTATAGACATTATCACACAAATGCCACATACTCTTCTGTGAAAATTATCTGTGTGTAATCAAACCACAAATTGAATAATACATATATATTTATTTTAGGCTTTAATTAGGGATATGATAAAATAGATTATATGAAGAATACAAAAGGGTAATGTCATTCTTTGGTCCCCACTTATGGGAATAAGAGAAAACACTGAAACTTGATAAAAAGAAAGAAGTAAAATGACTATACAAGCAATAATATAACAAACCATAATGCATTATCTGGCTACTTCAACAAAGTCGCTAGGCTTTGGATCCCATAGTAACTTTCTTCCAAAAGTAGATACCACAGGAGATGCAAGAATAAATAAGTGGAAATACATTGTATTAGTAGTCTTTCACACACCATTCCCAATCCAGTACAGGTAAGTTGACAAAAATAAGTGAGAATATAGAAAATCTAACATGAGTATAAATATATATATATATAATATATATCACAATATATTGAAATTGGCACCAGATAATTATACATTTTCAAAAGTATACATAGGACATTTGTGAAAACTGACCATATATTAGCTTGCACAGGCAAATTTAATACGCTTCATAAATCAAGATGAACTAATAGCAATCTCTTACCACAATGCAAAAAACTAGACATTAATAACAAGGTAAAAATCAGAAAGGCTTATCTACACTAAAACAAACAAATTCTTGGATCAAAGTGGAAATACATGATGAAATTTCAAAAATAATTTAAAGAGCAATAATGATGATAAAACTCAGTATATTCTATAGTTTATAAAATAATATTTAAAAGACATTATAGGAAAACTTGCAGCATTAATTTCTTAACTCAATAAAATATATGAATGAAAATAAATATATTAAATATTCAAGTAAAAAATATTAAACAACTGTGCTGAAAAAATGGAAGAAATAATATAATAACAGAAGAAAAAAGCAGAAAGTAATGAGTAAGAAAAAAGGCTTAGGACTAATAAAAAGTGTAAAAAAGTTGGTGCTTTATAAAAAATCATTAAAATAACTAAATCATTATTTTACCCAATTAATTAAAAATAATAAAAACATAAATATAAGAGAACATGACAAAGGAAAAATAACCAAAGGAACAGAAGTTCCTTGCTGGGTGAGTGCAGTCAAGAAAACAGGCTTCTTTCTTCCATTTCCTGGCCTAGAGCTACAGTTTCTCTCCAAAAAGGGCAGACTACTAGAATTTCTCATCTACATCCCACCAGCTCTTGGTTGCAGAAACTCTTCCAGGCAAAATCAGCTGAGAGGTCTAGGGCTTACTTTTTTCACTCAACTACCAATCATAGCATAGCAGTTCTACTCCAGGCAGAAGAGGCGGATAACACTGGACCCCAATTATCCATTCTCACCTTACTCACAGGATAAATTTCATAATAGAAGGTGAGTTGAGAACAGGGCTACTGTCCCCACCTAGTGACCTACTTATAAATCAGAGTTGATAACTCTGCCTCCATGCCCTGCTGAAAAGCAGAGACGCAGAGGTTCTCCCTAGTGGGAATGGCAAATCATAACACAGTGTTCCATAGTTCACATCTCTCTCTAAGGGGACTGACTTTGTTTTCACAGAAACAGAGAAGTTCAAGACTAAGGGCACTGTCAAAAGCAATGGGGGCATTGATGGTGAGCAATTATGAAGGGGTTGTCAGTTCCATGACAGGAACAAGTGAAACCACATGGAAGCTAAAAATTGAATGGAAAGAACCAAAAAGAGACAAATAAATGACCCTTTCTGGGCTGAGAACAGCCTCAAAGCCTGGCCTTAGAGACTACCTCTTCAAAGAGCTCAAATTTAATTTGATCAGACTGTGAAGTAATTTATTCCCCAGGGATAAATTATTGTCAAAGGCAATAGAACAATCAGCTAGCAATTAGTGAGGGCTAGTGGAGAGAATTTGTCACTTAACAGACCTCCCTTACAAAAAACACTAAATTCTTCAGGCTGAAAGCAAGTAACACCAGAAAATAGAATGGAAAAACAAATAAACAAACAAAAAACATGCAAGAGCCAACATGACAGGACTGAAACGGCTTTAAACAACAACAAAGTAACAACAGAAAAAAAGAGGGACATTATATAATGATAAAAGGGCCAATCCACAAGGGAGATATAGTAAATATAAATATATATGCACTTAACAAGAGACAGATCCATGAAGCAAAAATTGACAGAATTGAAGGAAGTGACAGTTAAGTCAAAAATAATAGTGGAGCAACAGAAACACTCATCCATCGCTGGTAGGAATGCAAAATGGTAAAATCATTTTGGAAGACAGTTTGGCATTTCCTTAACAAAACAAAACTAATTTTACCATGCAATCCAGCAATTGCACTCCTTGGTGTTTATCCAAAGGGGCTGAAATCAATGTATTCTTCCTTAACATGTAACATATTTTTATATCTTAGTCAAAACACAGCATTTTTAAAATGAGAAACAGAGGAAAGTAGTTGGTAAAATCTGAGAAAGATAAAAATTAACACACACACAAACACACTATTTAATATATTTTGGAATTCAATACAGTTATATTAACATATAATACTACTAGCCATGCAACATATGAGAAAACTTGAAAAATACAGCAATCAGGGAGATAACATAAGATATTATTAGTACTATCATGAAGCCTCTGTAATTAAAACTCTGATATTAGTACAAAACTTAAAGAATAATAGAACACAATGGAGTGCCCAAAATCATCCTTAAGAGCAAATGGAAATCTATACATATATTATAAATGTAGCATCTCGATTGCCTGAGAAAAGATAGCCAAAGTATATGATGTTATAACAATAAGGTACTCATCTATAAAAAAATATAAAATGGCATTATGTATCTTGTACCATGTAACAAACAAATGGCTCATAGGGAAAATATTTTAAAAATATAACTAATAGAATATAGGGATAAATTCCTCTGTAACCTGAGATAGGAAAGCTATTTAACCCAAGTTCAGAAATAATATAAAAAGGAATGATGACTTCAACTACATTAATATAAACAGACACATACATGAATGAAGTTAAAAGCAAAATGAAAATACTGAAGATAATATGTACCACTTGTATCACTAATAAGGAGTTAATCTCATTAATATAGAAAGAGCTCTTAAGATTGAGAATAAGAACAAAAACCCAGTAGAATATGGGAAAAAGACATAAATGGGCACTCTAAGAGGAAGAGATGCTCTTTAACCATTTAAAAGATAATCTAGCTCAAAATAAGAAAATACAATAGATAGAAATACGTTTCTATCAAAATTCCCACTGAGAACTGCAAGTTAGTTATGTTTATAGAAGGAACTTCTAGCAAGAAAAGCCTGAAATGGTAAAGGAAGTAAAAGTAATCACTTTTCATTCTCTTTCACTTATATTGTTTTCCAGAATTTTGTGCCAATCTAACTATTGCTTGTTTATAGATAATCTCTTCTGTGGCTGTTGGCTTTTAAGATTTCTTCAACATTTTCTATTCTGCAGTTTCACTATAAGGTATCCAGCTAGGGAATTAGTTTATGTACCTGTTTCTTTTTTTCCAGAGCTTTTTATCTAAGTCATATTTAATTCTAAAAAATTAAGAGCTATCTCTTCAAATATTGCTTTTAGTTATTCTACCCTGTCCTGAGGAAAAAATTTGGAATATACTGACTGGAATATACTGACCAATCATTAACTACAGATTAATGTAATATTTCCATGCATTGGTGCACTGGTGTACTACACACACACACACACACACACACACACACACACACATATGCATACAGTTTGTGAAACCATGTTTCTTTATTACTCTTTTGTATTATCTATTTGTGCATCTTTACCTAATGACCTATTCAGTCTTGTTCTGTTTAGAGTTTATTCTGTTGTTTTAATAATATTCATTATATCCCTCTTTTTTTAATGTGTATTTATTTTTCAGAGAGAGAGACAGAGAGACAGACTGCAAGCAGGGGAGGGGCAGAGAGAGGGAGAACAGAATCTGAAGCAGGCTCAGAGCCCATTGAGAGGCTTGAACCCACAAACCATGAAATCATGACCTGAGCCAAACTTAGATGCTTAACTGACTGAGCCACCAGGTGCTCCCATGATATCCTTCTTCATTTGGATGGTTCTAATCATTTTTTGTTGTTTGTTGTTTCCTGCTTGTTTATGTTTCATTTCTTCCTTTTTTCAAATAAGTATTTGTTCATGTATCTGGTACTTTTGCTTTTCAGAATCAGTTGTTTTGGTTTTGTTTTTTGGATTCATGGGTGAATTTTAGTATCTATATCTGTATTCACTCAGCCCTCCCAAGCAGTTTTAGGATGGCCTCAACTGTGGACTTACAACTCCCAAACTTGAATTAGATCTTGCATGGTGCTTCTAAATCTTGTTCAATAATGACTGTGACTGTGCAAACATAATCATTGAGCCAGTGGGATGTTTGGTTCACTTTCCGGCCAATAAGTAGGGATTTTTCCCTCATACTTCCACAATTCCCTATATAACAAAATAGGTCAGGCAACAGATTTTTTTAGTTTGAATGTTTTGATTTAGAAAAAAATTGGGGGGCCTGGGTGGCTCAGTCCATTATGCTTCTGACTTTGGCTCAGGTCATGATCTCACAGTTTCTGGTCTCGAGTCACACATCCGGCTCTGTGTAACAGCTAAGAGCCTGGACCCGTATTCAGATTCTGTGTCTCCCTCTGTCTCTGATAATCCTCTGCTTGTGCTCTGTCTCTCAAAAATGAATAAATGTTATTTTTTTTAAAAATTATCCTTTATTTTTTCCTAGAATCCTTATCCTACCTCATTGCTTCAAGAAGTGAGTCTTCTTTGGGCTCCCTCATTGGAAATAGACATTATCCCATGAGAACTTATCTCCTGGTCAACAAAATCTGATTCTGGACACAAACCTGATATGCCCACAGGTTCATACATATCTCATCTCTAATCTTTCCTTTGTATTTTGTATGTTCTTTTTTTTTTTTAATGTGTTATTTATTTTACAGAGAGAGGGAGAGGGAGAGAGAGAACAAGTGGGGGAGGGGCAGAGAGAGAGGGAGAGAGAGAATCCCAAGTGGGCTCTGCACTGTCAGTGCAGATCCTGACACAGGGCCCTATCTCAGAAACAGTGAGATCACGACTTGAGTTGAAACCAAGAGGCAGACACTCAAACAACTAAGCCACCAAGGTGCCCCTTATTTTGTATAGTTTGGTCCAAAACAATTATTTCTTGTTTTCAAGCTCAGTTAAAAAAAAATCTCTTCCCATGTATTATATGTCATTAGCATGCATTTGGAATAGACATAGAGTGGGAAGACATCTAAATAGAAATTCATGGTATCATCTTGACCAGGATTCCTCTATTGCTTGTTTTCAATTCTATGTAAATATCCAATTTTTTGACATTTATATTCAACCTCCACAATCTATTACTAAAATATACTGAATATGAACATTATATCTGAAGAGCAACTGAAAACACTGAGTGTGTTTAGTCAAGAAAACAATAGGCTTGGAATGAAAGGTGATGAATAACAGTTTTCACATATTTGAAAGGACATCGAGTATATTTGTTGAAGTGAAGAAAGTCATTGTTTCTAAACAGGGAGAAACCTTGAGCTATGCAAAGATGAAACAACAATTTGGGGATACAGTGACACTCCAAACCCTACAGTTTTTACTCATAGACTGGATGGCCATTCAGCAGCTTGTAGAATGGACTTAAATATGGTAGATGTAAGTAGATAAGAGTAGATGAGCTAGCTTCAAGTCTTTCCTACAAGTGAGATATTGATCCTGGTGGAAAGAGGTACATAGAAAATTCTGAGATCATGTTTTACACTAAGTTGCCATAAGCTTGGAGCCTCTACCTGTTTTTTAGAAAATGGATGAGATCTTGGGCATTTTTCCAATTAAAGCAATTTTCTGTTTATTTCAACTAGTTACTTATGTAATGACAGTATTAACTCTTCCTTAGGTGCAGGTTTTGTTTAGATAAATGGTACTTTGGTTTGAGGCTTCATGCATTTATTGACTTAACAAATACTTATATAGTACTTATGGAGAGCTGGAAATGTTTGTGTGTGTTACAAATATAACCTCATTTAACTTTCAAAAACCGATATGAGGTAGTTGATAATACCATTGCTAGTTTAAAGATGTAGAAAACTGAGGCACAGAGAGGTTAAGTAATATCCTTGAGGTGATAGAATAAAAAAAAACAAATGTAGGAATTCAGGGGCCCGAGTCTTACAGCTTAAACATTACACTGCTGAACAACAACAACAAAATCAAGAAATCACAATGACCATAAAATTTTTAGCAAATGTGTATTTTATGTTGGAGGATACAGAAAACATTATTTATATGGTAAATTTGGAACTAATTTTATATAATAATAATCAGCAATTCCATTGGCCCAGAATATATCATCTATTATAAAAGATGCATATGAATGTAAAAACTAAAAGGAAAAATAGAAATGTTATAATATCAATCTAAAATTTAAGTAGTCACTGGCACCTTTAAATTCATTGACTATCTCCTTTTCCAAATGGATTTTGAGTGCTAAGAGTCGACATTAATTGTTTAATGCAAACTTGCCTTTCAAAGGAGAAATGTTAAGGTAATCATGTAAGTTTCATTAAAATAAATCACTTTATTAGGAAACCTAACGTAGTATTAACATTTCACCCATGCCAGCCATATTTGTGGAACAATCTGTATGTAAATTTTTAAAAATAAATTGATATTGAGGTTATCTAAGGATGGCTGCTTTATATGTATGTTTTATGAACAATTGTGACCATGGTGTTTATCATGCAGACACAAGAGTACATTGAACAACCAATGCAAATCATAAAACCTGAAGAAAAGTACCCAAAGACTATTATATTGATACCTGTTCTCAGACAAATGTGTCTCAATTCATGTTCTCTCAAATTGTTGGTGTGCATATATGGTATTCCATACACACACACACATATGGTATTCCATATATATGTATATATATATATGGAATAATGCCATGGAGATTTTTCACCATATCTAATAAAATATGTTACAGATGCCCTCCATTTGCATGAAAGGACTCCACTGGTATTTAATATCAGAAGACTTTAAAGATACAAAAACTTGGATAATTTTTGAGATAGATGACACATAAATAGGTACATAGACTGATTTAGATACTAAAGGGAATCGTATTTTAACACTAATTATCACTTACTAAATATCAAAAATAAAAGGCACAGTTACTTAAAAATTGTGGGCTTAGCCTTCTTGCAAGTGCCCAAAGAGACAAAAAGCTCTGATCCTTTTTTCCCCGGCATTGGGGAGGCATGGGTATAGATCAAGAAATACAAGGACTAATTAAGAGGATATTCTCCCTATTTACTATTTTTTCAAGTTCATGTGAAAAGTTATCTGATGCTATTTTAGTTAAGAGGTGCTTTCAAACTAAGGCAGTTAATTTGTTGGCAATAACCAGTTTTTCTGATAAAATGATAAGTGATCTATGGAATTTCCTATAACCATTGTTATAGCTAAATTTATATCCTATGTGTACATACCACCAAAGACTAATCCTGACATAAATTAAACCATTAATTTGTTGGAGGCCGGCTCCAGCAGGTGCAGGGGTCTCTGAAGGATGGACAGTGTCTGCAAGAGAGAGAGTGAGAGAGCCCTGAGATCCTTTCTGATCACCAGGCAGGCATCTCTGTCCTGTTGGTTTTGGTGTCTTTATTTATAGGTCAAAGGTTAACATGGCATCAGAAAGTGGAATTTTTACAATGGATAGCTGTGATAAGATGTTTTTGGAAATGTACAGAAATAGGTTTTACAGAAGTATTCTTGCAGAACTGACCCAATTATAGTGAGGTTGAGTAACTAAGAAAATTATAGGGTGTTCACATTTTAATAACACTGAGTTTAAGTCACAGGTTTGTAGACACTCTTATCCATCCTCATCACAGCTGTCAGGGTAAGGGAAGGTGTTTGTGGAATGTAGGCCTTAGGGAAGGGGCTGCTATACACCATCAGTTAGCAAAGGTGTATGTACTAACTTATCTTCTGCCCTTATCTGTTCCCCTTTTAAGTTAGGCTCTTTGTCTTCAGGCAAGACTTGATTTTCCAGTTATACTCTTTATGGCACCGGAGAACCAACCATACCTTTAAAGAGTTTAGCTCATTTCCAATACATAGAATAGCTTCTTCAAGTGCATTTTCCTTTGTGTCTAGTTTTATGATTTCTTGAATAGCTAGGGCATGAGAGACATTTTTGGTTAGCTGATTTACATGTTGAGCTGTATGAACATCTTGAACTAAAGCAACGGTAGAAACAGAATTGTACATGTAAAGGTCAATCTTTTATGAGTAAGGGTCATTAGCCTGTTCATAACTCAAGGGAAAGTATGGAGGGAAACAGGACCTGCTGGAGACACGATATCTGTTCCCATAATCAAAAGAAGTTCCCACAATAAGTTCCTTCACAAGGTGCAATCATCATACCAAGGCCGGAATAAGGGGACAAGTCACTCCCGATATTGATCAACAAGGTACCTTAGGGGTCAGTGCTCAAACAGAAATAATTGAGTGGGGGTGGATATCGGTAGTCATCTGATTGGCAAGAGACCGTGCAAACTTTCTTCAACCTCACCAGGAGTTTTCTCGACTAGTGGGCTCAGAATGGCTCCCAACATTATTTGTTCTGGGATAGTTTTATAACCATTCATGTGACTACCTCAGCAAGCAGAATAAAGCATGGCATAAATGCAGATTAATTATTTATGTGGTGACAGTAATTATTTCTAAGGAGACAGTGTCCTGCTCCTCTGAGGTTACCAATGATAGTTTCTCTTACAATGCACTGACTGACATTTTCATTCATTAATCCATGCTGGGTAGCTGTGGTGCCTAATGGACATACCAGAATATTCTGGATGAGGCATTTGCAAAATAGTTTTTAACTAGGTTTACCATTATTATAAATATTAAACATAATATTAAATATAGGTCCCATTTGTACAGTTCTCATTATGTGGCACACATTGTGACAAGCTTTTTTTTTTAAATTTTTTAAATGTTTTTTATTTCTGAGAGAGAGAGAGAGCGTGAGCAGGCGAGGGTCAGAGAGAGAGGGAGACACAGAATCCGAAGCAGGCTCCAGGCTCTGAGCTGTCAGCACAGAGCCCGAAGCGGGGCTCGAGCCCACGAACTGTGAGATCCTGACTTGAGCTGAAGTCAGACGATTAACCGACTGAGCCACCCAGGTGTCCCTTGTGACAAGCTTTTTAAATACTTCTATAAGTATCTCCAAATCCCATGAGGTAGCCACCAACATCATGGCTTTATTCTATGTTATATACTTAGAACATAGCATTTACACAGTAAATGAGCAATGCACAAGATACAAGAATGTAAACATTTTCTTCCTCAAGTTCATGAACTCCTTAATTCTTTGCCAAAAGAGCTCTTGTGATTCCATGGACTCCAGGTTAAGAATTCTTACAGAACTCTTTGTTATTTAAACTCTAATCGGCGTTGCATTCAAATTTCATAGTGGTGGGTCACTGCGTGGAAACATCTGTGTGTTTTTGAGGTTACAAACTTTCCCATAAGAACATCCACTGTGCACTCCCATGAGTATGTTGACACAAATGAAAATATATTTTAAATATTTAATCCCATTGTCTCTATTAAGCATAATTGCATTTTTTTTAAATTATTTATTTCTAGGAGAGAAAGAGAGACAGACAGTGTGAGCGGGGAGGGTCAGAGAGAGAGGGAGACACAGACTCTGAAATAGGCTCCAGGCTCTGAGCTGGCAGTCAGCACAGAGCCCGACGCAGGGCTGGAACCCACGAACCGCGAGATCATGACCTAAGCGAAAGTCGGACGCTTAACCGACTAAGCCACCCAGGCGCCCCAAGCATAATTGCATTTTGATGTGAAAATGGGTCTCACTTTAGTTCAGAAAATGCTAAGCCATGAGACACCATATGTGAATGTAGATACATAGTGTTGTTCTTGAGTTCACCAAGAAAATACCCAAATGCTCCACTGGTGTACACTGACCTTCATCTTCAGGGGCATGATAAAATTGCTTAATTCCCAAAACAAGTATCATCAGTGAGGCTTTTCAATTAATTATCCATATATATATATCTACATATGTATATGGATATATATAGATAGATATATCATATGCATATTTATCCATATCTATTATATATAATGTCTTGAATATCTTTATAACCAAGGCATGTTCCTACTAGCTTTCACTCATCACTGGCATTTGTCCTGTTTTCCTGTCACCTCTCCTGTGCTCTATTCAGTATTATAATACTAAATATTTAAAGATGTCCATTGAGGGGCACCTGGGTAGCTGAGTGGTTAACTGTCCAGCTTCAGCTCAGGTCATGATCTCATGGTTTGTGGGTTCAAGCCACATGTTGGGCTCTGTGCTGACAACTCAGAGCCTGGAGCCCAATTCAGATTCTGTGTCTCCCTCTCTTTCTTCCCCTCTCCTGTTCCTGCTCTGTCTCCCTCTCTTTCTCAAAAATAAATAAAAACGTTAAAAAATAAAATAAAAAAAAAGATGTCCATTGATATGAAATTACTGATTTATGGAATTTCATCAGGATAAATTTGCTGTGTACCTTAAAGCTGAGCGATAGTTTGAGGTTCAAGTTCCAATTAGAACTTAGTACAAATCTCTTCTACACATGAAAGTGTAGTAAAATAATTATTGCCTGAGAATTTCAAAAACCTTTTATGGTTCCTGCTATTGCATTCTTGCCAAAATGAACTATCTTCTCATTTATTCTAAATTACAATTGTGTAGTTAACAAGATTAAAAACATGGTACAAAGCCAGCATAGCATAGCTCTTAGTATTTCCTTTTGTAAACACTGTTCTCCCATGCTTAGTTAAGTATTATTTAAGAAGCTATTGAGTCTTTATAGAATGTTCGAATCATTAAAAATTTAAGCTGGACATTAAAACATGTATGAAGTTCTGTCAAGTATTATTAATGATTAAACAATGAGGAAATATGTTATTACAGTGTGTTCAATCTTTAATGTCCATTAAATCCACTTGGTAAGTGTAAGTGGAAACAATACTAACTACAATTCTTGCTCTCAAGTAGTCCTTTACATATCATAAAGAAATGAGGGTCTTACAACACCAATCAATAAGTGATGAAAGGAAACCGCACACAGTGGCTGTAATTTGAATGGGCCTTTCACAGAAATCTTATTATCCTCCTACTAGGGATAGTGCTGAACAGACATCCTGCTTCCCGCTTTGTAACCAAATGCCTGTGCATGTAGCACTGTGATTATATTACTATCTCAGGCCTTAGATCATCTTCAGCATCACAGAGTTCTGAAAATCCCATTAAGAAATCATTTCAAGGAAACACAAATGTTCTTTGAAATAATCTTCAATGCTTTTCTAATTTTTTATATGAATGTCTCCTTGAAACATCTTCTCAGAATGGGGAATAAATCTAGTTGTATGTATGCACAGAGGGATATGTATATACAGTTTATTTAGTCTCTATTTTAATTGCTCTCCTAACTAAATATAACACATACAATGTAAATGTTTGCCAGACTGTGCTTAACATGCATAATATTGGCATTTATAACTAAATCAATCCCTTAAAAAAGTCTTTCTGAATAATTTTTTTTTTTATAAAAAGGAAAGAACATTGTTACAAAATTGGGTTTTTACTTTTTCTTTTGATTTTGTGGTCTAATGAAAAATAAATACACCAATTTCTCTTCACTTTTAATTGATCCTCCTGGACTTGAGGGAATTTGTTTCTATATACATCTCCAAGGGAGAACTTCCACTTAGCTTTTTTATTTATTTATTTTTTATTTTTTATTTTTTGAGAGAGAGAGAGAGAGAGCACAGGTGAGGGTCAGAGAGAGGGAGACACAAAATCCAAAGAAGGCTCCAGGTTCCAACCTGTCAGCACAGAGGCTGATGTGGGGCTTGAACCTAGAAACCTTGAGATCATGACCTGAGCCAAAGTCAGAAGCTCAACTAACTGAGCCCCCACAGGGGCCCGCCACCTACCTTTTAGAGTGACTAGGCATCATTCAATGTTCACTGGTCAGAAGTTCTAAAATAGGTCCAGAATTTACATTAAATCCCTCACTGTCTACTTTAGGACACTGGATCAGTAGGAAGTTCAAGATAACCATACTGATTGTAAGAGTAAAGTAGGCAAGAGATAGTAAAAACCTCTGTATCTTCTGATAAATTTGTTTCAAGTACCATTTCACTTTTAAATGTGTATTGGTGCTTTAATTATAAAGACCTGTGGTTTACTTCCTACAGTTTGTCTTCTTTTATCTTCTCAGGTAAATTTAGGATCCTTGTGTATCAAAAATTGTTGGCATTTAGCCAATTTCCTCCTTATATCCTGGCAGCATTAAAAATGTGATGATTCCACTCTAGTTACAAAAAGTAAACATCATTTGCTGTAAGTGCTAGGTCCAGGTCCTAATAATACCTTTTCCTCTGAGAACATGCCCACCCAATCTTGTAAAATTCCTAGGTTCCAGAAAAATAAAACAGAACACAACTGTGGTTATCCTATAAGGTCCTGCTTCCTGGCCATGGCTGAACAGGGCTAGATGACTGCCATAAACCAGCCTAGTCAGATGCTCTTCCTTAGAAATTTAGATGTAAGAAAGATTCTAATTCAGTCTGAGTTGTCTGCTTGGACTTAAGTCATGCAAATTTGACAGGAGGTGAGGAGGAGCTGCTTTATGCATGGAAAAGTGGAGAAAGTCAGTCCTTAAAGGTATACACTACACTTAAAGCAAAGAAGCAAGTGTGAGAACATGAGCAAGAAAAAGGAAAAGGGGAGGGGAAGAGAGAGGAAAAGAGAGGTGGTGGACAGGTGCCATGGGTTAATCTTCTTACAGCCTTCTAGTTCTTAATTTTATTTACCTTACTTTATTTAAGAAAACAGCCAATTTCTGTCTTATTTTTGGATTCTTTTTAAATGTCACATCAATGGGTTTCATAACTTTGTAGCAATTTATATTTTTTTTCCAGAAAGAAAGGGTAAGTTCTCACATTTTTGTTTTACCTTGAAGTACATGACAGAAGTCATATGTCTAAATGCTATAGTTCTTCCAGGTTTGGGAAACACACTCCAGACCTTTTTTTTTTTTTTTTTTTTTTTCATTTTTTTTAAACTGATGTTTATAGCATATGCTACATGACTTGGTTTCCTAGGTAACAGCATGTGTAGATTTAGTTGTAAATTTTCTCTTTCCTTGAGCTCATACTTGGGGGGAGTTCTAAAATATATATGAATTTCATGATCAGAAATTTCCCTCTCATCCTCCACAACCTCTTACTGCTTGCTTCCTCATAGGATCTATATTTCTTAACTTTAAATCAAGAATTGCTGTCCTCTGATTTTCCACAGGTCCTTTGAGCTCATTTCTAGCTTTATGACACTCCCAGCTTATGCTACCTAATGAGTCATAGAAATGATTTAAAATTTTATACATAATGTAAAATTATAATATTAAACTATTCACTGAACATTCACTGAATACCAAACACTTTGTCTTTTATATACATTATTCATTTTATCTATTGTACAGTTCTAGACACTAAATATAATTTCTTTTTTATAGTTGAAGAACTTGAAGTTTCATTTAAAAAAAGCTAATGAAATAGTAAGGTCAAGACTTGAATCTGGTTTTGTAACTGCTAGAACCATGCCCTGAGTCAATATACCATGCTAAATAATCCAAAGCCATTTGTTTAGCTTATATCTTTGTATCAGGGCATATGGGGAGGCAAGAATAGAACAGGCTCCCCTGGGGGACCCAGAAAATACATGGTAGAGATACACATTGTTATATAGGGAGAAATTTGGCTTAAAGTATTTATCATCATGTATTTATCTCTTAAGGGCAGGGAGAGCATTACATATCTCCTGTCTCACCCATTACATAATGTCTTATTTGTGGCAGCCTCTTAATAACAAATTGATTAATAACTGGAACCATGAATGCAGCCTGTACTGCCATTGCCAGGGCAACGGCTCTGAATTGCATCCTCTTCTTTCACCTCTATAGCATACTTCAATGTAAACATCATCTATGAGTAATAATTCTCTCTCTCTCCATACACACATATACATTACACACACACACACACACACACACACACTTTTAAATTTTCTGTATATAGCCAGAAAAAATCCAAAAACTTGGATTTGAGACATTTTTTTTGCCATTTGAGTTCACTGTGATTTCTCCCACTTCTAACCTCCCAAAACACTATAATAAGGCCACTAAATCACCTCTGAGAGCATCAGGGATTGTTGGAATCCTGTCTTTTGTCATTTTTTTTTTTCAGATAAAAACCCTGAGGGTTAAAGAGATAAAGGGGCAAACCTACTAATCAACCAACTCACATTTAATCGAAAACTCCAGAACAACAGGTACATTTGGGGTTTCCCAGTCTCAAGTCCAGTGACACATCTGCTACATCTCACATAAGCACTTGGTCTTTACTGAATTGGTCAGATCTATTAGTTACTCCTTTGGGGTGCTCACTTCGGCAGCACATATACTAGTTACTCTTTTGGGTTACAAGCAAAATAAACTCACTTTGGATAACTTACAGAGAGCTGAACATATCTAAGAAGGACACCAAGTTGCACAGAATTGGTGTACTGAAGAACCTAGTCCAAAAAATTAGCAGGGATTGAGAGAGACTGGACACCCAGACTGCGAAAGTCATGTCATCCTTCACAACCACAGTAGAGAGCTATGGAAATAGCTATGGCCATGTCGTAGTGGTACAGCTGCCTGCAGATAGCATGTAGCCTTTACAACCACTGCTAATGCTCTTGGAACAGTTTCCAGATTGGCTCCTATTTATTTGAATAAACCTTCCCAGAGTCAAAGTTCCAAAGGGAGTAGTCCATGATAAGATTAGTTCAGGAGCCCATATTTTATCTGCCAAAGACACAGAAGACAACAAAAATGACCCGTTTAGTTTTCATAACTAAAGATAAATCCTCATATTTCTTTCTTAAGATTTCCCTAAATAGAAGGAATTCAGAGATTAGGCTGCTGCCAGTAAGAAGCACCCGCTAAACATTCTAGTTTGTATTATCAAACACAAAGTGTACTGGACAAGTTAAACAGGCAAGGAAGACTTTAAGACTATTGCAGTAGGAGAGAGAGCTTGAACTCAAAAAGCAGAATATTTAAGGGCTGGGATGAGCTAGTGGAAAAGTGCTGGAGGAAGTTGGAGAGGAAGTCAGTAGTTGAGATAAGGCCATCTGGGATTGGTATTTGCTGGTTATCAAAGTTAGGGTCCTACACTCCCACAAAGACTGGGAGACTAGGGACCTCTTTTTCTTAATGTTTATATTTCAAAGGGTTGACTCCTAGGTTCTTGGCAAAGACATTCTTGGTTTATAAAATTGGCAAGGGAATTGGGAAAAAATTTTGAATCTCACAGGGACTGAAAAATAATTTAGGAATTTTTCTAAAGTATATGTTCTAAGGAAAAGAGCATATAGTCAGGAACACAACTATGTATAGTAAGAAATACTACTATCTAAAGTTTAACTAAGGGGCACTTGGGTGTTTCAGTTGGTTGAGCATCTAACTCTTGATTTTGGATCCCAGGATTGTGGTATCAAGCCCCGCATCAGGGTCCACAATGATTATGGAAACTGCTTAAGATTCTCTCACTTGCTCCCTCTGCCATCCTTTCCTGCTCCTGTGTTCTGTCTCTCTTAAATTAAAAAAAAAGAATATATATATATATTTTTTTAAGTTTACTTAAGCTAAGGGGGATAGTAAGGCCTTCTTGGTCTCAGTATGTTCATGTTCTGGTTCTTCAATTAGATAGAATCTTTATAAGACTTAAGTTTACACTATTATCTATTTCTAGCCCATTTGGCCTATCACCATACTTTTTAAAATGTTTTTTATTTATTTCTGAGAAAGAGAGACAGGGTGAGCAGGGGAGGGTCAAAGAGAGAGAGGAAGATACAGAATCTGAAGCAGGCTCCAGGGTCTAAGCTGGCAGTCAGCACAGAACCCGACGTGGGGCTCAAACCCAGGAACTGTGAGATCATGACCTAAGCTGAAGTTGGACGCTTAACTGACTGAGTCACCCAGGTGCTCCTCACCATACTTTTTAAGTATGGCAGTAATACAAGATGGTTAAGTATAGAATGAACATAATAGAATATCATGGAACTTCTTTTAGCTTTCTCCTTTTCTGCATCAAAACTTTTTGGATAATATCTTACTTGAAGATTTCTCAAATAACCTGAGGATAAAAATAGAGAAGTGTCTCAAAGTATGAATACATAATTAGATTAAATGTATTTCAAGTTGAAGGACAAATAGTCCCTATGCTAACTTTATTTGTAGCTGTCTAGAGATATTGATTGAAAGTTTGAATTCTTGTCAGTAAGCCTCTTCAGAGAAATACAGTAGCAAAAAAACCTAAACACAGTTGACTCCCTTTGTTGTTTAACTTATTACTGTATTTCAATATATTCAGGTTTACATTCTGTTTCATAACTGGTACATTAACTGAACACCAAAAAGTTATATTTCCTCTAATACTGTTAAATAAAGAAACGATAAATTTGTAAGAAATAGGGACACTGTATTGGGTCATAGTAAAACATGCAAAGGATTAGCTTGGGCCTCAACAAAACTATGCTTTATTTCTGCAAAAACTACTCCAGTAGTTCACTATACTAAACCACTATAAGACTCAAGAACAAGCAAGTACTAAAAACTGCAGCTACCTCCAACATGCATATTTGGTAAACTGGAGTCTCCATTCCTAGAATCCTTGCTACTATACACATTTTCTACCCTTAGCACCATAACCTTTCAAAACATCAATTAACAACAAATCCAGGAAGCTAATGAAAGAAAGAATGCCAAGATAGAAGCAACTGAGTTGTATTAATGTATTTCAGATCCAAAAGGAAAGGACACTCTCAGAGAGATTTCTATGATGACTGAATGTACTCCAGGAAGCTAGAGGTAGGGTTGAAATAAACTTGTGTGAGTGCATATGTGTGTGTTTGGGTGTGTGTAAAATCATAGGCAAAGAAATATAAGTCTTGATACTGTTTATCAAGCCAACTAAGACAATGTCCATGCCTTAATCCATTCTCATTTGTGGATACAAAAGCCACTAACAAAAAAATTGCCTTCTTATAACAACTTCTATAAAGGACAATATACCTTAAAGCTTGGCCAAATCAAAGCATCTCTAGCCTACAAAGATATGGCTTCAGTTCCCCTGGAGAATATTTTCTGGCCACAATTTTGTGATTGGGTGTTATAGAAGGAAGCTCTGAAATAATGAGTGACTACTGTGAGATTATCTTAGGTTTTTATTTTGTTTTCATTTGTTTTGTTTTTGTTTTTGTTTTTTTGGTCAGCATTGCAGATTGCTTGGAGGGCATTATTCGAGACACAGATTTCTTTTTTCTTTAGAATTTGCCCCACATCTGCTTCCAGCATAACTGGAATATATTAATGACAATGATGAGTCTTTACGTTGGTAACATTTCATATTTACTGTATATTTTGTTTATATGTTGTATCTATTTGAACCTCAATGGAATGCTGTGAAGCCTACAAAGTAGGTTTGGTCTTCATTTTACAAGATGAAAATATCAATGTCATTGACAAGTAAATGGAAGATCTAAGCTTGGAATTCAGGTTTTCTGATTCGCAGTTCACTGAGTTAACAAACAACTACTTAGAACACTGATGTATAGAAAATCCCCAATAAAATCCTACTCTTCAGTGTTATTTGTATTAGTAATATTTTTATAAATATTTTACAATATTCCCATCTGAATCAAACTGTCAACCAGAAATAACACATTCTACAAGACTTTGGCCCTGAGAAGGCATTTTCCTGTATTTCTTTCTCATAAGATCTCTTTTATTATGCCACTTTAGAGGAGATTGCTCATTCTTCAAAAGACAGCAGGGCAATGTATTAAGCACATGAATTGTCTGCAAGTAGTCCCTGAATGAACTAGGCTAAAGTCTATGGTTAGCCTAATAAGAAAGTAACTCATTTTTTTTCTTCACATCCAAACCTATGCTCCCATTTTCCCACTAGGATTCCTCTTTTACCACAAGTACACAGAACAGCTGGGAGTCAGGGGTTCTATTGTTATTTAAAATGGCAATCTGCTTAAATTGTCTGCCTTCATTTACAACCAATCCCACTGGAAATCTCAATCACAACTTGGATGGCATGGATGCTAAGCAAAAGAGTAATCATTTGCTACAGTGGAACTCAGAGAAGATATCAAAATAGATAAATTTGACCGTCAAGCAAGTAATTTCTACTCTGCAAAACTGAGCGCTGTGGTGTGAATGACAGCTAATTTTGAACTGAAATGATTATAAATTAATCCCACCACACAGAGAAGCAGTTAAAACCTCAACTGGATTAAGCCAATTTGATTCTTTAGGTGCTGTATCCATTCATGAATTTTGTGGCACATTGCCTACTGTCGAGGTGATTTTGGTGGTCCTTTATTCATTGAAATTATTCTTTAAAGGAATAATTAACACTCAAAAAACACACAGGATTAGCCTAGTTCTTTTGGGCATGAGTAAGTCATTTTCAGTGTCATTTATTCTATTAATTATATACTATTATACAATTTTAGTGATGAAATTACGAAATTATTTTTAATTGTTTTGCTCATTTTCTTTTTAAGGACTATCACTGGAAGAAGTTAAAGAGGTGGTTTGAAGGAGAATATAGTATAGTGCAGATATGAAATAGGTACTTAATACACAAATGTGTAAGTTCAGGAATATTTGTATTGTTCTGAAGGTGGTTAATGGACGATCATTTTTATTGTCAGAGTTCACCATAGGTCCTAAATGATTTCTGTGACTTCAAAAAGCCAGCCAGATAGAAGAAGTCGCTCAATTATTCTGGAGTACAGTTAAAGTTAGACTGGTATGTTTGTTCTTCTGATATAGCTGTCAAAAATTTTTTTTTAATTTTTTAATGTTTTATTTATTTCCAGGAGAGAGAGAGAGAGCATGAGCAGGGGAGGGTCAGAGAGAGAGGGAGACACAGACTCGGAAACAGGCTCCAGGCTCTGAGCTGGCTGTCTGCACAGAGTCCGACGTGGGGCTTGAACCCACAAACTGTGAGATCATGACCTAAGTGAAAGTCGAACACTTAACCTACTAAGCCACCCAGGTGCCCCTATAGCTGTCAAATATTTAAGAAACAAAAAGATGTGTTCTAGAGAGGCTGATGCTCACAGGCAATTGATATTTATTCATTTAACACACACATATTTAGAGACTTTGGTGTGCTACACACTATTTTATGTGCTGGAGATATAGCATAAATAAGGCCAAACTGTCTACTTTTATCACAAATACTCAACACAAAATCTTAAGCAGAAATAGTAATGTATTGGTGCAGGCAATTGGAAAGGTAAAGGGAAGAACCTGAACTGTCTTTAGATGTTGCTCAATTCAAAGAGCCTCAACAGATGTCATTAGGATGTTATCCTTGTCTTTATTATTCAGTCTTGTTTTCCCTCGATTTTGCCAATTGTCAAGTTTTCTCATTTGGTGGCCTTTGAATTTGAAGACACATTGTAAGAGCTGGGTAAATTCCATGGGAGAGACTGTCTTCTTGTTAATTATCATAACTTATGTCCCAGAATTGAATGAGATATATAACAATAAAGCAACATTACAGAATGCAAATTTTCTGATTGCCCAAATCTGGAATTGCAGTAGAGATGGAAGTCAGTGGATATATGAAAGCCTCAGCCTAAAGTACTGAGAATAGGAGAAAAGTGATTACAACAACAACAACAAAACAAAACAAAACAGAGTGGCATTGCCAGAATCATAGGAAATGGATGATGATCAAGCTGGTCAATAAATGTTCACTACTTAATTTGTGTCACTAGTTATTCAATTTAAACCATAAAATATGTTGTTTCTGATTAAAAGATAAAATAATCTTAAAACACATTAGCTAAAATACTAAAGTACTGAAATTAAGAGGCTAGAAAAGAAACTACTTGTGTGAACTTTGGACTCTGGTGCTATTTTCTCAAGGAAATCATAAGGAGATCATTCCCTCCACTTCCTCCTTCCTGTCAGGTTTTTAAAGGGGCCATTTTCTTTGTGTCTTTTGAGGGAGGAATGAGACTTATTTTTAGGAGTACTGATTTATCTCCAGTTCACCTTAAAGTACAAGCCTTCTTTGTGGTGATCTCCTACTAGACTTTCTACTTTGGCTACATCCTGAAGTTTGTCTCTTGCACTCTAGGTCCTTTGGGCTCATTAACCTGATTCAGCAGATGTTTTCAATAGTAAATACAGCTTTCATGCCCTATTTATCTATTTGAGCTTCCATCTTTATTTGTTATACCCAGATCGCAGTATCCTCACTGACCAGAGACCATCAGGGAGACTGAGTCACGCATGCAAAGGCAAAGGGCTTTATTACGGGCTTAAGCTCGGGCTCACAGACTTCACCAGCATATGGGTCCGTGCTGACAGCCTCGAACAAGGGCAGAGTAGGGTTTTTATGGGGTCTGAGACGGGGGAGTTACAGAAGTTGTGACATGGGAACAGTGATCCAATCATAATTATTCAACATCATTGACAGTGGGTTTGACCATACACATTGTCTAGAGTATTTGTTACTTTTGGCAGGATCCAATTACAACATTTAGAGTAGGGTCTTGTTCCACGACTAACAGGTTAACTTTCACTTTAACATTAGGTAACAGGGTCCTTATCTATAGTTTCTATCTCCAGGCCTCTCCCTTAACAATGTGGAGGGTGGTCGCTGGCCTTTCCTGATTGGGTGTTGCAAGGGTGGTTACTCCTGCCTTGGGCAATGTGTGACTGCCTGATAGTTTCCGGGGAAGCTGAAACTCAGGCCTTCTAGTTTAGAGGGGAAACTTAAAACCTGTCATGGAGTCAGTTTGGTTTAGACGTTTAGACTTGTGGCCTTACATATTTAGATTTAGCTCAAGTATACCTTACCTTCTAAGTTCCATGATGCATTTAAAATGATATTTAAAATACAGTTTTCCCTAGAAATTTTAGTTTTTTTCACAGAAAGAGAGTCTACCTGTTATTCTACTTAATCATATTACTGGAAACTGATGTCAGTTTCCAGTAATATGATTAATGTAATTTATATATTTAATATAAATATAATTTATATATAATAGAATTTCTATTAATATGATTAATATAATTTATATATAATAAATTTAAATAATTTATGTATTTAAATATAAATATAATTAATGTATAATATATGTATAATATACTATAATTTATATGTAATTTATATATAATAAATTTAAATAATTTATATATTTGATATAAATATAATATATATGATATAATTTCTAGTATTTTGACTAATAAATATAATTTATATATATAATTTCTAGTAATATGATTAATATAATACTACTAGTTTTTTTCACAGAAATAGAGTCTACCTGTGTTTCTACTTAATCATATTACTGGAAACTAATGTCTGTTTCCAGTAATATGATTAATATAATTTATATATTTAATATAAACATAATTTATATATAATTTCTAGTAATATGATTAATGTAATAAATATAACTTATATAATAATAAATTTAAATAATTTATATATTTATATATAAATATAATTTATATATAACATATATAATATAATATATAATTTATGATTTATATAATAAATTTAAACAATTCATACATTTAATACAAATATAATTATATATGATATAATTTCTAGTAATGTGATTAATAAATAAGTATAATTTATATATATAGTATGATTTCTAGTAATCTGATTAATATAATACTGTCAGAGGCTGGCTCCGGCTGGGTTCCAGGGGTCCCTGAAGGATGGACAGTGTCGGCGAGAGAGAGTAAGAGAGCCCCAGAGTCTTTCTGGTCACCAGGCAGGTATCTCCACTCTGACTGGGGCTCAACTTTATTTTCTTTTTTTTTTTTTTAATTTTTTTTTAATGTTTTTTATTTATTTCTAGGAGAGAGAGAGAGACAGCGTGAGCAGGGGAGGGTCAGAGAGAGAGGGAGTCACAGATTGAAACAGGCTCCAGGCTCTGAGCAAGCAGTCAGAACAGAGCCCGACGCGGGGCTCGAACCCACGAACCGTGAGATCATGACCTAAGTGAAAGTCGGACGCTTAACCGACTAAGCCACCCAGGCACCCCTCAACTTTATTTTCTAAGTGTTTGGGGGACGGCACAGAAGTGGCATTTGCCTTAGACAATGATTTCTGATAACAAACTTCTTTGATTTGTAAGAATTTCTCAGAACATAGATTTGTAGAATACTCGTGCATAACCTTTATCAATAGTGAGATAGGTCATTTAGATGCAGCATATCAAACAATGTTTTTAGCCTAAAAGGGTGAGGTTACTTCTCTGTGAGCAGGGGTCAAACAGGTCTTTCAGGAAACACCTCTGCTCCCATAATCACAAAAGAAGTTCCTCAATAGGTTCCTTCACAGGGAGCATCAGCATATTCAACTAAGTCTCTGCAAATACTTGATAACAAATGCCTTGAGGTGGGGGGTGGCTAGTGCTCCAGGAAGAAACAATTGGGTGGGGGTGGATATCTGCCCTTAACTCTAAATTAGGCTCTTTGTCTCAGGACTAGACTCAAGCCCCCTTTATTATGTAAGTCTTGGATCTGCAAGGCCCTTAGGAGGAGCCTATTTTAACAATCATCCACAATGTTTTCATCTGAAATCTCTTTGGAAAAGGGATATATATGCTTTTCCCTATGAGCAATATGTGTGGGGAATATCGGTCTGACCTGGAATATTGTGAGGCCTGGTCAATACCAGCAGGCTCATTTCCAACATGATCCAGTAGTAGCAGAAGGAGATACCAGTTTTCGTTTCTCATGGCAGGAGCTGTGCAAATGTTACCATTTCCTTGCTGTGACTGTCATCCAGCAAGACCAGTGCGGTTCCCAGCATAATACTATTAGTTTTTTTCACAGAAATAGAGTCTACCTGTGTTTCTACTTAATCATATTACTGGAAACTGATCTCTGTTTCTTGTAATATGATTAATATAATACTACTAATATAATATTAATATAACACTACTAAAAGTAGTTTTCTAACTTTATTTTGTTAGCCATGGAAACCATTACATGTTTTTTGAGTAGATGACTTATGTGTTTTGGAAAAATTATCATTCGCTATTGGAAAAAGAACACATTAGATAAGCTTGGGACTGAAGGCAGAGAGATAATTTAGGAAACTAATTCATTTGTATAAGTAAGATCTATAAAGAATATAAAATAAAGCCGGGTTAGGTTAAATGTAGAAGAGGGAACAAATACTAGAAAATCAAAGATTTCTAAGTCCAGATATACTAATTCATCAACTCAAGTATTAAACATTATGTCTTGAATCCATATTGCTGGAAAATACTGGTTGTAGTCAGTCTATGTTAAGTTTAACTAAAGGACATATTGGAATTACTCTATAAATTGAATCACTACAAAAATGAACTGTTTCAAAGATCTTTTCTTTCTACAGTAGTACAGACTGTTTGGTTCAGTTATAAAGTCAAAATATAATTTAACTAGGCATTGTGGCAGATACAAAGCCTGAATTTCAGCAATTGGCAAAATTGTGGTAAGACTTTGGATATCAGTGGAATTACTCACTGGTGCCACCTAGGTGACAAAGTATGTAACTTATCAAGTAATAAATACATTGATTAGAGGCATTTTTTAAAGTGTTAATTTTTAAGACATTTTAAAATAAAACCCAAACTGCAGTGCACCAGATATGAGAAATGAAGTTCTACATTAATACTGTGTCCATCAAAATAAAAAAAAAAAGGTTCAGTTCCAAAATTACATTTCTTTTGAAAGTCTTCCTAATGGCTCCAGGACTTATTAATTTAGCCATTTTTAATTCTCTCATGAATTTATTTCTGTATCACAGAGTTAACACTGTCTTCTGAAATAAATTGTTTTGTAACTGAGACATTAAAAATTTATCTCTTTAGAGAGATAGTGTCAAGTCATGAAAAATGTGGACTTTGGAGACATTCAGACAATGACATTTTGCTGGATCAAAACCTAGCTCCATTACTTCTCACCTGGGAGATTTTCCACAAATATCTCATCTTCTCTTGACTTAGCTGCCTACAGGTCAAGGGAAACTATTCTTACTTTGGAGGAGTGTTTAAAATTTTGAAATGTAAAAAATATTAAAAACAAATAATTTTGAGATGAGATCAGTTAACAAGTTCATCAACTGAGATGTATTAACTTATCATATTACCTCCATAGCTTCTATACAACAACATTACACTGTTTCTAACCAGAGCTTTCTGGGAAGAAAAAGAAATACAATACATCCAAATCAAAAAGGAAAAAGTAAAATTGTATCTATTTGCAAATGACTTGATCTTACATATAGAAAACCCTAAAGATTCCTGAAAAACAAAACAATATTCTTATAAATAATAAACAAATTAAATTATGTTGCAGGATATAAAGCTAACATTGGAAATCAGTTGTATTTCCATACAGTATAATAAACTATCCCAAAAGGAAATCAGGAAACAATTCCAATTAACATCAAAGAGAATAAAGTCCTTAGAATTTGGGAGGGGGAGAGGGGAAAATGGGAAGCTGCTTTTCACTTTTCAAGGGGTATAAACTTTCAGTTATATAAGATGATTAAGTTCTAGAAATCTACTGTACAACATTGTGCCTACAGTTAAAAATATTGTATCATATGCCTAAAATATGTATTCAGAGTGTTGATCTTATGTTGTGTTCTTACCATAATTTAAAACATAACTTATCAAATAGCCTCCCTTACCTATTGGAAGGCATCTGAACATTTTGTCTGTATATGTGTATGGGTGTGTGTATATGTTCTTCTTATGTAGGATGGCATTATATCTTAAAATGGTAATAGTCATTTTGAGAGAATTCAATAATTGTATCTAAGGTCTAATCAAGCGCAAAGCCCATTTCTATGATACCTCTTTGAATTCAGGTGATATGTAAAATAGTGTCAAACATGAAGAAATAATGACAGAATAAAAGCATGTTATTAGCTATTAAAATCCAAAAGGCTGAATTTGAATTTTTGTAAATTAAAATTTGAAAAGACTCCTTTGTGTGTCTTTGTAGCTTTTTTCTTAATGTTTTGCATATATGTTAATTTTTCATGAGATTTTTCCATCCAACTGTGTGTGTGTGTGTGTGTGTGTAAATAGAAATCTTGCTGTGAATAAAGAAAACATCTCCTATTTTTAAAAACTTTGTCATATTGCTGTGACAGTTTGAGTGTTCACATTAGAAAATATAGGAAGGAAAGTGTTTTTCTTCCATTTTTATTACCCATAAAGAGAGCTGCTGGAGTTTGGGAGCTAAAAGAAGAGTAGGGAGGGAGAGAAGGAGGGAGAGACTGGGAAGGAAAAGCTTAGTCAGGCAGTGTTAAGTGTGTATAATAAAGTCAGAGTATAGAATGACTCAGATTGCAAAGCTCCTGGAGTATGTAGACTGAACTACTTTAAATAGATATAGACAGAGAATCATACAATGTCACTTTTTGTGCTTTTCTGTGAGGAAATTAGAAGGTAAAGTTTTATGTTCAATAGAGAGATATTTTTCTCCCAAAGCCATAGACACGCAGTTACTGAATTCCTACTATTTGCATTATGTTAGACACTGTGTGCTGTACAGTAGGGTAAAAGTTCTTGATCACAAGCAGCTTAGATTTCAGATGATAGGGAAGGTAGAAGCTAAGTAAGATGAGAAGAAATGAGAGGGAAGAATGGAGGGAAAGAGGAATGAGCAAATTAAAGGAGGGAGTAGTGAGCATATCATGTGACATGCATCATGCTAAGATATTTGAATTCACTTGAAACCCTATAATACTGTCATTTAATTAAATAGGAAAACAGACAAATAACTATGAGATAACCTTTGTTATATATAATTATGAAGTCTACATTTCATATACAGTGTATTAATTTCTAAAGTAAAACAAAGCCCTATACTAACTGCTGATGATTTGTCTTGATCATCACTGCTTTAAATTAGCAAAGGATTCCCGGGGCTTCTGAGTGGCTCAGTCAATTAAATGTCCAACTCTTGATCTTGGCTCAGGTCATGATCTCGTGGTTACTGGTTCAAGCCCCATGTTGGTCTTTGCACTGTACTGGTAGCATGGAGCCTGCTTGAGATTTTCTATCTCCCTCTCTCTGCTCCTCCTATGGTTGCACATACTCTCTCTCTTTCTGACTCTCTCTCTCAAAATAAATAAACTTTAAAAAACATTTTAATAAAGGATTCCTAAAGATAAGTTGTGAGGCAAATGTTGAAAACAAAATGATGTAGTGGAAAGTTGCCTTCTGTTTAACCTTTTGGCAATTACATCAGTCCATTCACAAAACTTCTCTTTTACTTAAAGACGTCTATAAATGTAAAACAATGGGTCTTTTACTTCCTAAGTAACTAATGTAAAAACCAAAACAAATAAAACTGTGGTTTGGTGCTTGTTGGATTAATAACACCCCTGACTCTGATTTATCTCTAAGCGGGAACTGGGTTTTTATTTCATTCCCTTATATTGACAAACTGTTCTCCCAAAGTAGTGAATAAATAATGCAAGAAGAAAATGGGAAGTAAAGACAATTAGGTATGATCGTCTTTACAACATATAGCCTCAAGGATATTTCCATGACTATTACCTGTTTTAAGTGAAATCATCACAATTATACTATACTCTCCTATACTCTGATTAACTATTAAAAATAGGAAAAAATAATTTCAGGGAAGAGGTTATAAATAAAAAACTGGTTTCTGGCAATACAAGGTTAAGTTAGTATTGGGGGTATTTAATGTTCCCCAGAGTTTCCTAAATACCTCCATTCATATGCATGTACGGCTGATTTAGATGGATTCCAATTTCTATCTTAAAATGACTCTCTCTGTCATACAAGGTGATTACTTTTACCTAATACTTCTAACCTGTCATATATTTTGTATCAACAAGTTAAAGGAAAGTAGGTTGTATAAATTTATAACTGGGAATTTCTTGATGCATTTTTCACTCTAATAAGAAAGCAGGAAGGATAGATATAGTTCTATTGCTTTACCACAAGGAAATATGTGAAAAGCACAGTTACTAGGTACACACAGATATACATGAATGGATATATACCCTAATGTGCAAAAATTTTATTAAAATGGTATCAGCGAGTTAAAGAAAACATACCATATATCAAGTTGACCCCTCTCTTTCTATTTCTCTCCCATATGAAAGTTTGAAGACTTGATAGTTGCCTTGTATACTTTTGTTAGGCTGACTCACCATGATAAACAGTCAATATTCAGTACATTCAATACTTTACTATTATTCTTTGTGTTCATCAAAGCCCATTAATTGCTAAATTGTCAATCTAGCTATTCTTTGGAAGAAGTAAAGAATATAATTCAGATAGTTTCTCTGCAGTTTCAAATGTAATGATGATATCTTTTGGTGCTTATAAAAAATGATAACTCTTAGTCCTCCCTACAATGATCTATGTGATCTGATATCTTAATCTATCCAATCAAACCAATTTTCTAACACTCTCCTATGCACTGTTCTATAGCCTCACTAGGCTTCTTTCTGCATTTTAAATGTATCAATTCATTTTCCCCTTGGGGTTTATGCATTCATTATTTCTTTGTCCTGAATGCTCTTCCTTTAGACCCTTCCTTGGCTGGATCTCAGGTCTCAATTCAATTATATCCTTAGTGATGCCTTCCTTGATGATGCACACAAAATGGCTATCCATTTTATTCCAGTTGGCACCTTGTTTATTACACTCATGGTGCCCATCACAATCTGTAATCATCTAATTTGTTTACTGATTTATATTCTACTTAAAATTTTCTTAGATGGACTTCCCATTAATAACATTTGAAAGGCAGGGAGAAAAAGCAGGTCTGTGACAAGAGCTACTCAAACTCTCAAGTTAAGAGATGTACAGCATACTCCAGATTTTTATAACCACAGAGTATGAAGCATTTTGAACTAAAAAGCACCTTACTCCATTAATTTTAATATACCAGAAGGAATAGTAAAGGTCTAAGGGAATCATGGGACAAAGGAAGAAAAGAACGGTTCCAGGCACTAAAAGCATTTACAAAGCCCTTTTCTGAAGACAAGAGAAATGGGAAAGAGTATAGTGAGTATGGGACACCAAAGGGATTTAGCTTGGATGAAGTATGGAGTGCACAGGGAGTGTTATGCAAGATAATGTTCTGGAAATGAACTGAGGGAAATGAGGGTCATGGTGTCACCTCAGCACATCAAGCAAGGGAAGTTAAAATAACTTCAAATAGGATAAAGAATGATTCAAGTGTAAGACATTCATTTTTGAAGAAGCAAAGAGAGGTGCAAAAAACAATAATTTCATCAAAAGTCACAAGACCTGTGAATATGGGTTTGGCTCTACTGGAAACCAGCTAAGTGATTTTTGAGTAACTCTCTTCAGGAATGCAGACATATTTTAAAAGAATAAGCAATTAGATAGGAGATTTCTACATTCCTTACCTGCTTCAAAGTTTTGAATATAAATGAATCAATCTAGCACTTGTCCACTATTACTTCCTGCACAAACTGGTATTTGAAATAAATGGTGATGGCTCTTTTATCAAATTTTACTCACCCTTGCAGACTGTCACTTCTTTCATCTCATTAATGTCTGTCACTAGTTATTCCTTACTTTCTCCATAAAACAGCATCTTCCTATTCATGACTGGTGTTAAGACAAAGAATTTCTACCCCTAATATAAAATCTAATATTTGTTCTCTGGTCCCTTATATCAAAGTTTCAATCTAAGTTCTAAACTCATGAAGTCGTCTGGAATCTCTGTCCTAACATATATTAAACCCTTCTATTTCTCTCTCAAAAATATAAATGCATGTTTCCTAAAGGGAAGAGAAACTGATGAACAAAACAGAATGAAAACCCTGATTGAGGTCACATCAACAATTTCAACAAATCAACAAAGAAATTAAAGGGAATGAACTTAGTTCCTTCCTAATAGCATTTCAGTTTGTTTCCATATTATCCCTTTTTTTCTGTTATTATGCAGTTAATGCAATCTAATTCAGTAATGTCTTCTGAATGATTAAGCCTTTATGATTGAACCTGATGAAGGAAATGAGAAAATCCTCTTAAACATCTAAATAGAATAATTCGTATTAACTGTTGTAAATCACAATCAGAATGCTACTGAATTCAATATTTTGCCCAGGCAGAAATTTTTCCAGAATTGAGACATTTTCATTAATATTTGTAATGAAACTTAGAAAAGAAACTAGAACTTCTGACATTAGAACTATTTTTAAAGTTTGCAGAACTTTCTCTCCAACAGTATTTTGTGGTGGTATCAGCGTTCCCTCTAGATGAATACCAAGTGGAAAGATCAGTCCAATCAGAGGCTTTTTCATGCTAGTGCCCTTCAACATATCAAGAGAAGAAAATAGCCTTCTTAGAATATAATAAGATCTTCTATTATCTTTTGCAGAAGAATTCACGTTATATTCTGAAACCTGTAGGGAGTACTCAGGATGACAATTTGCAACTGTTTGGTTTGAATTTATCTTTTTAAAATATGTGTATTTTAATCATACTATTATTAATAAGCATATTCTCCCATATATGCCACTTGAGAAATATTAACCTACTTGAATAATATGAATGCATTAATTGTGCTCAAAGGTTTACTCATGTTAATATAATCTTTGAAATAAACATGCTTTGCCATCTCTGCTCACAGTTTTAAATGATTGGGACATGGTTAACAATTAGAAGTTTTATCTCTGCACATCTGTGCTCTCAGTTATCCAACTGGGGATATTGCTCCAGTATTCAGGCTCAGTTGATGCCCGGCAAGATTAATGTATATCTACAGTTGCATATTCTTGGATGGAATACGGTTGGTTGTAAAATTAAAGGCATATATTCTGCTGTAATAACATTATAAAAGGTTTCAGGTATTATATAACAGTATATGTATGTTATATACATATAACATAATATATATGTGTTTTATGTATATATACATATATACATACTGATATATAAATATACCTAAATTTTTTTGTATAAATATTATATTAGGTGAAGTAAATTTACTTTAAAAACATATTTGACATAGGTGAATAAAATAATTTCCCTTAAGATTTAAAAAAATGTTAATAGATAAAATCAATTATGATTCACATGAAATGATAATACCAATTCTTCAGTGATTTTTAGAGCACAAAAACTATATAAACCAAAAGAAAGTAGTAAGAGCTATACTTCTTTCCATACAGTCTCTCAAGGTAAGAATACATGTGATGGATTGCAAGCAGTTCTCTTTTTAGACCCAGCCAGGTAGCACTTCTGCCTTAAGTCCAATAGGGAAACATGTTTTGGAATAGTTTCCTTGAAATTCTGTAAGTTTTCTCTGGTGTCTGGGGCAGTGTCAGGCCGGTGGTGCCATCTGGATAGCAGGCCCCAAGTTTGGGATGGGATCAATGTGGGTCCTGAAGCACTCTTCAACACTTTGTGGGAGGTTGGCCAGATAACCCGGGGATCTTCAGGATGCATGCTTATAGACTGCCCCAGAGTCAGGCCCTCATTGTACAAAAATGTCTCTTTCATGGAACTGTGTAAGACTGGGTCACCAGTCTGATGTTGAAGAAGTTAATTTACATGGCTCAAACCATTTATAAAGAAAAGAATAACATAGAATGTTTTGTCCAGGGTCTTGCATACCCTAAAGACAGTCCTGATTACATGCCATTGAAGTTTAAGTTTTATGTTGATAAACATTATACAGTTCTCAATGTTTTATTCTATACATTTAAATAATAGATCCAAGATAACTTGACAAGGTACAATGTCATTTTGAAGCAAACACAGTGAACACAAAAATAGAACTCTTAGTTTCTTTCATCAAAAATAAAACAAGCTAATGTTATCAAACATTATACCAATAAATATTGAAGCTGACAATTAAAACGGTATTCTAACAACACTCAGGGAAGTCACTACATCACACATCAGGAAGAAGCACATGCAATTAGAAAAAAATAAATATTGAAACCTGCAATATGGATACAGTGGTGTTCTGGTAAACCATTGCTGTAAAACAACCCACTCAAAAACCTAAGGGTTTAAAGCAATATCAAGCATCTGTTCTACTCACAGATTTGCAGTTTAGGTAAGTTCCTAAGAGATAGCTTTCATTATTTCACAAAGCACCAGCTAGAGTATCTCAAACAGGGCTGAAAGATCCTCTTCCAAGATGGTTCACCCAAGTGGTTGGCAAAATTCCTAGGTTGTTGGCTGGCAAGTTACTTTAGGCAGTCAGCTGCCCTCAGATCCTCTCCATAAAGGCCTTATGCTCACTGGACTTACCTGTAACATGGCAGCTAGGTCTAAGAGCAAAATGTTCCAGGAGGTAAGAAGTAGAAATTGCCAATATTTTCATGTCTGGGCCCAGAGATTGGCTCTATACCACTTATGCAAATCTTTTGGTCAAAGGAGTCACAGAAATTCCATTTGTGATTCAAGGGGATAGAATATAGTTGCCATTTTTTAATGGAAGCAGGGTCAAAAAGTATCTATGGGTATCTTTAATTCATCATAGGTAGACAAGCAGATAATTAAAAATATAGTTAAAATTACTGTCTGATTCCAAAGAAATTGTCTAGACTCCATCTCAACATGTACTATAGGAAAATGAGTGTCTAAAACTGCTTTTGACATTATGAGTCTATGATGACACCTAGTCAGAAGATAAAATCACTTTTATGGAGCTAAAAATACCATTATTTTTAAATCCATACTTCCATGAAAAACCATTGTTTCATGACATTGTTGAACTATTTGAAAAGCCTTACCTGAAGCTGTACTAAGCCAGAAATGTATAGGTATGTGAACAACTAAACTTGCTACACAGTAATTTCAGTGACCTTTTCTATCAGTTGCAACTAAGATTATACTAACTTACATACTTGTTTTAAATATATAGAAAAAGAGATCCAGTCAGTGAAATGACTCTCAAGCATTTTAGCTGTTTGGTAGCAGAATTAGTACTTAATTTAGTGCCTTTTTTTTTATTTCCATGTTTTGTCTGATAATTTAAGCCTCTGCTACATTTATCCTCATATATTATCTTGAAGAAGAGGATTAAAATATTTTGTTTGAATAAGGCACATATAAGGACAAGGAAATAAGTAAATATATTAACAAGCAAAATGTCACAACAAATTATTTATTAAAAGTTAAATGAATGTAATAACTTAAATATTCGTTTTTAATAAGTGACTATTCTTCTCCTCAGCCTTTATAAGGACAAATCATACAAAGACATGTGGGTCAAATGTCAGCTGCTGAATTATTTGAAGGACTACAAAAGTCAGATCTCCTGTGTTGCAATGAGTGGTTTTGTGTGAGAACCAGATTTGAAAGTTCTGTCTGAAGCCTTTTGAAACAGACTCTTCTGCATGTAATATTTCCCTATTCATCATTAATTGTCCTTCAGAAAAGGATATAAATGAGTTTTACCATAGGCAAAATTAACTCTAATACAATTTTCTCCTATGCCAGTGGCAGATTTGTGAGTAAATAATATTGCTTCTTAAGTATAAGAAGACTTTAAATATTTAATAAGAAATTGAAAGTTCCTGAATATTGAATTAGTAAAGCTTAATGTTGATATTAATACTAAAAGAGGGATAATGATAACTCATTCATTCATTCATACATTCGATCATATATTGGTTCTTCCAACTAGCATTGTTGAGCCCCTGCAATTATGAGTAGAACCAAATTATATGAAGAATCATGGGGTAAGGTACTAAGATGGTAGATAGCTTGGTTTATTCCAAAATATTAGCCAATAATAGCAGCTGACATTAATACTCATTATGTGCTCCCTGAAATTCTATTTGCAAGCACTACCTCATTTAATTTTCATTATAATCTTGTCACTTAGTTTCTGGGATTACCTCCTTTTCAGAGATGAGGTGACTAAAATGTTGATCAAATTCTTTATGGTTATAGGGGCGCCTGGGTGGCTTAGTCGGTTAAGCGTCCGACTTTCGCTTAGGTCATGATCTCGCGGTTCGTGGGTTCGAGCCCCGCGTCGGGCTCCGTGCTAACTGCCAGCTCAGAGCCTGGAGCCTGTTTCGGTCTGTGACTCCCTCTCTCTCTGACCCTCCCCTGCTCACGCTGTCTCTCTCTCTCTCTCCTAGAAATAAATAAAACTTTAAAAAAAAAATTAAAAAAAATTCTTTATGGTTACAATTCAATCAACTGAGGAATAAAGATACAAAGGATGTTGTCAAAAAAAGATATAATGTGATAAATTTTTATTTTTTATTGCATGTGATTTTTTTCTATTCAGGATTTTAATGAACAATTCCTCCTGCCTCTCTCTCTCTACTAACATTCAGGTAGCAGCCAGGATTCTTCAGATGAAGAGAGGACAAATAAAAATGCAGAAAGGAAAAGAAGTCCCTTATTTATTTCTGAGTTTCAAAAACTGTGGATTAAACCTAAGACAAAAGGTTTGACCATTACCTCATGGACTGTCTTTCCTGCCCTAGAAACTGATAACATTTTGTCTAAACTAGAGAGAAGAGAACAATCAAACTGGAAATAAAGAAAACTTGGCAAGTTGTTGTGAAGTGTTCCTGGCCATTCCTCCTGTGCCTGAGTCCTGGAAGTGAGAAAGCAAGAGAAATGCCTGAAAGAATTTGGGAATCTGGGGGCAGAAGGAATTTGTATTACATTTCCCAGTCAAGCCCAGAGAAGTGACAAGATCTTAAGCTTCCGTTATGGGCAAGAGTAGATAAAAAGTGTAAATGGTGTTGATGTCCAGGAAGAAGGACCTTGGAAAGCCCTACAGTGTGGCTGACGAGATGTGGGCGCTTTCTAACATTGTTTAGATTGGCATTGATATTACACAGAGTCCTGAGGAACCTGAGTTCCTGTGGTCAAGAGGAAAGGGTGGCCACTGTAGACTAAAAGTAGCCCAAAGAGAAATGCATCTATCACCCAGCTATCTCCATCATGGATAACTGATAAGACTGAAGACTATATATATCTGTCCTTCCTACTCTTTTCACTAATTGTTCAAAAACATATTAGCCCAACCCTCCTACACTGTTGGTGGGAATGTAAGCTGGTGCAGCCTCTCTGGAAAACAGTGTGGAGGTTCCTCAAAAAATTAACAATAGAACACCCCTATGACCCAGCAATAGCACTGCTAGGAATTTATCCAAGGGATATGCCGGGAGCCGCACTGGCCTCTCTGGATGGCAGTCATAGCAAGGAAACTGGTATCTCCTTCTGCTACTACTGGCTCATGTTGTAAATGAGGCTGTTGGTATTGATCAGGTCTCACAATATTCTAGATCAGACCGATATTCCCCACACACTTTGCTCATAAGGAAAGGCTTGTCCTTGCCTTTCCAAAGATGATTGTCAAAAGGCCCTTACTAAGGGTCTTACAGATCCAAGACTTACATAATAAAGGGGGCTTGAGTCTGGCCCTGAGGCAAAGAGCCTAATTTAGAGTTAAGGGCAAATATCTACCCCCACCCATATGCTGATTACTTCCTGTGAAGGAACCTATTGAGGAACTTCTTTTGTGATTATGAGAGCAAAGGTATCTCCTGAAAGACCTGTTTGACCCCTGCCCACAGAGAAGTAACTTCACTTTCTTATGCTAAAAACATTGTCTGATATGCTAAAGATGACTTCCTTCCCCATAAGATAAGCATCTAATCCCCTATCTCAATCACTGTTGATAAAGGTTATGCATAAGTCTCCTACAAGTCTATGTTCTGGGAAATTCTTACATATCAAAGAAGTTTGTTGTCAGAAATCATTGTCTAAGGCAAATGCCACTTCTGTGTTGAGATAGCCACTTCTGTGAAGAGATGCCTGCCTGGTGATCAGAAAGAATCTCCCAGGCTCTCTCATCCCTCTCTCGCTGACACCATCCATCCTTCAGGGACCCATGGACATGCCGGAGACGGCCTCCGACAGGGATACAGGAGTGCTGATGCATAGGAGCACAGGTACTCCAATGTTCATAGCAGCACTCTCAACAATAGCCAAAACGTGGAAAGAGCCTAAGTGTCCATCAACTGACAAATGGATCAAGAAGATGTGGTTCATCTATGCCATGGAATACTACATGGCAATGAAAGAGAATGAAATCTGGCCATGTGTAGCAACGTGGATGGAACTTGAGGGTGTTATGCTGAGCGAAATAAGTCAGGCAGAGAAAGACCGATACCATATATTTTCACTTATAGGTCGATTAGGAGAAAATTAGCGGAGAACCATGGGGGAGAAGAAGGGAAAACATAGTTGAGGAGAGGGAGGCAGGCAAACCATGAGATATTCTTGAATACTGAGAACAAACTGAGGGCTGATGGAGGTTGGGGAGAGGGGAAGGGGGGTGATGGGAACGTAGGAGGGCACTTGTTGGGATGAGCACTGGGTGTTATATGGAAACCAACTTGACAATAAATTATTTAAGAAAAAATAAAAAACCCCAAACATACTAGCCAAGAAGATTAGAGCCAATCACTTGAAAAAGAAAGAGTGGAATCCTAATTTGATCAACTCCTATCACTCTGTAGAATAATGCTTAAATGGAAGCTAAGTTCATATATAGAAAAATAAACACACTTACATTTCTTAGACACCTGAGAATGATTCTTGCTATAAATACATTTCCCAGATAGGTACAGAAAAAATAGAAAAAAAACATCATTTTAAAAACCAATGGAGATTTATATTTTTCCCCTTCCTTGACATTTTTCTTAATTGATATAAAATGGAATATATAGATGTTTCCTTCATGGACAAGAGCAGACAAAATGCACACTTTTTATAAAAAATATAGAAAACATATATATGCTTCCAAAGCTTGGATTCCTTTCTCTGAAAGAAGATTAAGAAATGATATTTTGATTCTTAGAAAGTACAACCAGATAGCTTATTGGAATATGTATCATAAATGGAAATAAGCATAGATGGGTTCAATTAAAAGATGATGCCCAAATAACAACAGACATTGTTATGGTAGGCAGACTTTGCAGTTCTTAGCTAAAAACATATTTAATATCTTGAGAATATGTAACCATTTACCAAAAGACTTCACTGATTACTACTTGCTGGGGATGTTAGACATAAGCAGTACCCCCACAATATAAGGCAATCTTATATTCAGACAAAATGAGGAGATTTTTAGAATTTTTTTGGATTATCATGATTGTATTTGATAAACTGTATTTACTAAGCTGATCATATTCTCTGTGTGTCAAAGATTCTGGTAAGGCAAAAATGGGAAAAGGTCATTGTATCCCCACAAACATACAAAGAACCACATCCATATAATTTTCTGGGCATTGTGTAAGATGTATTAACCACTGCAAAGCAGAAAAGGTACTTTCTGGGACATGAAAATTGTTATTCTAATTTTATAAGAGTCTTTAAAATATTCATAAAAATATAATAATAAAATATTCATAAAAATTGGTCTAGAAATCCTAGTTCTAAATATTCAATCTTAAAAATAATCATAAAACTCATCAAAGATTCACATACAAATTATTTTTCAGAATGTTTGTTTAATAATACTGACAACTTAGGGCCGAGTGGCTTAGTTGGTTGAGCATCTTACTTCGGCTCTAGTCTGAACTTGTGGTTAGTTAGTTCAAGCCCCATGTCTAGCACAATGTTGTCAGCATGAAGCCTGCTTCAGATTCTCTGCCCTGCCCCCCACTCTCTGTGCCTCCCCAACTCATGCTCTCTCTCTCTCTCAAAAATAAAAACATTAAAAAAATATTGATACCTAAATTTGCTAATAGGAGAAAAATAACTAATTAAATGGTATACTAGCAGTCCCTAATAACTATTTTTTTGAAACTTATTTCATGGCATAGTTAAATGTATCACAAGGTAGGAAATAAAGCAGTTTAAAAGCAAAATTAAATTAGCTTATTTTTTCTATCTAACAGTTACAGATACGAATATTTACAATAATCATTGCTGATGTTAAGCTTATAGATCATTTTAATTTCTTTATATTTTCTAAATTTATTCTTAAATTCATTCCTTGCATTTGCATAACTTTTTCAATAATAAGAGGTATTATTTAACAACACAAAGTAAGTGTACAAAATGTAATGTAAAAACCTAAAAACTTGGCTAGATGCTCTTATTTAGTATTCTGCTTGCATGACTCTAGCTTTGAATACTGCTGAGAAGAAGGAAGAAGATAGAGCCACAGGGTCAATACACACCAATGCTCAATGAGTCTCTAAAGACTCAGCTTGGATGAGCCCCAAAATATTCAGCTGTGCTACTGAAAATTAACCTGTACCTTCTGAACCTCTGAGGTTTATAATATTGAAAATAAAATCTGACTGAGTTGAAGAGATAAAAGAAGAACTGTTCACTCACACTCAAAATTTCTTGTAGTTTTAAAAATGTATTTTTGTTATTATTACTAAGGCTGAATGAAATAATTCACTGAAATATGCATTAAATTACAAGCTTGAATGTGTATCTAAAATACATTTCCAGTAAACCGAATGCTTTTATTTTTAATTACATAAGCCAAATGGCTTCAATGATTTTTCCCATTTGATATAATTCATATTTGCTTACTGCAAATACCCCTCACCAAACATAAACACACATGCACACAAACACATAAACAAAAAAGCCTATCAAATAACAAGTAGAAAACTGAACAATAAAGTAAAATGTGATATGTATCCCACACATTTCAAGTACATCTTTGTACAGAACTATACAATAGATATAGCATCTCAAAATGTTATATTTTCATCTATTTCCCTCAGGTAACAAGACTTAAATCAAACTAATATATTGTTTACTTTTAATCTGAATAAAATGCTCTTCTCCTAATTGCTTTTTGATTAAATGTAATAAATATTTTTCCTTGTCAATAAAAATAAATCTTTGTCATCAGTTTCATTAGCTGCATACTATTTTATTATACAGCTAAGCTCTAATTTATTTAGCCTTCCTCCTATTGATGTGCGTTTAGATTATCAACTGTATGAGTCACTAAAGTAGATTCCTAAAAAGAAGACAGAATAATTACCTCAAGAATTATTATGGAGATTGTTTAAATAAATGAATACAAAAACCCCAGCACGATATTAGACTGATAGTGGCTAAAACATAAATCTTTAAGACTAGAAAAATATCCAAGGCTTCATAAAGTAGGATATAATGTAGATGATTACCTTAAACATATTTAAACCATATTAAGCAAGGACACAGTGACACATGTGGAAAACGCAAAAGGCTGAACTGATTATATATGTATATATATTTTTTTAACTGAAGGACTAGTTCATAGAAGACAGATTAGGTATTTGTTCATAGTATCAGGAGATAAAATCAAGAGCAATAGGGGAAGTTACAGAGAGAAACATAACGGTCTTGAAATACACTGGTTTTTAAACATTTGTGGCTTAATTAAAATTGTCTCAGTTCTTCATTTCTGGCTTTGCTGGGATAGCAGAGACCAGATTTTCCCTCCCATTTGAAACAACCAAAAAGTTACCAAGTTAACAGGAGCTATAAACTAGTAGATTATAGGAAACGATACTCTAGGCAATGAAGGACAGTGGTCAACAAGAGACAGAAAAACAAATGAGTTAAACCCAATGATAGTCCCAGCTTAATACCCTCAAGGATGATATATTGTTTAAATGGACAACAACAACAACAAATGTAGCATGGAACATTTTACACATGTGAAAGTAAAATTTATTACAATAACAAAAGTCTGTGTAAAATGTTCTTAACAGGTGAACTGGTGTAATACTACTTGGAAGTAGACTGTGTTAAGTTAAAGGAATAAATTAAAAATGCTAAAGCAACTACATAAATACCAAAAATGTATAGCAAATCAGCTTTCAAAAGAGATAAAAGAGAATCATAAAATATATTCACCCAGAAATGCAGACAACAAAGAAAAAATGAAAAATGAACTGATAAGACAAATAGACAACATAAGCAAGATGACAAACTTAAACCTAACTTTACTGATAAATATATTAAATAGCCTAAATATTCCAGCTAAAATGTGGAGATTCTCAGATTTGATTACCAGCAAACAGACTTATTTCTATGTTGACTACAAGAAATGTACTAAAAGACATAAATATATTAAACAGAAAAAGATAGGAAAAGATATGCCATGCTGACACCAATCAGAAGATAGTAAGAGTGCCTATAATATCAGGGAAAATTCATTTTAGGGCTAAGAATATTAATAAGAATAAAGAAGGTCATTTTATAATGATAAAGGGGTCAATTTGTTAAGAATATGAAAAACCTAAATATTTATGTACCTAATAGCAAGCTTCAAAATATATGAAATAAAAACAGAACTCTAAGAGAGACATGAACAGTTCTATCATGGAATTTGACTTAATTTACATTCAAAAAATCATTTCATCCAAGAATGATAGAAATACACATAATTTTCAAGAGGACACAGAAACGTTACCAAGCCATATTTTGACCCATTGTACAAGTCTCAATACATTTAAAGAGATTCAAGTCATACAAAGTATATTCTCTAAGCAAAGTGGGTGTATATTAAAAATCAATAATAGATCTCTCAAAAACCCAAATAATAAGTTAAGGAAAACTAAATAACCCACTATTTGTCCATAAGCCAATAAATAAATCAAATTCCATGATGAGATGGATTCACTGGTGAGATGTAGGCAACATTTAGGAGAAAGTAATACCAGTTCAGTACAAACTGTTCAGAATATATTTTTTTTTATTTTTATTTATTTCTAGGAGAGAGAGAGAGAGAGCCAGCGTGAGCAGGGGAGGGTCAGAGAGAGAGGGAGATACAGACTCTGAAACAGGCTCCAGGCTCTGAGCTGGCAGTCAGCACAGAGCCAGACGTGGGGCTCAAACCCACGAACCGCGAGATCATGACCTAAGCGGAAGTCGGACGCTTAACGTACTAAGCCACCCAGGTGCCCCCAAACTGTTCAGAATATTAAAGAGGAAGGGATACCTTACTGCTCACTGTGAGATCAGCATAACTCTGATGTCCAAGTCAGATAACATAATTACAAAGAAAATTATAGGCCAATACCTTTCATAGGTTTAGATGCAAATTTCTTAACAACATTTTCATAAATAAAATCCAACAAAATGGACACTACATCATGACCCAATGTACTTTGAATGCAAAGCATTCTGGTTTAACAGAAATTTCAATGTGACATAAATTCTTTATTAAAAAAAAAAAAAAATACCTCACAGGGATCCCCAGGTGGCTCAATCAGTTGAGCGTAGGACTCTTGATTTTGGCTCAGGTCATGATACAGGGTTGTGGGATCCAGTTCCATGTTGGGCTCTGCACTGAATATGGAGCCTGCTTGAGATTCTCTCTCTCCCTCTGCCACTCTTCCCCACTCTGTAAATAAATAAACAAACAAACGTCTCACAGAAAGCTTAGAATAGAAACAAATTTCTTTATCTCAATAAAGAGCTTTTATGAAAAGCCTACTGCTAACATACTATTTATTATGGAAAGACTGAATGGTTTCTCCCAAAGACATATGAATCCAGCCTAAGGACTGGGCAGGGAGAAGACGACATGGAGGGACCACAAAAAATGGTGCAAAAAAACTTGAGTGGGTGATTAATCATCGATTATGTTGACTGTTTCATGGATACTTGTTTACTTATTTCAAAGATTATCCAAAATTATACTTTAAATATGTCCACTGCATTCAGTCATACCTCAATAAAGTGTTTAAAACAAAAAAATACTTCTTAGATGATGAAATGCATTCAAAGACAGAATAGGATGCTGCAGCATTTTGAAGTAAATGTTAGATGTAAATATGATGCATGGTTTGATTGTATTATATTTATTACGTTTCCAACAGTAATATTCTATGATTAAAGCCCACCATTGGTGGGCTCATCCTTTTCAAAAGTTCTCTCCATTTGAGATCTGACTTTTCCTGTGGCTGGGCTATAAAATTATGATGACATTTCAGGAAGAATGAAAATGATCTTGATCATGATTCCAAAATATATTGTTCAATTCCAATATATTTACCATGCAGTATAATGAGAATATATAATGAAATGAAGTAAGATAATCCCTATCAAGCAGCTGTTCACTTATGTTCTTTGCATGATAGAGTATTCCATGAATGACCTGGTCATTTGGCATCATGAAGTCACAATTATGGAGTAAGTGTATTTTCTGATATTGCATATCTTTTTTTGTATACTATTAGGGACTTGAATTCCAACCTTTTAAAAAAAATTTAAATGTCTTTTTAAAATTTATTTCTGAGAGAGAGAGAGAGACAGCATGCGCAGGGAAGGGTCAGAGAGAGGGCAAGATACAGAATCTGAAACAGGCTCCAGGCTTTGAGCTAGTTGTCAGCACAGAGCCTGATGTGGGGCTCAAACCCACGAACTATGAGATCATGACCTGAGCTGAAGTTGGACGCTTAACCAACTGAGCCACCCAGGTGCCCCTTGAATTCACACCTTTTGTATGTTAGGTTATCAAAAATATGCCAAGTGAAAGATAATTTCCACATATTGGATAAAAATCATTTCATAGTATAGAAATTTTTTTAATTGTTATGGAAAAATGTGACTTAAGTTTATGTAAATGAACTCTACAGTTAATACAGGAATTTTAATTCTGGAAATCCAATGATTTAAGTCAAAACTTAAAAACGAAAGGTCACATCAAGCAAATCAAGTTAGTCTAAATTCTCTAATTCCTGAAAACCCTCTGGATTCCAAGTCAAGTGGTATCATCTGAATTGGTAACGGAATTACTAGGGTAACCATAGATATTGTACCATCCCTAGGGATTTAAATAATGAAAAGCACCCTTCAGATGTAAGGCTGGAAACTGTTTGATTTATGTTAATGCTGATGTGCACTTAGTGTTTTAGAAAAGGATTTTATTACTATCTAAAAGAAGCACTATATTAAACCCACAAATTAGCTTCTGTTCTGTTAGAATCTAATTATCTTTATGTAGGGCAATAGTCCAGCAAGCCAGGGGCAAAATCTTACCTTTCTAAATGGAGACTTGAACAGGGAAAATGATAGACTGCTAAGCTAAACAGCGTTTACTGCACAGAGTCCACATGGGAATGGGGTGAGGAGTTATGAACACCACAAAGGCATCTGCTACCAACTCAAAGGTGGACAGGAAGGTCCAATTTCTTATTGACATCCAGGGCTGCTTTTATCTTTCTTAGAGTGTAATCAAAATTAATTCTTATTTACTTGCTTTTATATTTTTTTTTCCTTTTGGGTACTCAGTTCTAATTCAAAAACATTCTAGTTGTCATCTGTTTTCAGGCTTTGATAAAGATCAAGTCTTCATCTTTTCTGGGCATAGCATGAGAACACTATTTTAATAATTTTCATTTGTTTTGGGGCGCCTGGGTGGCTTAGTCGGTTAAACGTCTGACTTTCACTTAGGTCATGATCTCGTGGTTTGTGGATTCGAGCCCCGCGTCGGGCTCTGTGCTGGCTGCCAGCTCAGAGCCTGGAGCCTATTTCAGAGTCTGTGACTCCCTCTCTCTCTGACCCTCCCCTGCTCACGCTGTCTCTCTCTCTCTCCTAGAAATAAATAAAAATTAAATTTTTTTTCATTTGTTTTATCCTTTATCTTTATGATCTATCATTTATCCCAGGTATTTATTTCTATAAAGACCCAATGGTAGTGATAAGACAAGTATAGAGAAGACAGTCCTGTAAAATGTCCATAGAGAAATAATTCTGGCTAGAAAGACATTATTGATAGGAGTGTTCTTTACCTGATATATTTAATATGATTAAAAGCACATTATGCAATTGATGATATAAAGTTTGCTATGGAATTAACTCACCATGAGAGTAAATCACAAAAATGTTTTATACACAAGTTTCCATATCACCTCCCAATTCTTCATAGCTATGAAGCTGGTTACTATATGTAAGCAGGTATTGATAACAGGACATTATTCCTACCTTATTAATTAAATAAATATTTATTGAGCATCTTTTGTGTATTGGACATTGTGAAAACTAGTAGGGTTGTTTTTAGCAGTGGCCAGACTGCAGTGAAATCAAAACGCATTGAAGTGCCACCCAGAAAATAGGCCAGTGCAAGATTCAAAGTTGCTGATAACAGACAACATGCAAAACTGGTTCAAATGGCACAGCTTTTACTTCAAACAAGAGAGGAGAATATACAAGATCTGGTCCCTTGCAATGCATTAGTCTTCCATGGCCTAACTGTGACTCCAGCCTGCAGTAGATAGCGTAGGTTGTGTAACTCTAAGCAAGCCATGTTGTGCTGCAAGGGAACGATTTCTGCATCATCCCCTTGGGGTCTGAAATATACTAGGGGCATGTCTGAGGGCCAATAACACACATCTTAAGCAGAAAAATGAGTGGACATCTAGCCTGGAACAGGAAGAGTGTTCTCACAAGGTAAGCCCAGCATAAGGCTGTGAAGACTCTTAATCACCAGGCCCAAGGCCCCTCTTTCATGACCCTTTAGTGGCCAAGAAACTAAGCCTGACTACCTTTTCCAAGAAGAGATATAATGGTGAATAAGGCATAAATGTTACCATTCTTATGGAGAGGAGCCTAATGAGGAAAAAAGATAATAGAAGATTGAAGAATTAATGGCAATTTGTGATATGTGCTTTGAAAAAAAAAATACAAGGTGCTGCAGTATATCATACCAGAGATGGAAGCTGATGTAGAAGAGGGTTTTAGAAAAGACCCTGTGAGGAAGTTAAGGAAATAATACCTAAACTGAGACCTTACTGGAGAGAAAAAGCTGACAAAGGGATCGGAAGTGGAATATAACCTAATGAAAAAGATACAAGTTTGAGGACCCTTTGTAAGAATGAGTTATGTGCAGTCTAGAAATGGAAAAAGACCATAAAGTTAGTGAGTTAAAGTGTTCATGAGAAGGAGGATGTAAGAGTTGGGAGAGGAGAAGACAATGAAGTACTTGAAATGAGCAAGAATTGGGCAAGAGACAGATAGAGGAGCATGCACATTTAATGTTCCCAATTGATCTATATATGGTTCTGACTTTAATGATACTCACTATAGGGGCACTGGGTGGCTCAACTGGTTAAGCTTTCAACTCCTGGTTTTGGCTCAGGCCATGATCTCATGGTTTGTGGGGTCAAGACCTGCAGTGGGCTCTGCACTGATGGCATGGAGCCTGCTTGGAATTCTGTCTCCCTGTCTCTCTACCCCTTCTCTGCTGATTCTCTATTTTTCTCTCTCTCAAAAATAAATAAACATTAAAAAATAGTGCTCATTGTATGTTTTCCTGAGATATCACTTATTAACATCAGTTCCTTCATCAGTATTTGCAGATGGTGACATATACTAGTGTAAACTCAATAAGACAATTCAATCTTTATTAATGGTAAGTTATCATTCACTTTAAAAATATTTTCTTAAATATATGTTTACAGATATTTATTTAAGTTTATCTTACAGAAATGCTTCTGTACATTTACTTGAAAAACTTACAGCCTTGAGGTGCTGGGTGGCTCAGTCAGTTGAGCTCTCTACCCTTAATTTTGGCTCAGGTCATGATATCACATTTCGTGAGATTGAGCCCTGAGTTGAGCTCTATGCTGACAACATGGAGTCTGCTTAGGACTTTCTCTCTTCCTCTCTCTCCTCCTTCCCCACTTGTACATGTGCTCTCTCTCTCTTTTAAAATAAATAAATAAACTTAAAAAAACCCATACAGCCTCCTTCCATTTTAATACCAGGCACCTAAAGAAGTAAAAGCTCACTGAATGGACAGACAAAAATGGAGGAAATGGTAACAAGTATCTATTTTCTCTATCTTTCTACTGCCGTTCCTTCACCTTGGGTCTAAAATAGAAAACTCTCAAGGGCCTAGCTCTACTTTCTCTTACACCTTCTTCTGGGCAATGCCTTTGTCATCATTTTCCTGCACTGGTAGGGGTCAGAGGACTGAGGTTAAGTCTCAGGATGCTTTCTGATGAAAGAGATATAATGCCAGCTGCAACAGCCTTGGCCTATGTCCAGCATTCAGAGCTAAAGTTGTGTGTGTACATGTGTGTATGTGTGTGTGTGAGTGTACATTGGTGTGTGTATGGATGATGGTAGGATTCTCAATTCTCATTGACTTATTTCCAGAGGAAAGTAAGGTTTAATTAGTAGGGACTCAAATACTTTACCTAATATAGGGGCAACATTTAATAAAACAGAATGGGTTGCTGGCTGGATTGTATTGGCCTGTACAAAATTATCTTTTGATTCATGATATCAGAGTCACACCATCTTTATTCTGGCTTGCCTTCTATCTGCTCCAAAGAGCAAAAAATTTTCTTAAACAGATGACAGCCTGCTTCTCTTGTTATTTCCAGCCCAAAGGTCATCATAAAGAAAAATTTAAGATACGTGTACTGCATCTTGCTTCCTTTAAATCTTTTCATCATAAACCCTGCTGCTACTTACTCACAAGGAAGAGATGACTATTCTTTTCAAGTATGGTGATGAAGCCTGTATTCAATTTCTGTGTATATCTGATGCATCTGCTACAATATTTTTCCACAAATATGCAAAGAGATTTGAGAGTTAAAAAAAACCATCTATACAAAAATACCCATCTTTAATAAAATATTGCCTAAAATGTGAAAACGAGTTTGCATACTCTAAATCCTAGTCTATTAACTTTTAAAAATAAGACAAAATTAGAGATTCAATTAAACAGAAATATACAACCATATTTCTAGAAAATCTCATGTTTGACCAACCCTCATATATGTAGCCTGTAATTTTTTAAAGGAAATACATTAAATATATGAGAGGAAAAGCCAATGGAATCTGTATTCCTATTGTTTCTACAAGAGTAAGAAAGAACTCTTTATTAATCCTACCATTATAGTAGATAATCTCCTATTCTTACCACTCCCGTTCCCACTAGCATGGTTAAAATTTAGTAAAGTCTGTTCTACTTGAAGCCTGTTAAGCACTGTTCTAAATGTTTTACATATATATTTTGCATTAAGTGCTCACAATGTCCCTACAAGGTAGTTACTTTTGCACCTATTATTTAAATGTGAAAAATGAAACATACATGTTAAGAAAATGATGTTAGGAAATTATAAATTAATGATCTGATTCATGCATTCTCTCTTGAGAGCCCCCTATAAATCAGCATACTATGGTTACTCCCATTTCACAAAAGAAAAGTTGAAGTAAATGCATACATACACCATGAGGCAATGAGCATAACTGAATAAACGAATAAAACTACTTAGAATATTTAGCCACTTATCCCTGATTATTTTAATACTCCTTTGTTTCATACTACTTATTTTATAAATTACCTATGATTTAACACAAATGTAAAAACTCACTTTTTATTGAGTATCAATCACTTAAAAATGATACTTTAACGTTTCTTCTCATCTGAAAGGAAATTTATTTGGAAAAAAAATAAATGACATCTACACGTGTCTTTCAATATTAGAGAATAGTTTTCTATTTCACCATAATACAATAATAGTATTTACTTATTAGTATACTTATTCAACTATTATTTTTGCACCTTTAAGTGCAAAGTTATATAAAAACACTAAAATAAGTATGACACAGCTCATTCTTCATACATTTTATAAGAGAGGTAATATGTGTGCATGAAACTATTGTAATCCAAAATGACATATGTACCATAAGACAAATGCAAATGAAGATGGAAATACAAAAAAGCTGATCTTTGTTCCAATCAGCCATGCATTGTTTTGGCTCTACATCTTGTTATCTCTAAGTTCAAAGCTGTAGTTGAATAAATCTCTCTGGGATAATAAGCTCTTTATTTTTATTATCTGCTCAGTGAATAGGCATTTTATTTTATTTAGACTTCATTATCAAAGGATATTTTCACCACATATAAAAATCAGTATTGATAGGATTTCTTTTAAAAGAAAATGTTTTGGCTCATTTAAAAGGCATCCCATTGTCTTTGGGATAATATACTTCAATAAATCTTTAGTACTTCTACTATGGTCTTGTACTTAATAAGATACTTTCTGAGAGTCCTTTCAAGAGTTCTTCTTTAATTTTTATTTTCATCAGTTTGTAACGAGTCTAGGTTTCTATTTTCTTTCATATTGATCTATTTTGAGTTGTGCTGATCTTCTTTAATCTGTAAAATTATGTCTTTCACCAAATGTGGAAAGTTTTGGCTACTATTTCTTCAAATAATTCTGTCACATTCTCATTTATTTATTTTTTCTTCTGGAACTCCAGTTATATATTTTTGACCATGTTACACTGTTCTACAATTCCCTAAAGTGGACTTTCAATTTCTTTCTTTTTATAATATATGTACAATAATATAACACAATATACTATATAATATGGTAGCATATAACATAATAGTAACTATAGATATAGAGGTATATCTGAATCTTTCTGTTTTTCAGATTAGATAATCTCTATGCTTTATTTTGAGGTTCACTGATTTTGGTATTATGCCTATCTAGTGTTTTTCTTAAAGATATTGTATTTTTTTAGTTTTAGAATTTTCATTTGCAGCTTTTTATAGTGTCTACCCTGTTCTCTATTACTTTATTTACTAAAAGCATGAATACCTGTCTAGTTGAATATTAGTCGTAACAGCTACTTTAAAGGACTTGTCTGATAAGTACAAGATCTGCATTACTTTGAGGTTGGCTTTCATTGATTTTCTCTACCTTTCAGAATGAGATACATTTCTAGGGTTTTTTGTTGTTTGTTTGCTTATTTGTTTGCTTGTTTGTTTTGGTATGACAAACACTCTGATATTTTGGAATATTGGGCAGATTATGTGATTATGTCACAGAGAATCTGTAGTCTGCTTTATTTCTCTGAAGAATATTGTTTTATTTTAGCAAGGCAACAACTTATTCAAAATCAAACAGAAAACTGTCTTACTTAAAGTGAACAGCATCTCAAAGCTCAATCCAATTCCCTTTTCTTCATAGCTGGGATGTTTGGGTCTCACTTGTGCATGGGCACGTCAGAGGTCAACTAGAGATTTGGGCATACTTTATAATCTCAGTCACTTTTGTATGCAGTGTTGCCGTGGAAGCAAGAAGTTGTGGATGACTGTTTTAGTTCATCAGGTCAGAGAAATGGCAAGCTTTTGATGCAGGTTTTAGCTGCTCAGGCTGTGTTGCAACTACAGTCTGATGTCAGGTAAAGCCATTATAAGAAGAATCTCAATCCATGCCAGTTGCTTCTTCCAAGTTTCAATTTTCCTCCAAGATCTGCCTCGTTTGCTTACTTTCCAAAGCCCCAGATTTCAGAGTATATCTATTCAACAAAGTATTTCAGAATTTGGTAAACATCTGGTTGTTCACTTGCTTACCACTGAAGATATCATAGGTAAAGATAATCTTCCTTTTCTAATCTTTATTGTTTTAGTATAATGCACATTATATAAGTACACTTTCTGTTGCCTGATTGGCTTACAGTATACTATTTAATTATTATAAATACTGTATAACTCTCTGGGTTATAGTTAGAAAAGCATAGTATCTTTTAGAAACAAAGTATAAATCTCCCAGATCCCTTTCCTCAGTCATGACCAGAACCTATAGTTTGTAGTGTTTATATAATTTATCTCAACAGGCATGACCTTGCATATACACACATGAAACATATTTTATAACTGAGATTAATTCTGTCATTTTAGAAGGATTTAAAAAAGGTACTATCTGATAAATTATATCAACTAACTAGTGTTCAGGTAAAAAAAGGGGGGGGGGAGGTAATAATGTGATGATAGCCAGAAGAATATAAATAAAAAAATTTGGAGGTACCTATCATTTTCAAATTGTTCACTTATAAAATTCAGTATAACAAATAATATAAGATCACTGTCATTTTGTATTTGTCTATTAACCACGGGGTAAGTATGATCAAAAACATGTTGGTTGATATGATGGTTGCTAATATGATACAAATTTAAGATAAGAAAACTTGTATTTATTAAGTCTCCTGGATTTCAGAGGCTGCACATATTTTCAAACTATTATTTAGTCTTCACAAATTCCTTGAGAGCATTATTAGCATATTATAGATAAACTCAGATTAAATATCTTCAACACAATCATCTTCTGAAAAACTGTCATGTGAGCAGTTCATACTCTGGACTACATGCTGCACCATAACCTACTGTCTCCAAGCATGCTAAGAAAGGTTTCCATTCTACTAAACATTTTTATCCTCTACTTCCACTGCTTAAAATTATTTTATCAGCACAAGTGCCAAAAAAGAAACAATATATATATTTATCATTAAAAGCATCATCATTAAGGGAGATACTATACTAATTAACTGATTAAAATCAGTATAGAGATACTATACTATACTGATTAAAATTCAAATTTAGTTTATTCATGTTGGATAACATTATCTATTCATTACTTTATCCATTGCCTATCACAAAGATTACGGAAGCAAGTTTTGATGGAGTAAGGTGGACACTGATAGATGAAGGTAAAATAAAGGATTGGGTATCATTTTTTGTCAGAATAATACAATACAAACTGGGAAGATTCAGGTGGTACCTTCATGCTCACACAAATTTTCAGCTTTTGTTAAGATTGATCCAGTCAGTCTAGGGGCACCTGGGTGGTTCAGTTGGTTAAGCATCCAACTTTGGCTCATGTCATAATCTCACAGTCTGTGAGTTCAAGACCCCCATCTGGCTCTGCACTGACAGCTCAGTGCCTGGAGCCTGCTTCAGATTCTGTGTCTCCTTCTCTCTCTGCCTTTCTTCTGCTTGTGCTTTCTCTCAAAAATAAACAAACATAAAAATTTTTAAAAAAATAAAAAAGAATGATCCATTCAGTCTGTACTCTGGTTACATCTAATTATGAATGAAAACTATATCTTTGAAGTAAAGTGAAATCTTTATTTTAATTTACTGAGTAAAGTTATTACTGAGTTACCAACATGTTTTCACTTTTATTGATAAAAAATGTTACTATTTTATGGAAATTTACAAGCAAAGGAACAATAAAAATATTAAATTCCATGTCAGGTAGCTTGGTAGCATAAGAAAAGATGTTCAGCTTTGTTATTAGATCAGTATAATGAAACTTACTTAGAGGAGGGAGGCAAGATGGCGAAGTAGGGAGCTCTGTACATTTTGCTCACCTCCATCTCTCAAGCAGAGAAGGTCTGAAGTCATGGGACACTGAACTGCAGAAGTCTGGGCGGAAAAGAGACAGAGTCTACTGAGAGGACAACCTCATAGGTGCATGAGTACGGACTGGAGAAGATAAGGACAGGCCAGGACCAGAGACACAGAGGAAGGGGAAGGAAACTCCTTCTTTGGGAGCCACGGAGAGTCCAGGCAAAGAGAAAGAGTGGCTGAAGCTGCTCATAGAACTGCCCCTGGAGAAGAGAAAAATCTTGGCTAGAGAAGGAGAGTGATCCTATTTCTAGCTGTGGTGCTGACTTTGGGCTGGGTGCTCCGGTCCCAGGCAGCACCAGGAGAAACTACTCTGCTGTTCTCCCAGCTGGATCCCTGGCTGGGAAGTGGCCGGCCTGCAGGATTATATTTTGGGCGGTATCAATAAAGCAGTGGACTAAGACCCGGAAACGAGTCAGGGCTTGGGGCACAGAACACTGTTCACCTTGGTTAAGCCTGCAGCACAGGGAGATCAGGCCCAAAAGAGTGATTTGCAACACTTGGTTTGAGAAGGGAATGGGGCACTGCCATTTTTATCCCCACAACCACCAAGGCAGGACCTCAGGTAGTGGCCCACAGGATACAGTGGAGGCTAAGACCTGACTATATCAAACCATGCCCATCACTGCTAGACAGCTGCTTCTTTTTACCAGAGCTTGGGGCAAGGCCAACATGGATGCACTGCCGTGATTAATTCTAGATCAATTCTTTCTAGTCAGATATATTTTCCCTTGTCTCACTCATATCCCTCCCTTCTGCTGGACTGGGCACTCTAGTCACTGGTTTGCTTAAACAGTCACTTTTAATCCATTCTCTAGGTGTATATTCCATACCTCCACCACTACCTTTCTATGTCTCTCTCTGGAGTAATCAGACTACATAGTTTCTCTGAGTAACATATCTTCATTTCTTTCTCCTTGCCTACTACCATATTCTCCTCTTTCTCTCTCTGAATTAAGCCTCTTAGTCTCTGCCTGGTCACTGTCCAATTTTGCTTTCTCCTCACCCATGTCATGTCTCTCTTTGTATATGCTCTTCCATCATCACTGCATACACCATGCTCTTTATTTGTAGCTGGGAATTCTGGTTTTATTGTTTAGACAGTCCTTTGTCTTTGGATTTTTTTTCTTTTCTTTTTTTTTTTCCCCGCTTTCGCTTTCTTGTTTGTTGGATTTGTCTGTGCATTTCTGTGCTTTTTTCCCCTGTGTGTTTATCTGTCTGTTTTCCTATTCAGGGCTACCTCAAGAAACAAGCCAAAGTACACATGGTGGAGAGTCCCAAATACCACTATGAGTAGGGAAATAAAATAACCAAAGTCTCAACAAGAGAGACCAAGAGACAAAGAATATTTCATGAACAGACAGGCCCTGGACAGTCAATGAGCCTTCTTTAATATAGCAGTACTCGCAAGTGCAGAGTGCATAACAAGCTTTTAAAACTAACGAGACAGAAAACTAGCCAAAATGATGAAATGGAAGAACTCTCCTCCAAAGAAATTCCAGGAAGAAATGACAGCTAAAGGACTGCTCAAAACAGACATAAGCAACATAACCAAACAAGAATTTAGAATAATAGTCAGAAAATTAATTGCTGGGGTTGAAAAAGGCATGGAAGACATCAGAGAAGCTACAGCTACAAACACTATGGAGCTTAAAAGTAGTTGTGATGAATTAAAAACTGCTGAGTGATACAAACAGAACAATATCCATATCATAGGAATTCCAGAAAAGGAAGAGAGAAGGAAAGGTGCTGACGGAGTCCTTGAACAAATTATAGTTGAGAATTTCCTCAGTCTGGGGAAGGAAAGAGACATTGAAATCCAAGAGGCACAGAGAACTCCCCTCACACATAACTTGAATCGATCTTCTGCAAGACATATCATAGTGAAACTGACAAAATATAAGGACGGAAAGAGAATTATGAAAGCCACTAGGGAGAAAAGGGCCCTAACATACAAAGGGAGACCTATCAGAGTGATTGCAGACCTATCTACTGAAACGTGGCAGGCCAGAAAGGAATGGCAGGAGATCTTCAATGTGATGAACAGAAAAAATATGCAGCCAAGAATCTTCTATCCAGCAAGCCTGTCATTAGGAATAGAAGGAGAGATAAAAGTCTTTCCAAATAAACAAAAATTGAAAGACCTCATCACCACTAAAGTAGCCCTACAAGAAATCCTAAAGGGGACTCTGTGAGGGAAATGTTGAAAGGAACACAAGGAATCAGAGACATCACCACAAGCATGAGTCCTACAAAGAACACGACTCTAAACCCCTATTTTTCAATAATAACATTGAATGTAAATGGACTAAATGCCCCAATCAAAAGACATAGGGCAGCAGAAGGGATAAAAAAAACCAAATCCATCTATTTGCTGTCTACAAGAGACTCATTTTAGACCTGAGGACACCTTCAGAGTGAAAGTCAGGAGATGGAGAAATAAATATCATGCTACTGGAAGTGAAAAGAAAGCTGGAGTAGCCATACTTATATCAGACACTTTAAAGTAAAGACAGTAACAAGCTACGAAGAAGGGCATTATATAACAATTAAAGGGTCTAACATTAATAATTGTTAATGTCTATGCACCAAATACGAAAGCACCCAAATACATAAAACAATTATCACAAACAGAAACAATCTTATGGACAAGAATGTGCTAATAGCAGGGGACTTTAATACTCCACTTACAGCAATGGATAGGTCAACCAGACAGAAAATCGCTAAAGAAATAATGGACTTGAAAGATACATTGGACCAGATGGATCTGACGGATTTATTTAGAACTTTGCATCCTGAGGCCAGGGAATTTACTTTCTTCTCAAGTGCGCATGGCGCATTCTCCAAGATAGGTCACATGTTTGGACATAAAGCAGCCCTCAATAAATATAAAAGAATTGAGATCATACCATGCACACTGTCAGATCATAATGCTCTGAAACTTGAAATCAATTACAGGAAGAAGTCTGGAAAACCTCCAAAAACATGGAGGCTAAAGAACACCCTACTAAAGAACAAATGGGACAATCAGGAAATTAGAGAAGAAATTTAAAAATATATGGAAACAAATGAAAATGAAAAATACAACAATCCAAACTCTGTGGGATGTGACAAAGGAAGTCCTAAGAGGAAAGTACATTGCAATCCAGGCCTATTTCAAATATTAGAAAAAGAGCAAGTACAAAATCTAACTGTGCACCTAAAGGAACTAGAAGGAGAGCAGCAAGAGCACCCCAAACCCAGTAGAAGAGGAAAAATAATAAAAATCAGGGCAGAAATAAACAATATAGGATCCAAACAAAACAGTTTAACATATCAATGAAACCAAGAGTTGGTTTTTTTGAAAAAATAAACAAAATTGACAAATCTGTAGTCAGGCTTCTCAAAAAGAAAAGAGAGAGCACCCAAATAGACAAAATCATGAATGAAAATGCATTTATTACAATCAATCCCTGAGAAATAAAAGCAATTATCAGGGAAAACTATGAAGAATTATATGCCAACAAACCGGACAACTTAGAAGAAATGGGCAAATTCCTAAACATACACACACTACCAAAATTCACACGGGAAGAGACAGAAAATCTGAACAGGCCCAGAACTAGTGAAGAAATTGAATCAGTTATCAAAAATCTCCCAATAAGTAAGAGCCTGGGCCAGATGGCTTCCCTGGGGAATTCTACCAGACATTTAAAACAGAGTTAATACCCATTCTTCTCAAGCTATTCCAAAAAAATAGAAATGGAAGGAAAACTTCTGGACTCATCCTACAAACCAGCATCACTTTGACTCCCAAGCCAGACAGAGACCCAGCAAAAAAAGAGAACTACAGGCCAATAGCCTTAATGAATATGGATGCAAAAAACCTCAACAAGATACTTGCAAATTGAATGCAACAGCACATGAAAAGAATTATCCACTATGATCAAGTTGGATTCATTCCTGGGTTACAGGGATGGATCAATATTCACAAATCAATCAGTGTGATACATCACATTAACAAAAGAAAAGATAAAAACCATACAATCCTGTTGATAGATGCAGAAAAAGCATTTGACAAAATATAGCATTCTTTCTTAATAAAGACCCTTGAGAAAATTGGGATAGAAGGAACTTACTTAAAAATCATAAGGCCATTTATGAGAAGCCCTCAGCTAAGATCATCCTCAATGGGGAAAAATTGAGAACTATCCCCCTGAAATCAGGAACATGACAGGGATGTCCACTCTCACCACTGTGGTTTAACATAGTGCTGGAAGTCCTAGCATCAGCCATCAGACCACAAAAGGAAATCAAAGGCATCAGAATTGGCAAAGAAGAAGTCAAACTTTCACTTTTCACAGATGACATGATACTCTACATAGAAAACCTGACAGACTCCACCAGAAGCCCACTAGAACTGATCCAAGAATTCAGCAAAGTTGCAGGGTACAAAATCAACGTATAGAAATCGGTTGCATTTTTATACACCAACAATGAAGCAACAGACAGAGAAATCAAGAAACTGACCCCATTCACAATTGCACAAAAAGCCATAAAGTACCTAGGAATAAACCTAACCAAGGATATAAGAGATCTGTATGATGAACTATAGAAAACTTATGAAGGAAATTGAAGAAGACACAAAGAAATGGAAAATCATTTCATGCTCATGGATCAGAAAAATAATTATTGTTAAAATGTCATTACTACCCAAAGCAATCTACACATTCAGTGCAATCCCAATCAAGACTGCACCAGCATTCTTCTCAAGGTGAGAACAAACTATCCTAAAATTTGTATGGAACCACAAAAGACCCCAAATAGCCAAAGTCATATTGAAGAAGAAAACCAGAACAAGAGGCATCACCATCCCAGACTTTAGCCTCTACTACAAAGCTGTCATCATCAGGACAGTATGGTATTGGCACAAAAACACACACATAGACCAATGGAATAGAATAGAGAACTCAGAATTGGTCCCACAAATGTATGGCCAACTAATCTTTGACAAAGCGGGGAAGAGTATCCAATGGAAAAAAGACAGCCTGTTTAACAGATGGTGCTGGGAGAACTGGACAGCAACATGCAGAAGAATGAAACTAGATCATTTTCTCACACCATACACAAAAATAAATTCAAAATGGATAAAGGACCTGAATGTAAAATAGGAAACCGTCAAAACCTAGAGGAGAAAAGCAGGAAACAATCTCTGTGACCTCAACCGCAGCAATTCCTTACTTGACACATCCCCAAAGGCAAGGGAACAAAAGCAAAAATGAACTACTGGGACCTCATCAAGATAAAAAGCTTCTTCAAGGCAAAGGGAACAATCAATAAAATTAACAGGCAACTGGTAGAATGGGAAAAGATAGTTGCAAATGGCATATCAGATAAAAGGCTAGTATCCGAAATCTATAAGGAACTCACTAAACTCTACTCCTGAAAAACAAATAATCCACTGATGAAATGGGCAGAAGACATGAACAGATACTTCTCCAAAGAGGACATCCAGATGGCCAACAGACACATGAAAAGATGGTCAGTGTCCCTCATCATCAGGGAAATACAAATCAAAACCACACTGAGATACCACCTCATGCCGGTTAGTGTGGCTCAAATGGAAAAATCAGGAGATTCTAGATTCTGGTGAGGATGTGGAGAAATGGGCACCCTCCTACACTGTGGGTGGAGATGTAAACTGGTACAGCCCCTCTGGAAAAGAGTGTGGAGCTCCATCAAAAAATTAACACTAGAACTCCCCTAGAACACTAGAACCCAGCAATAGCACTGCTAGGAATTTACCTGAGGGCTACAGGAGTGCTGATGCATAGGGGCACATGAACCCCAATGCTCATAGCAGTACTCTCAATAATAGCCAAAATATGGAAAGAGCCTAAATGTCCATGAACTGACGAATGGATCAAGAAGATGTGGTTCATCTGTACAATGGAGTACTACATGGCAATGAGAAAGAATGAAATCTGGCCATGTGTAGCAACGTGGATAGAACTTGAGGGTGTTATGCTCAGCAAAATAAGGCAAGCAGAGAAAGACAAATACCATATATTTGTACTTATAGGTTGATTAGTAGAGACTTAATGGAGGACCATGGGGGAGGAGAAGGGGAAAAATAGTTGGGGAGAGGGAGGGAGGCAAGCCGTGAGAGATTCTTGGATGCTGAGAACTGAGGGCTGAAGTGGGTGAGGGAGGGTGGAAGGCGGGTGATGGGCATTGGGGAGGGCACTTGTTGAGATGATTACCGGGTGTTATATGGAAACCAATTTGATAAAGTATTAAATAGACAGATAGATAGATAGATATAATTTACACTTGATGGAAAATGTTTCTTTTGTTGTTGTTGCTTTTAATACATAAAGTTAATGGCCATTTCTAAAATATTGGCTTCACAAATAATGCCACAATAATATTTTATTGGAATCAATCCAAAAATCAAATTTTGGTAGTATTTTGAAAATATCCTCTTTCACAGAAATATTAGTTAATACTACCTAATAACAATATTTTTCAGTTACTAACATCTCCCACCAACCCTAATTCCTGCAATAGAATTATCTAATCTAGAATTATCTTATAGTTATGCCTAATTAGAACAGTGTTTTGAAAGGGACTTGGGTGGCTCGTTGGTGAAGTGGTTAATCGTCTGACTCTTGATTTTGGCTCAGGTCATCATGGTATGGTTGTGATACTGAGTCCCACTGGAGGCTCTGCACTGGGCATGGAACCTGCTTAAGATTCTCCCTTCCTCTGCCTCCTCTACTCCCCTGCACGCAGGTACAAGGCACATGCTCTCTTGCTCTCTCTTGGAAAAAAAAAAATGATTAGTGTTTTGAGAAACTCTAGAGATAAGTTCAGCAAAACAGAGAAAGAATATAGATAGGGAAGTGGTACATATAAATGCATCTAAAACAGCATAATCTCTTTGGGAGATATCACAAAAAATGTTTTATTTATTGTTAGACCTCTGGCTGCAAACATTGTTAAAGAGAGTAATGCTACAGATAATTGGTAGAAATGAACTAAAAATTGAAAAGAACTCTTTCACTCTGAACAACTTACGCTTTTATTTCTTCTGTTTATGTATTTACAAAACTGTTAAATACATTTTACATAATGACTTAAAATGAGCAAATGCTCAAGACACATTTTGAAGTCACTATCTTTTCAACTGAGTTTTCTTAAGAGAAGAAATTTATTGACAAAAATTATCCATTCTATAAGATTTAATGTTACATTTTACTTTTAATTTCTGAAGAACTCGATTTTTTTCTCTTCTCACATACACAAATTTCTCCATTATTTTACCTGTGTAACTTTACTAGAGAGCTCTGATTTTCAATGTAAATACAATTTACGTAAAGAGTTACTAGACTGTTCCAGTAAATATCTGAATATTGTTAAATAAACATCTACATTGTTTTCTTTTCCCAGAATTTATGGTAAAACATTTGTCCCTCTGATTAGAATCTGAGCTAGTTTATAGGGTCTCTAACAAATAAACAACATTTATTATGCATTCATAATAAATTAAAAGCTGGGGGATTTGAAGCTGAACAAATATCTTCATGTATATGCATATATGTAGTGTATTTGAAGCGTATCTATAGACACAGGGCGAAAAGGCAGCCACGAAATATGTATAATTTGTGGGGCATGAAAATATTTTTGTCCCATGGGGCTCCTGGGTCAGTTAAGTATATGACTTCAGCTCAGGTCATGACCTCACAGTTCTTGAGTTTGAGGTGACAGCAGATGCTGACAGCACAGAGCCTGGAACCTGCTTCAGATTCTGTATCTCCCTCTGGAGCCTGTTTCAGAGTCTGTGTCTCCCTCTCTCTCTCTGCCCCTCCCCCACTTGTGTTTTCTCTCTCTCTCAAAAATAAACATTTTTAATAAAAAAGTTGTCCCCAGACTTTTCTCCACTGGATTATCACTATTACAAGATATGTTTTGTTGTTTTTATTTGAATTTAAACTACAAAATCCAGTAAATTCACATTAAAATATACTTCAGAGCATGATGCCATATTGGTGGTTTCTGAGTATTAACAATGCTCTTTGAATTTGGGAAAAGAGAACGTGAAGGGAAAAAAATTACTTAGAACACATTTCATAAACCTCTAAATGTTCCCCAAGAGCAAATTGAAAGCCTATATAGCTATAGCTATGCCTATGTTTCTGTATCATCTATATCTGGATATAGATAGATAGATAGATAGATAGATAATATCCTTAGGTATATTTGCTGCCTAGAAAAACTACATTGTAAAGAAAGTGAATAAACATGCATAGGCAAGAGTTTTAAGTTCTCAAAGAGCAAACAAAGTTGTAATTGCTTCCCATTTTAATTAAAAGCCAATTTCAAACTTAAGAAGGCTGAGTGTCTGTCTAAAGTGTTTATGCCACAGGCAGCTGGAGCCATTGAAGAAGGGGAATTAGAAAGACCTTTTGCATGATGTGTCTGGCCAAAATTGGTCAGCTTTGAAGACTTGTTCCATTTCAATAATAATTATACCATTTAAAAAATATACCTTTGAAAATGCATGATTTCATAGATGACATTCACTTTTACTATTCTCATGCTGATTAACTAAGATTTCTTGACCATTTTATTGTCAAGCTTCTTTGGCAGCCTTGGTGAAGCAAATGGACTCCTTCCCAGAAACTGTTATCGAAAACACAAAATATAACACATAGAATTTTAATGGAAACCAATTATATCTAAATTTAATTATAAAAGTATTTTTATAAATAGAAATTTGAAATATAGTTATATATATGCCTCTTTATTGACATTAAAAATGAGATCTAGCACAAGGTATAATAAGTAGTATAATCTGAAGTAATAATAAATGTACATTCTGTTTCAAAATATCTGCAATAGCTATAATATGTGACAATATCTGTGATTTTTACTGATGATAGTGTAATAGAGACCACAGTTCTACTGTAGTCTGTTGCCTTTTCATAATAGAAGGAAATGTTCAATTTCCAATAGAGACATTAATAAAGATATATTTTCTCATTGAGGTTCACAGTCTCCCTAACTTCTACCAACAATGTCTGGTTATTAAGTCTCTTTTTTATGCCAAGTTCTTGTTGAAGCACTTCAGAGTTTTCAAAGTAGTATATGGCTACATTTTGTTGAGTATATGTACCAGAAGCTATAATATGTGCTTTAAAACATTATTTTGCTCAATCTTAAAAACAATCTTCTAAGGTAGGAATTATTATTTCCTTTAGAAACAAGCAAGCAGGAGCTCAAACTAACACTATAAGTGGCGTGGCAAAACCTGTGCATGGAAATATATAGAAACATTCTTCTATGTATATTTTGTAGAATAAATACAGACAAATAAAAATTGTAACTTTTATAAAAAGACTCAGAACTGGAACTCACGTCTTCACAATCCTATTTTGATGTTCTCTCAACAAAGCCATTCCACCATTTGGTGATAATTGTAATTCAAGGAACTGTTCTTGAATAGTTTCATGACAGAGTGCCAACCCTGTGAAAACTGCCACTTTAGAAAGTGTTTTTTTTAAGAGATCACGGAAACAATTCCCCCATGAGTAGAGTCAATGATGAATAGAATCACCTCCATCTGTTGACTAGAGGTAGTCACAGTATGATAAGTACATAATATGATGAGTATACAATCTGAACCATAGCCACAAGAAGAATAGAAAAGTGTTGGCTTCTAAGAACCAAGTTCATCTAACTAAGACATCCTAAGGTTTTTATATATAATCCCCCAAATTGAAAAAGGGAAGGAATGAATATAAGAAATCTAAATATCATCTGAATCTCGGGATTGGTCTTATAATCAAATCTTTGTAGTCCAGTGGTTCTACCTCTAGACCAGTTGTAAGTTAACTGATTAACCATACAGCCAATACAGACAAGCATGGAGCTTTCACAATAGCTTAATTCAACAAAAATGTAAGGTAAGTAAGCATGTCAATAGCTGCACTGATATATGTAATCTGTGCACTGAGAAATTTTACTCTAGGGGCACCTGGGTGACTCAGTCAGTTAAGCTTCAACTTCAGCTAAGGTCATGATCTCAAGGTTGGTGGATTTGGGCTCCACATTGGGCTCTGTATTGACAGCTCAGAGCCTGGAGCCTGCTTCAGATTCTGTGTCTCTGTCTGTCTCTCTGTCCCTCTCGTGCTCCTGTCTCTTTCTCTCAAAGATGAATAAACATTAAAAGAAAATAAAAAGAAAACTAAATTTTACTCTGTAATACATTTTAGTAATAACTCTTAATTGGTTTACAGACTCAAAGGAATAGAAAACTTTTTTTGACCCAGAGGTGTTAGAAAAAGAATCAGGAAAGTGTTGATATTTGACTAAAGTCTTAAAGGTTGGCAAGAATTCTGTTAAGAAGAGATAGACTTTTTAGGGAAGTTTAGATAATATTACATGCGAATGAGAGGATTCTAAATGATTCATTGTAGAACACTTTATCTAAATTCAGAAAGAGTTTGAACAATAATGTGAAATGACAAGATTCTTTGTAATTAAAAAAATTCTAATCATAGTCTGGGAGAATGGATGGGAAATAAGAAATGAAGGATATCAGAGAACTCATAGAAAATAGAAATGCACTTACAAATACCTGATCTATAAAAGTTTCCTTGGAATGGAACAAAAGGATTCCAAAGACACTCTGGAGACAGACATCTTAAGTTGAGAAAGATCACATATGAGGATAAAGGGAAAGACAGTGGCCAAGAAGGACATTAAGATCAATAATAGTTTGGTTATCTTGGTAACTTATAAGAACATTTCCTGCAATGGGAAATGACAGAGCAGACTAGGGATTTAATAGTAATATTTCATGTATCAACCTCATAAGTTTGTAGTGTCAGTGAGAAATATCTTAGTAAACATGTTCAACAGGAATTTGGAAATAAGATGTTAGATAGACTTTAGAGGAAGTACTAATATCAAAAATATGATGTTGCTGTTGTAGGCATGCAAATGAAAGCCAAAGTTATGTGAATGGATAACCCTGCAAAGAAAGAGAACAGAGTAAAAAGAGAAAAATGCATCCAAAAATTAATGCATGTGAAGTAATGAAGGTGTTAATCCTATTATGGTAATCATTTAACAATATATATGTGTATGAAATCATCGAGTTGTACACATTAAGCTTACATAATGTTATATGGCAATTATATCTCATAAAGTGAGGAAAAATAAATATGGACTGTTTAACTAAAAAAAAGTATAATAAATGTTTTTAGTTATGGTGAGGAAAAGAAAGGGAAGTCAATAAACCTACTAGCACCTAACACTGCAAGGCTTTAAGTATATGTTGAAGTAACAAATGTTTGAAAATTGGGAAAGAGAGTTAAAAGAAGTAGTATATAGTATTGTCACAAGTAAAGATGAAGTGAGCCTTAAGATGCTGTTCAATACTGTACATTTTTTAGAGATGAAGCCTAAGAATAGATTGTGATCGATTTTGGCAACTTGAAGACCTTTCATTTCCCTTTTAAGATCTATTTATGGGGACAAAATGAGATTACAGTACTTTGAAGAATGAATAGAAAAATAAGAAATTGGAATCTGAAAAGCTACATTTAATTTTTTAGAATACTTTTTTAGTTAAAAACAAAAGTATGATACTTGAATAAGATGTGAGGCCAAGATACTTTTTTTTTTTAGGACACAGAAGGAACGAACAATTTTATTGACCCTTTGGACTAGTAATAGATAAAAGCAGAAGAAAGAAGTGGGAAGAATAATTGGGTAAAGTCCCAGAGGAAAAAAGAAGCCAGAAATTGAGAGAAAAAATATAAAGGCCATATGTGAAGAAGGATAACAATAAGATGTCTATGGAAAGACAAATGCACTGAATCCTATTCTATGACCTTAGAATGGGTTTTACTCATCTCCCCTTGAAGGTAATGAGAAATTTGGAAAGCATTGGTGGCATGAAGCTGTCACATTGCTAACAACCTAAGTCAACTCATGAAACTGGCAGGAGAATATGGTCTACAGTATCCTAATCCAGGGCTCCAGTAGCAGACCAGTGAGGCAATTCTGAAACACAAACACTTGTTTTATTTTTGTTATATATGGTGCGAGTGGGAGAAAAAAAGACAAGTACTAAACTTAAGGATCGAGCTTCTCTTGACATTTTCTGTTCAGTTTATGCAGGCAAATAAATGCACTCCAGTATAAGCAGGCCAAGCTATGTGCTCTAAAATCCACTAATTGTTATGCAATGTTTCTATTCTCTTAGGGCACCAAAAAAACAAGCTTATATGACAAGAGTATTAAGCCTTTATATATACTTGATTCTCAAGTCAAGTTAGTCTTCTGAATGAGAAAGCAGAAGTAGAATTAAGCATTGGGTAAATAGTAAAAAAAAAAATGCCTCTGAAAAAGAAAAGATTGTCAAATGTAGAAATATAAAGTGATCAAGCAATATTAAAGAGCAAATTCAGGACTGCCAGATTGGAAGCATGATAATATACCTGGAAAACAGCAGCTGGCAAGCAGTAACAATTAACACAAATTGCATTGTATGCCTACTGACAGTTTCACTGTAGTAGTATGCACTGGAACTATAGGCACCTCTCCTTACCTCCTCCTCATTTCTGAGAGAAAACTGCTCCTTCTAAATCCCAGTGGCAAGATTTCAGTGGGTTTACGGTGTCTGGTTTCCTGCCTCTCAGGCTCTGAGAACTACAATTCCTTCATGCCTAATTGATTGGACAGGAAAGGGCATAGGACTTAACACTTAGGAGAGTTCTTCCCTGGGGACTTCTCTTTCTAATGTTGATCAGAAGTAGAAGTGATTGTGACTGGTCTCCTGAGCTGAAGAGGTGAACTGCAAGGTATGGAGACGATTACCTTTGAACTCCTTTACCAATTAAAAATACCTAACAGGGATGAGTAGCTACATGAGAGAGAACTCTGAAAGAGTTATGGTCAAAGATTTTAGTCTCTGAAGGTTTCAGAGCTTGTCTCTTTCCTGCAAAGTGACATTATTTTTTTTAAAACAACTCCAATATATCTTTATATTTTTCTTTATAGTTATTTTGAGTTAGGCCTTTAGTCACTTATAACCTAAAAAGCCCTGACTAATAGACTAATTAAAGTCAGTATAGTTTGTTTGGTATTTAGTGTTTGTTCAGTTTAACTGTGTTCTATGGAAAAATAAATAATGAATCCAACAGGCTCAAATTCTGTATTCATGAAAGTTTGGGTATAATAAAGGTTAATATTTGATATAGTATAAGTAATCTTCTAAATTAAAAATGATGATAAACAAGATTGTAGAAATAATATTTTACTAGAGAAAACAAACTGTTTTCAAGTAGTTTGTATTCAAAATATGTGCCAATTACAAGTGATGCTTGATGCTTATTACAATATGTCTAACTGAACACCTACATGGAAATCAGCCTGTATTTTTGCTGGAAGGTGTTTTATAATGTAAAAACATTTATTTTTGTTGTTGTTATGCATTTTGAATGCATTCCTATTTTTAAAATCACCAGACAATATTAAGTTTAAATTTCTGTTGATGCGCATACAGTCCAAAATGAGTGTTCTGCCCACAGGTAATCACTATTTTAAATCTGATATTTATCTTTCCAGAAGACATCCTTCCATTTCCCCACTTAGCCTAGAAAATGCTTATAAAAATATATAGAATTATGTGTCTTTAAAGCTACATTTTCCTGTGTGTATTTTTTTAAAATTTATTTGAGAGAGACAGAGCACATGTGAGTGAGCAGGGGAGAGGGAGAGAGAGAAGGAATGAAAGAATTCCAAGTAGGCCCCACACAGTCAGCGTGGGGCTTCAACTCATGAACTGTGAGATATGACCTAAGCTGATATAGAGTCCGACGCTTAACTGACTGAACCACACAGGTGCCCCCCTGTGTGTATTACGTTACATTCTATGTAATGTTAAGCCCTTTTCATTCAGGAATATTCTTGGAAGATTTTTCCATGAAAGCAGAAATAAAATTAAATAATCTTTTTAAATGATGCATTCCTTTTCATAATCCTAACACATTTTAGTTTACTTAACCCAGTTCCTTACTAATGAGAATCTAGGTAGAGTATACATTAGTGAATACTGATCTTACTTTTATGCTTGCTGCCAACAACAAATGAGTCCAAATGAGTTGAATCAAACTGTTTGTTACACCTGGGCTCCTGGCTACCCTCAATGCCTATTTTTTTCTGCCTCTGTCAACAACCCAGGAGACCAATAACACAGGAAGCACACCACCCTCCTGCATTATAATTCACTATATATCCGAAATGAGACACAAAAACTCTAAGGTTAAGCAAGTTAGTTATCAATTTGTCTAAAATAAACAAACACACAAGCAAACAAATAAAACTAGTTAATTCCACAGACAGGATTTGGATACTAATCTTAAATACTCCAAGACAGTATCAAATAATTCTTCTCAAAATTAGGATGAGTTAAATTAAAACTCCTTATGCTTAGACAGAGCCTGAGTCACAGATTGTACTCATGATCTACTAATTTTTTTTTTTTGTTTCTCTTTATGTTCCATTCATTTTGGATAAAAATAATCTGTGAATTGATTTTAGATAGTTTTAGACAAATATTATATTTCAAAGTATGGTCTTAAATGTGCTTAAGTCTGTGACAGTAAATTAATTGACCATTTCCTGGAACTAGTGGATAATAATTCTTCTTTGAGGTCCTCCTAAAAGAAAGAAGTTCACCATTTTCATCAAATGATAAACTTATCTGTTGTGTGATATAATCTATGGAAAGAATTGATAACTCTAAATAAATCAAACACTTCTTAGTTGTGCTAAAAAACTTAGTTAATATGTTGTCTTTATTGACTATTTGGGAATGTAATTTATTTTTTAAATTATCAATAAGCATCAATCATTGTATCTATTTATTGTGTTGATAGCAGTAGATCGTCAATGTGACTAAAAATAGAACCAACTCATATCTGAAAAACAGAAAACTTAAAAAGCTAGAAAGTAGTGACCATGTCAACAAATAGAAAAATTATATTTTGTAATATTGAAAACATCTTCTGCTGGTATTATTTAATATTATTTGTTAAGTAGGGCACTCTGGAAATAATTAGGGAGCATTCCCTTTTCAGACTTGGAATCTCGCCAGTCACTGAGGTAGAACAGATGCAAATTGTAAAAGATGTGGTTAATGCTTCAATAAGTCATCTACTCTAGCAAAAACCTACTGTCTAATGATATATAACAGGGTTGCATAAGCATCCTGGGGCTGTATGTCACTGAGAACTTTGGTTTCCATCTGTGTAGACCAGTCTTATTTGTAATGTAAGGAAGAAATTAAAAATGTATAATTTAATGGAACAAGATACCTTCTAGACAAAGAATATTGACAGTTGCTGGAAGAAAATGAATTTTTTTTTTCCAATATGAACAAATATGTTTAGCAAATTTATCCAAATCATGGTAATAAACAAATGTCCAGACTACTGAGTTTTCCCTAAGTCAAGAAGATATTGGATGTTTTATACATCTTAAATAAACTAAATCATCTAAGAATCTATTATTAGATATAAAATCTTTCTTTTATCCTTTTCTGTTTTATATTTAACCTATGCTGTACTGTAGAACCTGTATTCTCGTGTAAAGCATTTTATAAACTGAACAAATCGTTCTGTTAATATAACACAGTCAAGTTATTTAAACTTGTATCATTGTTTATACAGAAGTGATGTTAAATTCACCTCAATAAGAATATGAATAACTTAATTCAATTACATTTAGTGAAATGTAATAAACGACACATTACACAAAGACATGTAAGGTAAAATTAGTCTTATAATTTTTATAAATTTAAATTATTGGTATAAATATTCGATTATTGTACTAACTAAATAGTACAATAGTTTATTGTACCTACTAAATCAGAAACTGAAACGATATTAGTTAGTATATATAAAACTTAAACACATACACTTTAAGGACAAATGAAAGAGTTGCTATTTTTTCTCTTTTACATAAAAATTTTGCCTGTTTTTCACAAGAATGTATCACTTAGTACAGTGCCTAAAACAAAGAACACTATGCAAGTATAGTAATGTTATAAACTCTGTTATTACTGTACACAAGTCAAGTCCACATTAATTTTGTCTATCTTGTGTTAAGATACTTGGTTACAATAGATCTTTATTTTGGATTATTTTGCTCAATTTTTCTCCATTTACTTTTCCCAATATTATCATTTAGCAAGTTTGGATCTTTTGTATTTTCAGTAATCTGGACCAGGGCTAATGATGGATCAGAAAAATGAGGATAAATATTTATAGTAAATATTGGAAATACAAAAAATTATGTTTATACTTAAGTGTTTAAATAGTGTTACTAGATAATCCACCCTGGAATTTATATCCTTTCTCTGGTTGCACATCACCAAATATTATCATATTTTTAATCCCCAAAGTTTCCAGGTATCATAAGTAAAATAGAGGCACCCTGAGGAAAAGGAACATACGAACTCCAGCCCTGTCAATCATTTAAGAATTGACTGAAGGATCTTAAAATAAAAGGTGAGAAATAATTCATAGATGTACACCATAGCTGTGTGAAAATGTTTATAGGATCATTATATGGAAACAAAATTATGTAATCTCAATATCCAAACACTTTGGTGTAGAAATTAGAAACGTGAACCAATTTAGTTGGAAATATAAAGAGGATCTTGTTGGTTGTTAGGAAACAACCAACATGAGAATGGGTGGGTGGCATTGCAGGTTAAATCTCCCGTCACTGAGGCATTCAAGCACAGGTTGGAAAACCACTGGCTAAAAGAAGCCAAGCACAAGGGTACCTGGGTGGCTCAGTTGGTTAGGCATCTGACTCTTGCTCTCAACTCAGGTCATGATCTCACAGTTCATGAGTTTGAGCCCCACACCTGGGCTCTGTGTAGACAGTGTAAACTGTGCTTGGGATTCAGTCTCCCCTTCTCGTCACCCCTCCCCACTTGTGCATGCTCTCTCTCTCAAAATAAAAACAAACTTTAAAAAAAAAAAAAGAAGTCAAGTACAGTATGCCTGGCTGTGATGGTCTTGGGCCATGTTTTGTCCTCTTCTAATTATGAAATTAGGATGACAAAGTGGATGTGGGCATGAAAATGACATTCTACAGTGTTAGTAGTTTTATGCTATCTCAGCTAGTCATAGTCCTCTGTTGGCATGCTATAGGTCTACTCCTTTTGTTTAGTTTTAAGGAATTTGTTAAGATCATGTGTGCCTGGGTGGCTCATTTAACTGAGCATTGAACTCTTGGTTTCAGCTCAGGGCATGATCTCACGATTCATGGGTTAGAGCCCTGCATTAGGGCTCCAAAGCTGGCAATGGCAATAGGATTCTCTATCTCTCTACCTCTTTGGTTTCTTTCCCTCTCTCTCTGTCTCTTCCCTGCTCATGCTGTCTCTGTGTCTCTCAAAATAAACTTAAAAAACTTTAAAAAATTGTTAATATCAGTATAAAATCACTTGGAAACACTTGTATAATATGAACAAAAAATAGATGTTTTCATCTTATTTGCAGACTATATTTATTGTATTATCTTAATTTTCACTTCTAAGAACTTGGCATTAGCTCTTCAAATACACAATAAATGTCTATTCAAATTAAGAGTATATTAGACATTGCATTTTATATCCTTAATAAGCTATTTGAAAGCAGCCAATAATCAAATACATATTTAAACTTAAAGCTGACTAAAGTACCATGGGAAGAAAATAAGGGGAATAAAAATACTATTTGCTTTACATTTATTCCAAACCTGACCTGGTAAATATGTCAATTAGTATTCTAAAACTACTTCCAGTTGGGTATTATTATTATTATTATTATTTCTCACCTTCCTTTCTGCTCTATTTTTCCTCCATGGTCCTTCACTTTTTCTCTTATATCTATTCTATTATGTTACTGTTCTTTATTAATTCAGAGTTAAGGCAAAGATTTAGCAATTAGATGTAAGCCTATCTGGAAGAGACTCAGATAGGAAAAGTTCCCTCCACTGTCACTGAAGAAGAAAGCAGAGGGTGAAGAGATCAAGAGTAAGGCTAAAATAAAAGAACGTGCTGCACAACTTAGAAAGAATAATTTTCCTAGCAGAATTTTGAAAAACTTTTAGAATGTCACTTTCTTCTCATCAGAACACATGGCTTTGATTTACCATGTTCAAAGTATCTGAGAAGAAAGAAATTGGAGAATGAAATGAAGTTATAGCAGAATACTTACTGGAATTTTAAGTATTAATGTTATAGAATAATCAGAATGATATTTGGTATATTATAATTCTATCTTTCCCCCAATTCCCCACTCATCTTTAGTGTTCTATTACCTTGGAAGTTTTTCTGTTACCTAGGAAGAATGGAAAGTTGCTATCCGATTGCCTCATCCTTTATCTTTTGAAAGACTCAAATAATGTTGAGAGATTGTGCTACAAATTCTAAAGTGAGAGGGGAGAAAAATCAGGGTCACTGATTTGGAGTAGAGGCTAAATCATAACTGAATTTTCCCTTGCATAGGCAGTGAAGATTAGTGTATACGCCCAGAATGGAAAATACCCAAGGACCAGGTAAACGGTGAACTCTCAGAAGTGTACTGTTTCTGAATGAACCCAAGTAGGCTAAGCCCGAGGAATCAGGATGTTTAGCTTACCAAAAGTCTAGCATATTTCTACTTGGTAAGAAAGTAGGAAAGCTACTGGCCACAACAAGGGACAACTGGGCTTAAACAAAGAAAATACTAGTGACAGTCAAGGAGATTGAAATTGATCTGGTCCCTTCTTTACTGTGCCCGGAGATATTTCTCATCATTCTAAGACAGAAGAGCTCACTCTTATCAAAGAATACTGGAATTGAATTTCATCCTTCTTCTATAGGATGAGGGTTAGAATTAGATCTAATAAATTATTATGTAGTCAATGCAGATAGAGTATTTTACAAAATTATTTAGCATCTCTGAAATGATGGACAGATATTCATAAAGTACCACCCAACACTATGAAGGGAATGTGGGAGTTCAGTCAAAAAAAAAAAAAAATTCAAATTAATTTTTATAATACTGTTTATAATTTAAAGTATGATAGCAAAGCAAAAAGCAGATTCATATATATTATATACAAGAAGTGAACACATGGAAATCAGTCATGCATCAACTTGGGCTTCCAGTCTTTATCATTTTTATATGTAACTGGAAATACATTTTCTCCTGAAGGAGATTTTAATTACTTATCAATACACAATGAATTAGGAAGTTTATTGATCTTCACTGGTCTTTTAAAAAAAAAAAATTAGTACCTGTACATTTCTAGTCCCATAAGTGTATACAAATAAGCATACTACATCAATACCTATGGGTTAGGTTTATTTGAATGCTAGGTGAATCCCAGATATTTCTCATTAAATATGGCAGCCAATTGTGCAATTACCAGTGTGAAATTACCTAACTTTTCATGATAGCATTTAATTATAGATTTTCCAGCAATTACTACAAGTTTAGAATATTTCTTATTTAAAGATTTCATTCATAATAAAGAATTAAAACAGTAGTTTTACAAGGTTCATGCTACTGTTCTTTCAAACTTCTAGATTAATGAGATTGGATGTTAGAGGATGAAATGTTTAAAATTTGTTACATTTAGGGGCGCCTCGGTGGCTTAGTCGGTTAAGCGTCCGACTTTCGCTTAGGTCAGGATCTCACGGTTCCTGGGTTCGAGCCCCGCGTCGGGCTCTGTGCTGACAGCCAGCTCAGAGCCTGGAGCCTGTTTCAGTCTGTGTCTCCCTTTCTCTCTGACCCTCCCCTGCTCATGCTGTCTCTCTCTCTCTCCTAGAAATAAATAAAACATTTAAAAATAAAATAAAATAAAATAAAATTTGTTACATTTAAAATATAATACATTTTAGGGGTGCCTGGGTCACTCGGTCAGTTAAGTGTCCAATTCTTGTCTTTTGTTCATGTCATGATCTCAGAGTTCCTGAGGTTGAGCCTCATGTCAGGCTCTGCACGGACAGTGGGATTCTCTCTCTCCTTCTCTCTCTCTGCCCTTTCCCCACTCTTTCTTTCTCAAAATAAATAAACTTAAAAAAATAAAAAATAAAATAAAATGTGAAACATTTTATATAAGGAAATGGAATTTCCAATGAAATTATGCAACCAAAAATCAAGAATTTGAAAGATGATGCCTCAAATTCAACTTACAACCTTTTTGTGTCAAAGATTTTTTTTTTATTTATTAAAAAGACTTATGCCATTTATTGGCTTTATAATATGTAAGCTCCTTCATTTAATCAATAAATATCACTTACTAGTGGGAGAATAAAAGAAGTAATTTAAAAAGGGTGCTGTTTAACAAAAGTTTGAAAAATAGTCCTGTGGGAAAAAAGAAGAAAAAAACAGTTCTATGGCTTAGCTTCATAAATGAAAAATAACATATGTTTGTCACTGGGTGTTACTCATCTAGTATTTATATACATTTCCTTAGTCTATCAAGACATGGAATCAGTGATTTGCTCTGGTCAGTCTTTAACTGATTTGCTGATTTCCTTGCAATAGACAATTATAAAATCCAGGGTTGGAACTATGTAGAAAATCTCAATAAGGAACTAATACACACAACACCATCAAGACACATTAGACCTGGATATGTAATTTATCAGATTCTTCCATTGGGTCTAATGAATTTATGACAAGTTCACATGATAGAGAATATAACCCTATTATCTGCTGAATTACCTTTACATAAAAATTAAAAGTTCTCAGGACCGCAAGAGGAATACAAATCACAAGAAAGTAATGAAGCAGAACATACTAAAGGCAACAAAAGTATTAGAAAAAAGTTGTATGTGTGGATTCCTCTACAGATCTATGTGGAAGAATAGAAGCGAAGTCCTTAGATTCCACCTTAATCATGATTAATAAAGCACAAAAGAAAATAATTATCTGACGTTGCAACACTGTGAAGTATTAGGAGGTTAATGATTTTGCATAGCGACCCTTTATATAAAGATTCTTCATAGTGCTTCAGAATGTTCCCGTATGTTGTCCTATAACAAATGGAACATTGGTGTTTCACTCTGGAGTTTTCTTGCCCAGTTGTGGACCTGAGGAAAGGGTTTAGGTGCAAGGCTGGAAAAGATGAAAACAGTTTAGGTGCAGAGAAGTTTAAATAATAGGTAAATAAATTTACTAAAGGAGACTATTCATTAACAGACAAAAGAGAAAACAGATCTTAGTCGGATGTTTTGAAAAGGAAGGAAACTTTGGGATAGTTTTGATGTCCCAGTAACTATTACTTCATATATTAAGAAGATATGACAAACATGGACAATTTCACATGTGCTGTGCATCAATATTTTAGAATATCTGCTGCCATTTACATTACATAACATGCCAATTCACCTTCATAATAGGTGAAGAGATCAGCTTTTTAAAAAAGAAAACAATCTGACATTTTGTTCTGGGTGTGTTGTGGAAATCGAATAGATAAACTCTTTTTAAGCCTAATAAGCCATGAGAGGAATGCTCAGATGTGTGTCAGATCAGAAAGAAGAGGAAGACCATGCTAGAAAATAAATGATTACTATTAATGATGGACTCATATCAGCTGATTTTGGTTTTCAACATGGCTATTCCCACAAACTTTGGTCAGTTTTGAAGGCCACTTACTTGGTAACTTAACTGTAACCATTGGTTAGTCTATGTAAGGAATGTCAATTTGCAGGATAACTCAGATTAATGGATACTGTCTGCAGCTTTTAGCAGAAAAGGACTTTGAGGCCTTACCCAGGTGCAGATTCATGGACTCTCATGATTAATTGTTATTTTCCATGTGTCCAAAATATAGAATAAGGGAAAAACGGTTATCTGTTGTGTTTTGGCTATGCTTTGTGCTTGTTTTTTTCTTTTTCCCAATGTCAGGTACCTTATCTTGCTACTTTCTTTTACTTACTCATATATATTTAAGAAACTCTTTGTAACCTACTGTATGATGAAAAGTGAACTGAATACCACAAATTTGCTCCTAGCACCTGTTGCTTCACAGTCTAATTACACTAACATCTCCAAATGCTAAAATTTTTGGTTTTAATAACATGTCACAGAGAAAGAATGCCCTCACCCATTGAAATCTTTCAGAAAGTGTTGGACTATTTTCCTGTTTTAAAGGTAATTGTCTCTATCTTCCTCCTACAGTTTTTTATGATTATTATAACATCTTTTTTACATTGTTTATATAATGGATTGTGAGGTGGTGACCTGGGGGATATTTTTTTTCCCTTTTTTCTGTCTTTTCAGGTGCTAAGTGAAGGAAGACTCAGAATAAGTTACTGAAAGTTCACTTCATGTAAGAATACTGCACAAAATTGGTTTTGGTGTAATTTGCCCTTTCAGGGTCTTTGTGAAGTTTGGAGAGATTTAGAACACTGGCTGGGTCCAGTTTTGATATCAATGCTTGTTCATCTTGAGTAAACTCAATGTTATTTTCAATCATCCATCCAACAATATTAATTAAATACCACCTTAGATATCAGTAATTGTTCATAGCACCAAAAAAAATGATGAGCAAACCAGATATTTTCTACTATCACAGAGGTTATAATCCCAAAATAACCACACGTTACACAAAAAATTCACATGTACATAATTACCAACTGCAGTAAGTGCTATAAACAGAAGCCACAAGATACTACTGTAAAAGTTACATATGTGTTTGAGCATGTGGGTGGCTCAGTTGGTTGAGTGTCCAACTCTTGGTTTTGGCTCAGGTCATGATCTCACAGTTCTTGAGTTTGAGCCTAACATGAGACTCCAGGCAGACAGTGCTGAGGCTGCTTGGGATTCTCTCTCTCTCCATCTCCCTCTGCCTGCCTCCACCACTCCCCTACCCGCCCCCACCACTACCCTGCCATGCTCCTGCTCTCTCTCTCTCTCTTTCTTTCAAAATAAATAAATAAACTTAAAACAAAAGTTACATAGGTATCACTTGACCTTATATTGGAGGCAGTATGCTTTATATAGCTGTTTCTCTGTAGAAGTGGTATTTGAACTCATATTTGTATAACAAATTAGAACAAATTAGACCATGTTTACAGGGAGAGGGAAAAGTGGTCCAGGCAAAGAGAAAACAAACTGAGATCAGAGAGATATACATCTGACCAAAGATTAGAAAAGCGAGGGCTTAGGAAGTCAGAGCAAGGATGATGAAGGTTAGGCTAGGAAATGAGCAAAAGTCCCATAAAGTGAGTAAAAACTCAACATTTCCTAGAAGAACTCCTCAATTAATTAATTTTAGAGTTGAAGAGTATGATCTTCATTAAGCATTACTTTTATATCAGAATTACTGTTTACCATCCAAATTTGTTAACATGACCATGTCACGATCACTTATGGAAATACTGTAAATGTTTTTAAGAAAAACAAATAGTCTCTCTCTCCTCCTACTTATGTCTCCCACACAGGCACATCAATCTCACTGAGTCATGTATATCAACAGTTTGATTATCTTTTTATATTTTATATCCTTTTGCAAGCCCACAATCGTTTATTTACTCACATATAAGCCTTTGGTTCTTTGTTTTATAAATACAGATCCATTGGTGTCTATTACTCTAAAACTCGCTCTTTTTTATTAAGCAAATTATCACAGACTTCTTTCAAGGTTAAAATCTGTATCCCTATTATTTTTTTTAATAGCTGCAGAACATTTGATATATAATGTGCCATACATATGTAGTCATTACTCTATTTATGATCATTCAGATCGTTTCAATCTTTTCTTTACACATGTACAGATATACATACATATAACTGATATAACAACAATACTGCAATAAATGTCCTGAAATAGAAAAATCCAGAAGCTAATTTATAGTTTTAAAGCAATCCCCTCTGGGGATCTTGGGATATGATGTAGAAATGTGTTTACTGGTAGGCAGCAGTTTGTGCATAGTAAAGTTTCAATTAAATGTTGTTGTAGTTAGTCGTAGGTAATTGTACTTATATCTTACATCCTTATATACTGATGTTTTGCTGTACAGGATAAATAAGTATAAATAAACTACTTCTGGGTCAAATAATAGTTACTTTTTATTTTGTCACAAAATGTCAGAGTTTTTAATTTTGTTAAAAACGTATACACACACAATGGAATATTACTTGGTGCTCAAAAGGAATGAAATCTTGCCATTTGCAATAACATGGACAGAACTAGAGGGTATTATGCTAAGTAAAATAAGTTAGAGAAAGACAAGTATCATATGATTTCACTCATATGTTGAATTTAAGAAGCAAAACAGATGAACATGAGGGAAGGGAATCAAAAATAAGGTAATAACAGTCTTTTTAGGGAAACCATAAAAGACTCTTAGGTCCAGAGAACAAACAGGGTTGCTGGAGGGTGTTGGGCTAAATGGATCGTGGTCATTAAGGACAGCACTTGGGGGGATGAGCACTGGGTGTTATATGTAAGTGACGAATCACAAAATTCTAGTCCTGAAACCATTATTACACTATATGTTAACTAACCTGGGTTTAAATTTAAAAAAAAAAAAAAAAAAAGAAAGAAACATGTAGAGCATAAGGAAAAGCTGGACATGGATCTGGTAGTATAACGAGAAGAGAGAGTGGTGGAAAAGCAGTGTTTTGGTCTGACTAATCGCAGAACTCTTATTTTCCTGGACATAAAGTCTGCTCCAAGGGTGAGTACATGCATGTCTGACAATTCCAAATAGAGAATTTCCCTAGGGTAGATGTATGAGTTTGGGAGACATCTTTTCAGTGGGCTGCAAGATACAATGTCAAGAGAAGGTGTTGTGTTTTGAGTGGGGGTAGAATAATGTACAGTATGGGATGGAAATCTTTTACAACTCCTTAGCTTTCCCCCATACCTATTCTTTCCTTATATAAGCTATGTCCAGGGGTGGAAAGCCCTGAACCAAAAGCACATGCTTGAGAGAACCCACTGTGAAACTGACACTTTCCTAGGCAGTGTAGAGGGTAAAGGATCCATGGGTAGAGGATGGATAATGGGTTCTGATGATCTGTGGAGAACCAGATAAAAAGGGCTGCAAGAGGCTATGCAAGAGGCTAGGACCCAAGCCTCCTGATGTCTAGTCCAGAGCTCCTCTGCTCTGTCTTTCTCCCTCATGGTTTTATAACACTGTGCCAAAATAAATAAACAAGCAAACAAACAAAACAAATAAAGGTGTTTTAACTTCAAAAAAATGTATACATATTCTAACTGCCAGCCCCCTATAGTGAATACCTCCCCCCTATTATTCTCTAGGCTAGGTGTAGATGGGAAAAATAATGTCATTATTATTTTATATTTCATATGTTTGATTATTAGTAACATTGAATATGTTTTATGTAATATGTATATTAGTAACTTCAATTATTTTACTGCAAATGTTCCTCTTTATATTGTTTATTGTTCAACAGTGTGCTTGTGATCAGTATATCTTTTTGGTTGTAAATTTAAATGTGGTCATATTATGCATCTGAGTTTTGTGCTTTCCACTAACTTTTTTTTCCCCAATATTTGCCATAGTTTTAACATTTAAATTTAAATGTTTGACTCAATTGCAAATTATCGGTGGGAGATTGACTCCAAAATTTATTTTCCTTCAACTTCCCAGCCAAATGTATCCTCCCAACTTGTTAAATTGTTCAGCTTTTTCCAATTATTTGAAATAGTATCTTTTCATAAATTAATTTCCAATATGTATAAAGGTCAGTTCCTGGGATCCATTTTGTCTCAAAGAGAAGTTAGTCTATTCTTGTTTATAAGGTATGCTCACCACCCACTGTCCTGGTGTTAGACAATCAATAACCTCAAATCAAAATTCTCTCCTGAAATATTCATGGTAATCCAAGCATAGATTACCAAAAGAGAAGATGAACTACTGAAAATACAAGAAAAGGATAATTATTTGCCTATGTATAAATATATCATGGTATACAGAATTTCCTTATAGCCTCACATTAGTTTTCTCTTTAGTATGAAATGGCAACAATATTCTCAGATATGTACAGACAAATCAGCATTGACTGAGACATCACAACCTTTTGATTAACAATGATCTGATAGAATTTAAATATTTTGTTAATTGTTTTGATAAATGTAACTCATGGAAAAATGACCCCCCCAAAAAATACCCTCTGGTTTTTTAGAGAATATGGATCCTGCTTCTGTCTCAAAAGAAGCAGAGACTACACCATGAAGCTGAGTTGAGCTGTTTAGGGAAATCAATGCACTCCAGAGAGGACACTTCACAAAATCTGGTTAATTGAAGAGGGACAGAGAAAAGATGATACTAGGGAATTATTTTGAGTTAAACTTTCCATTTTTCCCCCAGGGAGGCAATAGCAAGAAATTTGATTACATTTTACTTTTTTCTCCTCTGTGTTTATTTTATTTTTGTTGTTTTAACCCAGTTGTAAGGAATGAGAATGGAAGCTTAAGAGATTTCAAGTAATTGTTTATCTAAAACCTATATTCAAATCAAAAGTATCATTTTTTTTTCTTTCTAGCATATCCATTATACCATAATCCCTGAAAAGCAGACAACATAATTGAGGTAGCACAATATGCTGAAAATGCAGTTAGCTAATAGCAGGCAAAGTAAACTGAATGAATAGTAAACTGCATCCCTGGCATTCAGGCATTAAGACTTCCTTAACTTTGATGTGTATTTCTGAAACCTCTCTGCTTATATGAAGTTTGAAGACATGTCTATTTCTCTGGGGGTGGTGGTAGGGTGAATGTGTGAAAAGGAGAGACTAAAGTATTTAGTGTGAAAATAATAAACTTAACACTTTTTGCCACTCACTGAGTGATAGACACTCTTCAAAGTATATAGTGTTTTATTTGGTCCTTATAAATACCTATGACATAGGCTACATAATATCTTCACTTTACAAACCAGGAAATTGCGCATGATTACTCAGCTAACTGGTGGAACCAAAACTGAAATAAAAAACCTAAGAGCTGAAATGCTAAGAAAAAAATACAATGGCAACCATGGTGTTTCAACCTCAACCTTTTTCTTCCTTCCTTCCTTCCTTCCTTCCTTCCTTCCTTCCTCCCTCCCTCCCTCCCTCCCTCCCTCCCTTCTTTCTTTCCTTCCTTTCTTTCCTTTCTTTCCTTCTTTCCTTCTTTCTTTTTTTGAAATGTTTATTTATTTTGAGAGAAAGAGAGGGAGCAGGACTGGTGGAGGGTCAGAGACAGGGAGAGAGAGAATCCCTAGCAGACTCTACACTACTAGTGCAGAGCCTAATACAGGGGTCAATCTCAAGAACTGTGAGATCATGACCCGAGCCAACATCATGAGTAACATGCTTAGCAGATTGAGCCATCCAGGCTCCCTATTAACCTCAACCTTTTCAAGTCTTTTCCCCTCACCTTCCCTTAGAAAATTACACACTGGGGAAGAGATGTAAGCCGCCAATTCTAACTATATTCCTTTCCTTTAACCTAGATCATCTGATATGTCAGAGAGTTAGACTTTTTATCAACTTTCTTGTGGTCTGTGGGCATTCCCCTCATTTTATTTGCCTGCAGGCTCCTAGTTCAGGACACAGTCCAAAGTTAGAGAATTCCATATTTTCTGGATATACTGTAGTGCTTAACTGTATTGCTCTTTAGATGCTAAGTCTCCCTTAATTTGAGAAGGAATGGTCAATATTTTTTAAATATATGTTAGGTGACAATTCCATGAAGCATGAACTATGTTAGCCCAATAATATTCTTTCTCTTGATATTTGAAATCTACAAAGACACAAGTTATAAGTACTTGGGAAATTGGTCATCGGAGCTGAGGCAATTTAACAGAATCAAGAGAGAGGTCATATATTACCAGACGTTTCAGGATTTTTGCATTTCTACACACCATAGGTTTGTTTATTCAAAGTATATTCTGGTATGTATGAGAGCATTCCAGAGTCACTTTTTCTTACTTTGCAAGAGTTTAGTTGATATTAAACTTGTGTCTTTCGATCATGAAAAAGCCATAATTTTTGGAGGTTATGAGGCAGACTTTTAAAAAATGTGAAACTTGATCTAAATCTTGACTAAGTAGGAGTGTGTGTGTGTGTGTGTGTGTGCGCGCGCGTGCGCACATGGGTGTGTGATTGTGTTTTGAAGGGATGGCATTTCAGTGTGGGGTGCGGGGGCTGAAGAGCAGATTGATATGTAGGGGAGGCTTCATAACTGAGAAACCTAGTATGTTTACGTTAAGGATTTATGGGGAAAGAAAGATTTTAATGAAATTTATAGAGAATATACATTGTTTTCTTAGTTAAAAAATTTAATGTTTATTTATTTTTAAATGTTTATTTTTGAGAGAGAGAGAGAGAGAGCAAGTGGGGGAGGGCAGAGAGAGAGAGAGACAGAATCTAAAGCAGGTTCCAGGCTCAGAGCTGTCAGCACAGAGCCTGATGTGGGGCTCAAACTCATGGACTATGAGATCATGACCTGAGCCGAAGTCAGATGCCCAATCAACTGAGCCATCCAGGTGCCCCATTGTTTATTTTTGAGACAGAGACAGAGTGTGGGTGAGGGAGGGGCAGAGAGAGATGGCATCAAAGAATCCAAAGCAGGCTCCAGGCTCAGCACAGAGCCACACATGAGGCTAAAACTCAAAAACCGCAGGATCATGATCCGAGCTGAAGTTGACACTTAAGTGACTGAGGCACCCAGACACCCCAGGTAAATATACATTGTTATCGAGGCCAGATTGTTGAGGGTTTTCAGTGGCATTAAGTATCATGATATCTTTAGAATACAATAATACTTACGAGTGTAGTATTAAAAATGTAATACTTTTTCTTTAGGGATATGTTGTGTGGCCTCACAGCAGCCCTTTGGGGTAACAGCTCTGAGGTTGAACAAGAGGTCAGGTTTATTTGGGAAAAAGTTGTGCTAAGGTTAACTGTCAATGTACACTATGGGAACATGTTGGATAGCAATGACTGTAGCTTCTTTTTTTCTAGAAGTTTGAACAAAGAAGCTGTCCTATGACTACTCTTTAACAAATGGTGTGTGTAATAATGTATATTGTTGCTTATTTAAAATGAAAAAGAAACGCTTCTATAAATGCCATCCTAGCTTGAACTTCAAACTCTGTGAAATGTGGTCTACATAAAAAACTATGTAAAATTTGGAGCACCTGAGCAGCTCAGTCGGTTAAGCATCTGACTTAAGCTCAGGTCATATGCTCACAGTTCATGGGTTCAAGCCCTACATCTGGCTCTGTGTTGACAGGTCAGAGCCTGGAGCCTCCTTTGGATTCTGTGTCTCCCTCTCCCTCTGCCTTTCCTCTACTCATGCTCTGTCTCTCTCTCTCAAAAACAAGTAAACATTAAAGTAATTCAAAAACTATGTAAAATTAGATGGGGAAAAATAAACTTCTAATGAATCTTGGAAAGAAGGAATATGAAGCTAACCAATCACCTTTATCAAAATTGGTCTTGGCATTTAGTTCATCTTTGATGTCTTGATCTCTTGGATTTAACATTAGTGAGACTATAGAGAAAAAAAAAAAAAAAAAAAAAGCACCTAGTGGTCTTTATGTTTCTAAAACCAAGACAGGATTACAAATCCATAGGGTACAAAATGGCCTCGGCAGGGTTTTATTGTACTGCCTTAGAAGAACTGATTAACTTAGAGAGTCTGATGATTCATGTGTCTAATGTAGTTACATTCATTCAGCACCAAAGGCAAAAAAAAAAATAACTCTTGGGATTCATGTAATAGTTCTAATTAATCCCACCATGCTTTGGTAGATAATTTATGGGACAGTAATAGAGCCCAACAAGCTTCTAATTATACATACACAGAGTAATCACTTAGTATTTTTATTACTGATTTACTTTCTTAAAGGTGAAGAGATATTTATAAAGAGTTATTTTTACATGATCAGATTTGAACAGAATAGTATTTGTGGAAAAAAATCAAGTGACCAGTTGGGAAGTGTATAATTGTATTGTTTGGACAAGATATAGACCCATTTTGAGATACTTAAAGAAAAATATAATTGAAAGGCAAGTTTCGTTTTATTGACCTTTGAAGATAGGAAGGAGAATTACTATCTCAATCTGTCCAGATTTCTGATAGATATTCCCCAAAATTATTAAAGGAATTAAGATCATAGCCTCTTCTAGTTTCCCCAGGTATTCTAAAATCAGGCAGCTAATCTCACCCAGAGCTTACACACCAAATCAAGTAAAAAAATCAAAGAGCTCTTAAATAAACTCTGCTTCTCTTTTTCATTTTTTTGTGAAAAGTGACTGTTTATGTAAATCTAGATGATAAAATGTCAAGGGACTCCAAAGTCATTTTTGTAGGCAGAGATGAGACCTGTCAAAGCATTATGACACATGAGTGTTGGGATATGAATGGATAAGATAGAGGTATCGTTAAAGCTTTGCTAATATTCAAGTGGGCTGACTATTTCTTCAATCACTTTAGCTCACTTCTTATCCTGGGTTTCCAATATGTGGGAGCTAATGTATAGTTTAAATATACCCTTCATTCCTGAAAAAGTTTGCTTATAAACTTATGCTATCATATTTAGTCTGCTTCTTTAACTTTAGATAAACCAGTGAATTATGAAAGGAAGAAAACATAGAAATTAGGAAAAATAATGTTAAAAATTAGTGGAAATTTCAAGTTAAAAATTATAAATTGACAGAATCCATTATAGGTAATATAGATTTTTAAAAATAACTGATCAAAAACATATAATTAATTGTATTTTTAGATAATGTTGGGCATATTATGTTAATTGAGCATGCTTTGGAAAAAGCCAATAGTAAATGACTTGTCAACTAATTATTTATTTATTGTTTTGCATGAATATAAGCAAATACTGGAAGAGTTTATGGAGAAGGAAATTGAAACAGTAAGAAGTAAAGTCCCCCAGCCACTCTGACCAATTCCATAACCTTCCACTGTTAATAGTTTGCTGTATATTTACTTACACACCTACATACACACATCTATGTATGTTTGTATATATACCTACCTACCCAACTATCTGCCAATCAATACTGTTTAGATATATACATGCATTTATAAACATTTCTTATGTTAACAGAACTATACTGCTCATATGTTTTTCTCACTTAACTACAAGAAACAGGGAAATCTATCCATTCTATTATCTTTGGTATGCTTCCTTTTCAATGGTTGCATAATACTCCATAGAATAAAAAGTAGCATAACTAACTTAACTATTTAATTTTAATCTTTATAAAAATACAACAATAAATATTTTATGAATTTATCATGTTCATATGTAACAATATTTTTTCAGGTCAAAACATAGAGGCAGAAATTCTGAATAAATATGTTTAGTTATTTTAAAACTTTGAAAATGTTATTCTCAAAAGAAGCTGGAGGTTTTTTTAAACACTTATTTATTTATTTTTAGACAGAGAAAGATAGAGAGCTACCAGGAGAGGGACAGATGGAGAAAGAGAATCCCAAGCAGGCTCCATGCTGTCAACACAAAGCTGACCACAGGATTAAACCCATAAACCATGACACCGTGACCTAAGCCAAAACCAAGAGTCTGACACCTAACGAACTGAGCCACCCAGGCTCCCCTTAGGAAATATTGTTAAATACGATGAATGGCTAGGTACATGGAGCTACATATATATGTATTTTTTATATGATAAATATGGTGATTTTATTCTGTGGTAGAAAGATTATACTAATGATAAGACTTGCACTTTTTAAAGATCTATTTGGTTGCTGTGTGGAAGACAGATTTTGTAATACTTGGAAGGTGGGGATGAGAAGAACAAGAAAAGAATAGAAAAACAATTAATAGACTACTAAAGTAGTCCAGGCAACAAATGTTGGTGGTCTCAGTTTAGAGAGTAAACCTTAGATGAGTGGTTGTCAGATTCAAGTATGTCTTGGAAGTGAGACAATAGGACTCACTGTTGGATTTGATGTAACTTAAAAAAGAATGTGTTTCTGGCCATTCTTTTGAAATATTTAGGCAACTGATCATGCAGACTTCAAATAGTGAGTGTTGAGTGTCTACCTTTGACGATATTAACAGGTAGATCTTTGTTCTTTTCTTACTGCATTGGCTAAGGCCTTCATACATGGCTCAGAAACATTAGTGATAATAGTCATCTTGGCTTGTCCCAGACTTTTATGTGTCTCTTTCAAATATTCTACTATTAAACATGCTGTTTGTTGGGTACTTCTGGTGGATATCTTTCATAAAATTAAGAGAATGATATCTGATCTCTAAATTGTACAAATTTATGATTTTGGAGCTTTTTATGTTTTTTTTTTAATGTTTTATTTATTTCTAGGAGAGAGAGAGAGACAGCGTGATCAGGGGAGGGTCAGAGAGAGAGGGAGTCACAGACTGAAACAGGCTCCAGGCTCTGAGCTGGCAGTCAGCACAGAGCCGGACATGGGGCTCGAACCCACGAACCGTGAGATCATGACCCAAGTGAAAGTTGGACGCTTAACTGATTAAGCCACCCAGGCGCCCCAGCTTTTTATGTTTTAAAACCAAAAATGTGTGTGAAATTTTATCAACTACTACTGTAGAAAGTCTACCAAAATAATTTATAAGGGTTTATTATTTACTCTATTAATATTACTTCATAAATATACCTGCTCATTAAAAAACTTATGCATTTTTGGGGGTACCTGGGTGGTTCAGTCGGTTAAGCGTCCAACTTCAGCTCAGGTCATGATCTCACGGTTTGTGGGTTCGAGCCCCATGTCAAGCTCTGTGCTCACAGCTAGCTCAGAGCCTGGATCCTGTTTCAGATTCTGTGTCTCCCTCTCTGACCCTCCCCTGCTCACACTGTCTTTCTCTCTCTCTCCCTCTCTCTCTCTCTCTCAGACATAAATAAAACATTAAAAAAACTTATGCATTTCTGTAATAATCCCTACTTCTTTATAACATATATATTTATGGCATTATTAGATTGAATAAGCCTTTATTTTATTTGTAAATTGTTCATTTATTTAAAAAATCTTGATTTTTTTTCCACTATCCTTTCCCTGGAAAATAGTATATGCTTTTAGTTCTCTGCATGGGCTTCTATAATACAGAGATATAAAAATAAAATAAATTTTCTCCATGAATATGTTGCAACTCAGTAACTAGGGGTAGTTCCTTGATTCTTTTTAATTTCTTATAGGGCTATTGGGCTGTGCTTATTTACACTTTCACCAATTTTGGTATATTAATAAATTATATAATAAAATTATATAATAAATAAAAATTAGCCATTTCATTTAATACATGAAAATTTTCTGGTATAAAGTTCTTTAGACTGTCAATAATCTTGAAAACCTCTTATATTCTTTATTAACCTTTTTTTAAATGTTTCATTTCTGAGAGAGAGAGAGAGAGACACTGTGAGCAGGGGAGTGGCAGAGAGAGAGGGAGACACAGAATCTGAAACAGGCCTCAGGCTCTGAGCTGGCTGTCAGCACAGAGCCCGACGCAGGGCTCGAACCCACGAACTGCAGGATCATGACCTGAGCCGAAGCCGGCCGCCAAGCTGACTTAGTCACCCAGGTACCCCTAACTTTTTTTTAATAATTTTTTTTTTATCATATAAAGATAATACTAGCAAGGATTTATCTATTATTTTGCTTTAATGGTAATGACACTGATTTTATTTATCATCTATAGTAATTTATTTCTTTGTATTATTGTTTATTATTTATTTAATCACTTCAACCATTCTATTGTGGTCTGTACTTTTTTAACTCTACCTTCTGAGATTAAATGCTTACTTCATTTACTTTTAGTCTTGTGTGTGTGCCTGTGTGTGGTCACTATCTGTACCCATACATTACTACAATATTATTGGCTATATTCCCTATGCTACACTTTTCATCTCTGTAACTTATGTATTTTACAATGAGAAGTATGTTCCTCTTTTACAATGTTTTGTTTTATTGAGGTATAATTAACATGCAGTCCTATAGTAGTTTCAGGTATCTAATATAATGAGTCAACAATTTTATACCTTACTCAGTGCTCTGAGTACTCACTAAGTGAATCTTAATATCCTTCACCTATTTTATCCATCCCCTGCCTGCTACTTCTCCATCTATCCTCTAGTAACCATCAGTTTGTTTTCGATAGTTAAGACTCTAGTTTTTGGTTTGTCTCTTTTTTAGTTTCTTCACCTGTTTTGTTTCTTAAATTCCACATATGAGTGAAATCATACGGTTATTTCTCTTTTTCAGACTTTCTTCACTTAGCATTATACCCGTTATGTCCATCCATATTGTCTGCCCTGTTATAGAAATCTGTATACCTTAATCCCCTTTACCCGTTTCATCTATTCCCCTGCCGAAATCCTTCAAGCAACCACTAGTTTCTTCTCTCTCTTTATGAGAATTTATTCAGGTTTCTATTTTGTTTGTTGTCTTTTTAGATTCTTTTTAGATTCACTTTTTAGATAAAAGTGAAAATTGTATGGTATTTGCCTTTACTCATCTGACTTATTTCACTTAGTATAATTCCATCTAGATCCATCCATGTTGTCACAAAAGGCAAGATATCATTCCTTTTTTTTTTTTTAAATAGCTGGGTAATATTCCATTGTATAAATGTACAGTCATTGTTATATCTACTCATCTATCTATGGATACATGGGTTGCTTCCATATCCTGGCTACTGTAAATAGTGCTGCAATAAACATAGGCATCCATATATCTTTTCCAAAGTAATGTTTTCATTTTCTTTGGGTAAATACCCAGTAGTGGAATTACTGGATCATATGGTATTTCTATTTATTTCAGAGAGCAAGAGAGCATGAGTGAGTTGGGGAGGGTTAGAAAGGGAGAAAAAATCTAAGCCGGCTCCATGATTAATATTAATGCAAAGTTCCTTTCAAAGCTCAATCTCACAACTGTGAGATCATGACCTGAGCCAAAGTCAAGAGTCAGACGCTTAACTGACTGAGCCACCCAGAAGCCCCTGTTTTGTGTTTTTTAATAAAAATAAATTAATATAAATTTTCTTCTGAATAGTTAGAACAGTACCCTATTTTTACATTTTTATTATTATTTTATTAAAATGTAGGTTAATTACAAAAAAAATGCAACATATGTGTGTTTCTATCCTCTATATTTTTCTCATCCTTATATTTTGAGTTTTCTATTTGTAAAAGTTATTTTCTAGGTAGTATACAGCTGGAATATGTTGGATCTATTTATTTATTTAATTTGTAAAATCTGTGAGGGAAATCACATGAATCAATTTTATCATGATTAATGATAGACTTTAATCAACTTTACTTTTGTTTTTCATTTTCAGGATTCTTTTTTAAAATTCTTCCTTTTATTATTTTTAATTCTGTTTCTTGTCTACTTTTTTTAAAATTTTCTTTTATTTAATTTTTTTAATGTTTTAGTAATTTCTGAGAGAGAAAGATAGGCAGTGTAAGCAGGGGAGGGTCAGAGAAAGAGGGAGACACAGAATCTAAAGCAGGCTCCAGGCTCTGAGCTGGCTGTCATCACCGAGCCCGATGTGGAGCTCAAACCCATGAACCTGAGACGAAATTGTATGCTTAACCAACTGAGCCACCCAGGTGCCCCTTCAGGGTTTCTTTAATCCATTCTTTTTTCCCTACAGGTTTGGAAGTTTTACAACTTATTTTAAATCTAGAAATAGCACTTAAATTTCTATTTTGTAAATTTAAATTGATAACATTGAATGCTTAATGAATGCTTAGAAAATATTTATTTGGCCTTTACCCAAATGGAAATAACCAATAAGAAACCACTATCTTTATATTTTCCTTCATGTGTATCATGAAGTATCTATTATATATATCCAGGTTTTAGAGATTTGTTTCTAAATCTACTATTAAACAATATTTCTTTACATTTAAGCATAATTATTTTTTTATTTTTTTTTTAAAAACATAAATTGCAGTATCCACTCTCTTTCACTTAATTCCCCTTTTCTTTTTCTTTTCAGTTGAGTCTATGATGATAAGTACTCAGTCCATAATATATTTGAAAATGTCAATAATTTTCCACTATAATGTGGGAATAGATAATGAAATCAATGAAATAAGAAAATTGATCTTCAAAAAAATTTTAAATAAATAAAACAATGATAAACCTCTAGCAAGACTGAAAGACTTAGGAGAGAAATATTTAACTCACAGGACAGCCTACAATGTAATATTGCCAGAATCAAAAAGTATGGAAACATGGACCTCATGGTCATGAGAGCCAATGGTAAAACTCTTTTCAAGGGAAGTTCTAATGTCGTCATTAAACAGTTTAACACAGTTATATAGGAGTATCCTGGACTCATCTCCTCACAAAGACTCATCAAATCTACACCTACATAATGAACAATTTCCTCTGAAAAACAAAAACAAGACTAGTTGAACAACTCCTACACATCTGGCAAACAAGAACACGAACACGCACGCACACACACACACACACAAACACACACACACTGAAGGGGTAGAAGAAGCTGATAAAGAATGTCATCATTAATACCATTCCTGGCTCAGCAACCCAAAATACAGAGGGAACTCACAACCCCTAGCTTCTTGAGGAGTGAAATGTTAGAATCCCACATCTGTAAATTCAGCTTTTAAGACTTAAACATAAAATATCTAGGCTTTGAAAGTCATAGAGCTTACACACAAGATACCCCCAAGGCTATATAATAAACAGAGAAACAATTCTTAAGGAGCTTATTCACAGAGACAAAGTAGCCCCAGGCCCCAGGGCACAGGCAGCTGACTTAAACACACCCAGACTTCATGGGAAAGCACCTGTTTTCTTTACCGTAAAGCATCACCCTGAGGGCCAGGCAGCCAATTTAACACACATAAGGTTCTAATGAAGTACTTTCTAAAGATGGAGGCTTGCATACATTTCTAGGCCCCAGTTTTTAATGTGTGGAGCTTCAGATTTTGTGGTTGCTGCCTCGGTGATGCCTCTGGATTGCCTGGCTCTAGTGACCAGTGGGGGCTTGATTCCATGGACCTCATGGTACTATACCAAATGGAAAGATCGTTCTTGGTCAGCTGTCAACCTAGGGCACATCACAGAGATAATAGATAAAGACTCACATGCTTGCTTTGAAAAAGGCCCATATGATTGACTGGGAGCTTTAGCCTGAGGGGCGGGCTCACATCTACTGAGGTATTCTCCAATGACATATGTGCACTCTCTCTGCCTCACTCTAGGCTATCAGTATCTTTGCAAGATGCCTGTTAACATATATTCATTGCTGTGGTCTAAGAGGCAGGCCTCTAATTAAACACACATCTAGGGGCTGACTACAATTCTCTCTAGAGACTGGGGAAGCTGGCAGGTGCCATCTCTATGTTATCCTTCTGACCTGCTCTGGGCTTCAGAAAGAGTACATTGTGTGCAAGCCTGGCACCTGGTTTTGAGTCTGCTACCAAGAAAATATATCCCTTAATAGCCTTTCTCTGGTGGCCAGCAGGGCTTGTGTTCACAGGTTAAATGGCGTTGTAGCAAAGAATAAAACAGTTCTTACTGGGTATCATACCAGGGCTCAAAGCAGAAGACATAAAAGCACATCTCCCAGCCGTCCACTAAAGTAGGTATATTTACATACTTTAAATGCTGCTGACTAAGGGTGTAGCTTCTGATCAGTCTGAATGTAGGTGCCAATTGAAATCTATCCCTTTGCAACATTGGCACATCTTGTCAAACACTTAATTACAGAGAGGCACTAAAAATAAAATAGGCTGTTTGGAAAATCAAAAAAGTTTAAGCTATAACCAAGAGCTAGGGTAGGGTAAAACAATAAGGACCATCTCCTATAGAAAGCTACTCTTTCAAAACCACAAGCCAATATCCCTCATGAACACAGAAGCAAAAAAAACTCAACAAAAATTAACAAACAAAATTCAACAATATTAAAGAATCATGTAGTATAATGAAGTAGGATTTATTCTAAGGATGCAAAAATGTTCTAGCATCCTCAAATGAATCAATGTTATACACCACATTAACAAAATGAAAGATAAAAATCATATGATCATCTCAATAGATACAGAAAATGCATCTGACAAAATCCAACATACATTACAAAAGAACTTTCAACAAAATGGGTCTACAGGGAACATATCTTAACGCAATAAAGACAATATATGACAAGCCCACAGCTACCATCACATTCAATGATAAAAAGCTGAAGGCTTATCCTCTAAGATCAGGAACCAGATCACTTTTATTCAACATAGTATTGGAAATCTTTGCTACAACAATTAGGCAAGAAAAAGACATATGAAAATTGGAAAGGAAGAAGTAAAATTTTTAATGTTTGCAATTAACATGAAATTATATATAGAAAACCTTAAAGCCTTCAATAAAAAACTGTTAGAGTTAAGGAACAATTTCAGTAAAGTGGAAGGATACAAAATCAGTATTTAAAAATCTATCACAAATTATTTATAAAAAATTATTATTTAATTTAAATCCAAGTTAGTTAACATATAGTGTAATAATGGTTTCAGAACTAGAATTTCATGATTCATCACTTACATATAACACCCAATGTTCACCCCAACAAGTGCCCTCCTTGATGCCCATCATCCATTTAGCTCATTTCCCTCCAACACTCCTCCAGTAACCCTCAGTTTATTCTCTGTAGAAGAGTCTCTTATGATTTTCCTCCCTCTCTGTTGTTGTTATTTTTGCTTTTATTCTCCTATGTTCATCTGTTTTGTTTCCTAAATTCTACATATGAGTAAAATAATATAAAATGTGTCTTTCTCTGACTGACTTATTACACTTAGGGTAATATACTCTAGTTCCATCCACATTGTTGCAAATGGCAAGATTTCATTATTTTTGATTGCTGAATAATATTCCATTACATATATGTATGTATCTATCTGTATCTATATATCTATCACAACTTCTTTAACCATTCATGACATTTCAATATGCTAATAATGAGCTATTGGAAAGACATATTAAGAAACCATCCTACTTACAAATGCATCAGAAAGAATAAAACATCTAGGAATAAATTTAACCAAATAGATGAAAGACTATAAGACAATGGTGAAAGAAACTGAAGAAGACATAGATAAATGAAAAGATACTATTCATGGATTGGAAGAATTAATATTGTTATAATAGCCATACTATTCAATGCAATCTACAGACTTTAATGGAACACCTATAAAAATTCCAAAGGAATTTTTTTACAGAGCAAAAAAAAAATATCCATATTTGTATGGAGTCACGAGACCCAGAATATACAAAACAGCATTGAAGGGAAAGAACAAATCTGATGGCCTCATACTCACCAATTTCAAACTAGGTCTAGTATTCAAAATCATATGGTACTGGCACAAAAACAGTCATATAGTTCAATGAAATGAAATAAAAAGCGCAGAAATATACTCATGCCTATATGGTCAATTAATCTATGACAAAGAAGGCAAGATTATACAATGGGGAAAACAGTCTCTTTAATAAATGGTGCTGAGAAAACTACACAGCTGCATTCAAAAGAATGAAAATGGATCACTATCTTACAAAAATACAAAATATAAAATCCACACCCACATATACACATATATAAAAATAAATCCAAAGTGAATTAAAGATTTGAAGGTAATACCTGAAACCATAAAACTGCTAAAGGAAAACAGACAGTAAACTCTTTGATATTAGTGTTAGTAGTATATATATTTTTGACAAGTCTCTTCACGCAAGGGCAACAAAAACAAAAATAAACAAAAAAGATTATATCAAACTAAAGAGCTTTTGGGGTGCCCGGGTGGCTCAATTGGCTAAACATCCAACTCCTGATTTTGGCTCAGATCATGTTCTCACAATAGTGAGTTGAGCCTCATGTTGGCCTTATGCAGAGCCTCTCCGCATTAAGTGACAGAATTCTCTCTCTCTCTCTCTCTCTCTCTACCTCAAAATAAATAAATAATTATAAGAAAGAAAACTAAAAATGTTTTGCACATGTGAAAACAACCATCAACAAAATAAACAGGCAACCTACTGAATGAGAGAAAATATTTGTAAATCCTGTATCTGATAAGGTGTTAATATCTAAAATACATAAAAAACTTAAAATACTATCATAACAACAAAGAATTTGATTAAAAAATGGACAGAAGGCCTAAACAGATATTTTTCCAAAGAAGATGTGCAGATGGTCAACAGAAACATGAAAAGATGCTTACCATCTCTAACCACAAGAGAAATGTGTATGAAAACCACAATGAGTTATCATTTCATACCAGTCATATTTACTATATCAAAAGGACAAAATATAAGTGTCAGTGAGGATTTAGAGAAAAGAGAACACTTGTATAGAGTTGGTAAGAATGGAATTCGGTGTAGCCATTAGTAATAATAAAATTACCATGTGATCTGAAAATTTCACTTCTAGGTATTTAATTACAATAAAAACACCATTTCAAAGTGATATTTACACCCCCATCTTCAGTTCAGAATTATTTATGAATAGTCAAGACATGAAAGCAACCTAAGTGTTCATCAACACATGAATGGTTAAATAAGATGTAGTATATATGTACAATGGGATATTACTCAATCATAAAAATGAAATGCAATATGGCCACTTATGTCAATATGGATGGAGCCAGAGGACATTATCGTAAGGAAAATAAGTCACACAGGGAAAGAAAAATACTGTATGATATTACTAACATGTGATATCTAAAACTAAAAAAAAAAATTAACAAACAAAATAAAATAGAAACAGACATAGATAGAGGAAACAAACTCTTGGTTAACAGAGTGGGAAGGGGTTAGGCGGCTTGTGAAATGGATGAAGAGTATTAAGAGATACAAACTTCCAGTTATAAATGGAATAAATGTCATGGGGATATAATGTACAGCATAGAGAATATGTTCAACAACATTTTATTTATTTTTTATTTTATTGACCTGAGCCAGAGTTGGACACTTAACCAACTGAACCACTCAGGCAACTCAATAGCATTTTAATTTTGAATGGTGATAGAAGGTAACTAGACTTATCATGGGGATCATTTAGTAATGTATAAAAATACTGAATCACTATTTTGTACACCTGAAACTAATAGGTTATTGTACATCAAATATAGTTCGATTTAAAAAAGGTAACAGAGCTTACACTCAATTAAAAAAATAAAGTTGAGAATACAAAATTAGGGGGGCTCTGGGTGTCTCAGTCAGTTGACTGCCCAACTTGATTTCAGCTCTGGTCATTATCTCATGGTTGGTGAGATCGAGTCCTGCTCGGGGCTCTGTAGTGTCAGTGCAAAACCTGCTTGGGATTCTCTCTCTCCCTCTCTCTCTGCTCCTCTTCAGCGCATACTCTCTCTCTCACTCCCTCTCTCTAACAAAATAAATAAACATTAAAAAAAGAATACAAAATTGAAAAAAATAATGATAAAAGTAATATTAGTGATAACACATATGGGTAGGATCATATTTTTCATGGTGGTCTGATATTTGTTTTTTTTTGTTCTTCTGGGTTTTTTTGGTTTGTTTTTTCTTTTTGAATCAAACCTATAAATTCTGTGAGAGGGCAGTACTATGAAAGTAGACTTGTGGCTAAGAGTGACTCTGAGGGACTATAGCCAGTACAAATCCTGGGGATACCAGGATTACACATATCTGACCTTGAGCAAATCACATAATCTATTCCTCAGTTTCTTCATCTATAAAGTGGAACAATAATCATATTTACTGCTTGAGGTTGTTTTGAAAATCAACTAAATGATGTGCAGAAAACACTGTCTGGCACATAAGAGCTGCTGCTGCTTAGTTCTGCTAACATCTGTTGTTGCTGAGGTATAAAAAGTAAAAGCCAACAGTTTCTCTGTACATGTCGTAAAATAAAATACAATCTGAAAACAACAACAACAGCAAAACTCAAAATGGATTAAATACTTGAATGTAAGACCTGAAACCATAAAACTCCTGGAAGAAAACACAGGCAGTAAACTCCTTGACATGGGTCTTGGCAATGATATTTTAAAATTGACAACAAAAGCAAAAGTAACAAAAGCACAAATAAACAAGTGGGACTACAACAAACTAGAAAGCTTCTGCACAGCAAAGGAAACCATCACATAATGAAAAGGCAACCTATGAATGGGAGAGAATATTTGAAAAATCAATATCTAAGTGGTTAATATAAAAATTACATCAGTAACTCAAAATACATTAATAACTCATACAACTCAATCACAAAAAACAAAAACAATTATAAAAGGGAAGAGGATTTGACTGGATTTTTTTTTTTCCCACAAAAGACATACAGAGTGCGAACAGGTATGGGAAAAAGGGTTCAGTATCAATAATCATCAGGGAATTAAAATCAAAACCACAATGAGATATTGCCTCACACTTAGGAAAGTTATTACCAAAAAGAGAAAAAATAACAGGTATTGGTGAGGACATGAAGAAAAAAAAGAGAACCTTTGTGCACTGTTACTGGCAATGTAAATTGGTTCAACCACTATGATAAATATGGGAGTTTCTAAAAAATATATAAATAAAATATTAAATTAAATATTAATCTGTATATATTAATCAACTAATTAATGTTAATTAACATTAAACTGAATATTAATTAAAATAGAGTTAGAGCAGATATCAATGGAAATGAAAGCAGTAAATCTACAGAAAAAAATCAGCAAAACCAAATATATATATATTATAGACAGGCTATAAGAATAAGAGAGGACACAGAGTATTAATATCACAAATGAAAAAAGAGTCCAATTAACATTAAAATGATAAAGCTAGATCAAGAAAAATTATATGCCCATATATTTCATAAACTAGGTAAAATAAACCAATTCTTTGACAGATACTTTCTATCAAAACTCACATTAAAAAAAGAAACAATTGAGTAGGCCTATAGAAATTAGAAAAATTAAACTGATAATTAACAATTTTCCAAAATAGGAAACAACAGGTCCTCGTAGATTCACCAGTAGATTCTACCAAACATTTAAAGAAGACATTATATCAATATTCTATAATATTTTTCAGAGAATAGAAGTATGGGGTACATTTATTAACACATTTTATAATACCAGCATCCGCCTAATACCAAAATCAGATAGAAACATAAGAAAGGAAACCTATAGAAAAAAATATCTCATGAACACATATTCAAAAATTCTCGAAGAATATTACGATATCAAATCCAACAATGTATGAGTAGTATTATACACCACAACCAAGTATGATTTACCTCAGGTATGCAAGAATTATTCAGCATTTGCGAATCAATTTACATAGTCCATCACATTAATGCGCAAATATAGAAAAAACCTAAAATCATATCAATATATGCAGAAAAAATTTTCAAAAAATTTGCAACAACATTATAGACCTCAAAAAACAAAGAAGAGATGAAAATATCTTCAGTTTTGGAAAGAGTATCTACCAATTATCTATATCTAACTTCAAACCTAATGGTGAGAACCTTGAAGCATTCCTCCTAAGATCAGGATACAGGACTCCCCCCCACCACTGTTTTTCAACATTAAACTAGTGGTCTTGTCTAAAGCAGCAAGACCAGAAAGGAAAAAAAAAGTTATATAGGTTAGGAACTATGATATAAATATAACAACAGATCCATATGAAGAAAAATAGAAAATTCCGATGAAATATAAGAAAGAAGAACTAAGTAAATGGAGACATTAAATGTTCATAGATAGGGAGCCTCAATATTGTCAAGATGTCAGTTCTGCATAGCCTGATACAAAGATTCAACGCAATCTCAGTCAAAATCCCAAAGTATTTTGTTGATATTGTCAAGCTAATTCTAAAATTTATATGGAGGGGCAAAAGATCTAGAATAGCCAGCCCATCACTGAAGGAGAAGAACAAATTCAGAGGACTAATACTACCTAATTTCAAGACTTATAAACCTAGAGTAATCAAGACAGTGTGGTACTAGTGAAATAATACACAGATAGCTCAATGGAACATAATAAAAACCCCAGAAATAGACCCATATAAATATAGTTATCTGATCTTTGACAAAGGAACAAAGGCAATGAAATGGAGCCAAGACAGTCTTTTCAACAATGGTTCTAGGAAAAATGGATGTCCACGTTTAAAAAAAAGAAAAAAAAAAAAAAGAAATGGCACAGTCTTTATATCTTTTACAAAAATTAACTCAACATGGATTATAGATCTAAATGTAAAATGCAAAACTACAGGACACCTGGGTGACTCACTTGGTTAAGCTTTTCACTCTTCATTTTGGTTCATGTCATGATCTAATACTGATGAGATTGAGCTCCGCATTGGGCTCCATGCTAGCCATATAGCCTGCTTAAGATTCTCTCTCTTTCTCTCTCCCCCTCTCCCTCTGCCTCTCACCCACCCCCTCCTTGTGCTCTCTCTGTCTCTCAAAGAAAAAAAGCAAAACTATAAAATTCCTAGAAGATAACATATGAGAAAACTCAGAATATCTCACATAAAGCAAAGACTTTTTAGATTCAACACCAAAGGCCTGATCTATGAAAGGACCAGCTGACAAGGTGGACTTCAAGAAAATTTAAAAACTCTGCTCCTTTAAAAGACAATGTCAAGAGAAAAAGAAAACAAATGACAGACCAGAGGAAAATACTTGCCAAAATACATCAGATAAATGACTATTATCCAAAATATATTAAAATCTTTTAAAACCCAACAATAAGAAAATAGGTAAAATACTGGAATTGATATCTCACCAAACAAGACATATAGATGGTAAGTTAGCATATGAAAAAATGTTCAACATCTTATCTTATTAAGAAATTGTAAAACTAACAATGAAATACCACTGTATACTTCCCGGAATAGACAAAACCCGGAATACTGGAGACAAAAAAAAACAAAAAACAAAAAACAAAAAAACAAAAAAACAAAAAACCAGAAACAAAAAAAAACAAAAAAACAAAAACCAATGCTGGTGAACATGTAGAGTAATGTAACTCTCATTCATTTTTGGTGGAAAGAGAAATGGTATAGCCACACTGGAATATACTTTGGCAATTTCTTATAAAACTAAACACAATTTCACCACAAGACCCAACAATCACGTTCCTAGTTATTTAACAAAATGAGATGAAAATGTCTGCCCCATGAGAACTTACACATGTATGTTTATGGCAGAATTCTTCATAATTTTCTAAAAGTGGATGCAAAAAGATACCTTTTAATTTGTTAATGGGTAAATAAGCTGTGGTATATCAAAAAAATAGAATTAAGTGATAAAAGAAATGAGCTATCAAACTATGAAAAGACCAGAAGAAAACTTAACTCCACATTTGCTAAGTGAAAGAAGGCAATCAGACAAGAATACATACTACACAAGTCCATTTACATGATGTTTTGGAAAAGGAAAAACTTTGGAAATAGTAAAAAGATTAGGGGTTGCCTGGGTAAGAAAGAAATGGAGTGTCAGTAGACAGAACACAGAATTTTTAGCGCATGTATATTACAATAACAGTAGATACATGTCATTATACAATAGTTGAAACCCATAGGATGTACAACACCAAGTGTGAATGTGAATGAAACAATAGACCTAGAGTGATAATGATTATCAATGTAGGTTCATCAACTGAGGCAAATGTACAACTGTGGTAAGGGATGTCAATAGCAGGGAAGTTTACATATGGAGACAAAGTATGTAGAACACTTTCTGCTCAGTTTTGCTTTGAACGTAAAATCCCTCTAATCTAATGAGAGACACATTTAAAGATCAAGAATACTTAAGTGAAAAAAAAAAAAAAAAGAATACTTAAGTGAATATGCAAACAGAGCAAAACTGTTCCCCAGGGAAGGGAAGCCAATTGAATCTCTATTGGATAGAACAGAATTTGCCTGTTTATAGATAAGAGTAATTTTGTACTGCTATCAGTTATCTATAATTTAAAGAGTTCTAACTAGCTTTCATACAATCAGAGTGAGATTACCTCAAAAGACATCCTCTGGAATTTAAAAAATGCACTGAAACATAAGTATTATTTTACCCTAAGTCCTTGTTTCTTTTTATAGTTTCGATAGAATATTTTATTCCGGGAGGGGAAAGCAGTAGCTCATGCTGATTCAACCTCTTCTTGAGAGTCACAAGTAGTAGAGGTGAACCCAATCTGCTTCCATAACTTCTGCATGCTTATCACTCTTTTTCTTCTTCTCTTGGTACTTTTTCTTGTTTTCTAGCAGTATGGAATATTTTCCATTGACAAATGCAAAAATAATAGCAACAGTATTCTTCTAATGGATTAGGAATCCATGTTTGATAAGCTATCTTCAAAATAATTATTCAGGGCACCTGGGTGGCTCAGTAAGTTAAGCATCCAACTTCGGCTCAGGTCATGATCTCAGAGTTCATGGGTTCAAGCCCCGTGTCGGGCTCTGTGCTGACAGCTAGTTCAGAGCATGGAGCTTGCTTCAGATTCTGTGTCTCCCTCTCTCTCTCTGATCCTCCCCTGCTCACATTGTCTCCCTCTCCCTCTCTCTCTCAAAAATAAAAAATATGTGAAAAATAAATAAAACATTTTAAAAAATTAAAAAAAGATATATTCAAAAAATAAAAATAATCAAATTTTATTTTTAAACATTTCTCCTGTTTCTTTAAAAAATGAAGCACTCATACAAATACACTTTTTTTTAAATGTTTTATTTATTTCTAGGACAGAAAGAGAGAGACAGCATGAGCAGGGGAGGGTCAGAGAGAGAGGGAGTCACAGACTGAAACAGGCTCCAGGCTCTGAGCTGGCAGTTAGCACAGAGCCCGACGTGGGGCTCAAACCCAAGAACTGCGAGATCATGACCTAAGCGAAAGTTGGACGCTTAATGGACTAAGCCACCCAGGCGCCCCACAAATACACTTTTTGACATAATCTGATAATTATGGATTTCCCCATTCTTAAATACCTTGTTATAACATAGTATAAATATATATTTAAGATATAAATATTTGCATATGTCACTTTAAATTTACTTTGACAACAGGCAGATACTGTCTTAGAACTGAAAATATTTTACCTAAATAAGAATGGTTACATATTATGAATGCTGTAAATTCTCAAATCTATTATCAAACTGATACATTACATACTGAATAGCATCATTTGATGATCCAGCATTTTGCTGGGTTGAATTAATATCTTTCACAGTTATAATTTTGAAATACAGACACACACACACACACACACACACACACACACACACACGTCATAAATGCTAATGGTTTTCACAGGCTTGCATTTCTGGATTTAGTCACTCAATGTAAATTGTATTCCCTTTATCTAATATGTAAATAAAATCAGAATTTACTGTTAGGGAAAGAACTCTCATGTATATGAGTTTCACATGAGATTTTTAAAAGGAAGAAGTATCATCACAAAAATAGCATATATATTGATCATCGTAACAGTCTATTTTCTGTGGAGTACAATAATCATTCTAGAATATTCCTTTGTCAGTTAAGTCTTGGTAAATTACTATCTTATTTTCTTTCTGCATCCATCTTTCCCTATTCCCCAAACCCACTACTCCAAAATATGAGAATGATATAGAATAGCATCATTGAATTTGTTTTTATGATGCTTATCTCTACAGTTACTTGAAAAACAAATCTTAAAGAAGAAAAACATAGAATATAAGCATGTTCAGAAAGCCCAATCCAAAGATAGTGCTGACTTGATTTTTTCTTATTTAAATGCAAATACTTTATCTTGCTGAAACATTCACTTTCCATTTCAGAGGCAATTACTGACTGTGCACAGCTGTGCCCCACCCCTCAATTGTCAATAATGTACTATTTCAACCATAGGAAAAAAATTATCCTTTAACTGTTGTAACCAGACTATTTTTGGATGCATTAGAATCATCCTCTTCCATGTCACAGGCTTCACTGCACTCCAATTCCAATTGGTTTTGTGACTGCTACGGTCAATTCTACTCAAGGTACCTGACCGTAGATAAGGTTTCCAGGGCAAAGATTTCAGCTATGAATATTCTCCATCCATTTCAAGTTTTCTCCTCCACCTATTCTAAACCTGAGCTCTTCTACCATCCATCTTTAAGCTTTGACAGTGCCTTCATTAATGTTCTCAGAAAATGCTATGCTCTAAGGAGTATGCACAGTGTTTATTTAGTGTAAAACTCATTATATAGCTAGTATTCATGAAGGGAGACTTATATTTAGTAGGAGTGTGAAGTTTTGTATCGAGTGCTCATGATACAGCTTTTATATATGGTCCACTAGTGTAACCTTCTCAAGAAACAAATAATTCCCAGTTTCATTACATAATTAAAGGATGAAATAAGCCATGGGATTTACAGTTGTCTCTTGGAAACTTAATTGCCAGAGAGGATGGAAATGTAGAAAAGAATAAAATACCTTCTCTTTAAACTTAAAAAAATAACATTTGGATTTTTTTCAATTTTAGTTAAACAGGACACTATGTGTAGAATGACTGTACTTGTTAATAAAAAGAATAGATATTTACAAAAAAAACACAAAGGCTTCCAGAAAGGCAATTGTGAGTTAAAGTTGATAACAAATGCCAGATCGATGTAGCATTTTACATACTATAAAGAATTTTGAATGTCTTATTTCATCCTCACAAATTTTTATCAGTACAACAAGACAGCAGTATCCTGACATGTTCCCCAGAGTGAGATGGCCTAGGTTTGACTCCTCACTCCACAATCTCTCAGCTGGGTGACCTTGCGGATTTGAAATGAAACTTGCGGATTTCTTTGATAGTTCATAAAAAGGGGACATTAATCTTAGGTGACATAATACATATAAAGGATTTGGCCTATTGTAAATTCTTTATACATTTATTATTATCACTATATAAGTGAGAAAATTTAAAAATAGGACGTTTAAATAGAATATTCATGTTGATAACGTTAATATATGGTTTGTTGACCTTAATCCTGAGTGACTATAATTTAGTACAAAGATCCTGAAATCAATCACCCTTTTCAATAGGATCTTTACATTTAATATGGGGCCCCACGAAATGACCACATGCTTGGGGAAACATTACTAAATCTGCTTAAATTTCAATTGGAATACTTAAAATTAGGGTGATAATAGTATTTTGAGTGTTATCCTAAAATGTTAATGATTTGGTATATCTCATGTAGCATTATCACAGTGTCTAGCACTTGGAAATCACTTTATTAATGTATAGCCTAGTCATTATACCATGCAATTTCTCTGAATCTTTGCAAAGTCGAAATTTTCTATTTTCTTGATAATTCAGCTGTTTTGGTATAAAAATTTCATTCATTTATCTAACCTATTTCTATTTTCAGATATGTGGGGTATTTTGCAACCATCTCTAATGTGACTTCTGTTGACTGGATGCCAAATTAGTCCTAAAACTATTATAAGGACATCTTGAAGAGCAGAGTCTATAGATCTATCTTTCCTTGCCTGGTGCATGTTGACTCTTCAAAGTAGAAGCATCCAAACAAAAATAAAATCAAGCTTAGTGCTGTATTGACTTCTTCAGACAGATGGCTCATAACATAATCCTTTTACTGTTCTGCTTTAAATCAATCACCCCTTTCAATAATACCTTGAAATTACCACCTTATTAGGGAAAACAGTGACACAGATAGTAATGGCTTTATTCAGAAACGAATTACTGCAACTGCATGCTACCAGAATTGTTTGATTTAAATTAATGCAGGAAGTTCATCTGACACCTTTGCAAGTCTCACATTATTTGTTAGTCTCTGCATAGCTAAGTCAACTGTTAATCATTGGTATTTGGAGAAATCTCAAAACATAATGGGGCCTGACGAAAGAACATGTGGTTCCTGTCCTAGAAAATATTTCCAGCTCTGAAGGAACCAGAACCATATTTATTTTTATTAGACATACAGAGAGAATAAACAGTTAATAAGTAATTTCTTAGTAGAAAAAGATAAAACTCAAATTTAAGAGGCCAGAGGAAAAAAGAATAGAGAGGAATCAATAGGATAAATTAATGATTGGAACTTTGTAGAAATATTTGAGAATATAAGCTTTCAAGATTGATTTAAGAGCAGAGAGATGGAAATAAGGAGAGAAGAAAAATGAGAAAGATGAAAGGAATAAAGAAAAATGTACACATAAAAAGACAAAATATTAACTTCAGTTATTCAAACTATCTCACTGAAAATAAAATATACTTGTGTGTGTGTGTGTGTGTGTGTGTGTGTGTGTGTGTATACTTTGGAAAATGACCTTAATCCTTCATCTTTCTCTGTAGTTGCAGCATTTTCAGCTTCTCTCATTAATATGTAGAGTCTATTTCCCTGGCTCTTTAATCTGGGCTGTTTGTAAAACTGGTTTGGCAACAGAATGTCACAGAAGTCATAGAGTGCCAAATACAACCTGAGAGTATATAATGAGTTACCCGTCATGACCCCAGTGCACATCTTCTTGCCCATGGGTCCCCTCCCCATGCTTTAATAAAATCACCGTTTTGCACCAAAGGCATCTTCAAGAATTCTTTCTTGGACTTCGGCTCCAGACCCCACTAGCCCCCCATCATTCCAAAACTTCATCACAGATACTAGTATAATATCAACTATTAAAATAGGTCTAAGATAGTTGTGATGAGAGAGCACAGAACAGGCTGAGGGCAAAGTATGAACTAGCACACCACCTCCCTAGGTGGGATATGTGTGATATTCCTAAGGTACTCCTGGTTGCCCAAAAACAAAAGAAAGGGAAGAAAACAAATGGTTAACTGATATAGATCACATTTATTCAGGACACAAGTCTCCATCAATTTACAAATACCTTAGTAAATTACAAGAAAAAGGCAATTTTATCAATAGCCTAATCTCTAGAAACCTGAAGACTCAGTTTCCTGGACCCCCAACATCACTCTTCTATAGTGGTTATGGGAAACAAAGATAAAAAGGAAATGGAAGATAAAATTAAATTTCCTTATACCCTGCAGCCCATTGACAAATACTTGAGGTAGACAGAATAAAACATTTCTCCAGGAACTCTCTACTGTCTTAATGCAAATGCTTTGCTAGAGGGAAAAACAACCTTAGCTTCACAAGAGCTAAATCTCCAGTAATCTGTGAGCCTTTAGCATATGAAAATCTCTTTGAAAACTTCTCTTTTGACTTTACCTCCCCCAGACCTCCAGAGTATATAAGGAGCCACTTTCCACAACCCCAGTGTAGATCTTTCTGCCCATAGGTCCTGTCCTATGCTTTAATAAAATCACCTTTTTCCACCAAAGATGTCTTCAAGAATTCTTTCTTGGCCATCAGCTCTGAACCCCACAAGCCCTCCCATCACCCTAAAATCTCATCAGCTGATCAATCTCAACTTAGGCCTCAGAGATGTGAAAAACTTCAACAAACTCAATTCACAGCTCATATACTGAAATAATCACAGATATATGATCAAAGGCATCCTAGTCCAGCCAGGTCCCAAATAACCTGAAGACTCCTGAGTTAAATAAATGTGTGTGGCCATAAGCAAGGTTTTAGGTTATGTGAAGTGTGTGTGTGTGTGTGTGTGTGTGTGTGTGTGTGAGAAAGAGAGAGAGAGACAGAGACAGAAAGAGAGAATGAATGGATGAATAAATGAATATGAATTAAAATACTGGGGAAATGAATAAATACCAGGACAATTTTTATAAGAAATTCAAACCCAGAGAGATAATTGACTATGGAAACATAACCACTTTTATTTTGATGACATTTGCTGATACTGCCACTTTAATTTTGGTTTTATAGCTTCAATAAGTCACAATCACATATATAATGGCCCAGGGCGCACTGAAGAAGAATTGATGAGGGAGCATAAGGCAAGCTGACAGGCTGCAAACACCACCCCCTGCACCCACCAGGTGAGATATGTTTCACATTCTTTGGGCACTCCAGCTGCCCAAGAACAAAGGAAAGGAGAAAAACAAAGGGTTAACTGATAGAGATCATAGGCCTGCAGGACCTGAGTTTCCATCTGTTTACAAGTATCTTATTAAATCACAAGAAAAAGGCAATCTTATCAATAGCAAGCTTATCAATAGCCTAATGTCTATAAACCTATAGACTCCATTTCCTGGATCCCCAATATCACCCCTCCATAGTGTTGTAAGAAACAAAGAAGGAAATGGCAGATAAAATTAAATTTCCTTATAACCTGCAGCCCATTGACAAATAGTTGAGGCAGTCAGAGTAAAAAGTTTCTCCAGGAACTCCCTACTGTATTAATGCTAATGCTTTGCTAGAGGGAAAAACAACCTTAGCTTCACAAGAGCTAGGCTTCAGCTATCCTGGGAGTCTTTTTTAGTGTATGAAAATTTCACTGGAAATTACCCCTGGACTTTACTACGTTTCCCCCCAACTCCATAGTATGTAATCAGTGTCTCCTCATGATCCAGAGGCAGCTCTTTCTGCCCACAGGTCCGGTTCTCGTGCTTTAATAAAATCACCATTTTGCAAGACACGAACATCTTCAAGAATTCATTCTTGGCTGTCAGCTGTGGACCCTATGAACACCACTGTTACACCAAAAACCTCATCAGAATCATATAAATATTCTCTATCTTAACTGGAAAGCCCAAATATCTTCATCTCAGGGTTAAGTGTAAGAATGAAGGAGATCTAAAAGTGGAGCTCTCCTACTCCCCCTCCCCGAACTTAAGATATTATAGAGAAGTATACCTGGGCCTGTCCTCATATGCCCATGCATTGCAGGTATCCATAACCTCAGCAAGTTTGGACAGTTTCAGCTGAGAACTTAATTGACTGAGAGCACCCACAGGCACCTGGTAAAACTAACAAAAAATATCACTACAGGAGAGCATATTCACTCTAGGACTTTGGAAATAACTACACATAGTTGTTTCTCAAGAGTAATGTATAAACAAACAGTACAAAAAAAAAGAGTGGCAAAATGTCAAAGAACAGCAAATATAAGACGATATAAATAGAATGGATTATGCTTAATATGTTTAAAGAAAGAAAGAGCAAACTTGAAAATAACTGTAAAAGAACAGATAAATGTAAAATGTGACTTAGCAGAGTAAAGAAGAGCCAATATTCTATAAATAAAAAATAAAGAAACAAAAATTTAAATGTCAACACAATGTATTTGCCAGCACACTGGACAGAGTACGACACAGTATAATAAAAGTTTAGAAGAAAACTTAAAAAAAAAAAAAATCCAGAATGCAGAATGAAGAGATTAAAAAAAAGAAAAATACAGAAGAGTAAATAAAATGTGAAGTATAAAATGAGAATAAAATAAATAAAATAAATAAAATCAGAAGGCTAGGGGACAGGGAGAAGGATGCAAAGGCTATATTTAAAAAGATAATGGCAGAAAACTTTCCAATACTGATGAAAAACATCCACAAACTATGGATTACCAAAGAATACTAAGAATAATTAAGAGAAAGAGGAAAAGGAAAAAGGGAAGGAAGAAAAACTTAGGGGAAAAAAAGCAAGGGGGAAAGGAACGAGGGAAAATATTCATGTGGTTTTGAAACTGGAAAGACATTCTGAAGCAGGGTAAATGTCAGAAAAACCACCAAACGCGGAATAGATGTGAGGCAAGATTTTATTCACAGCCGGGCCAAACCTGATCTCCTGATTTTAAGGAGAAAAATGCAGAGAATGGCCCTGAACAAAGGTATCAGTGAGCTTATATGGATTTCAGTGAGGCAGAATACGTCATTATTTATTTAATCAATTACATTTTACAGCATTTCATGGTAGCCAATTATATTGTGACACACTGATGTTAGTTTTGGCAGAAACCTATCATTTTAAAGTTCTCTGTCTTAAGAGGGTTTGAAATGACCAATCATAGTTAGACATTTGAGAAACCATGGGGTAGTGACTACTGCTAAATGATAATGAGGTGTTCTGTAACCTTTGCATACAGGGTGTGGTTAACCAGAACAGGGAAGCACAGGCTTGCTAGTGGATTTACAGAGGCAGAAATAGCATGTTAGTATTTAACCGTGCTTGAAGTCAACCTACAACAATTCAAGAAAATAGAATGTCCTTAAAAAAGTGAAAGAACAAATACTTTGAAACAGAAGCATTCTTCATAATAGCAACTCAAAATGTTGAAATGTGTGAAATCATATCTTGAATGAGCTTAAAGAACATCATAGCCAACTTATAATTGCATACTCTGGAAAATATTTTACTATGAAATGATTATAAAATATCTATAATGAGAGAAAAATGTTTTCAAGAAAAACATTTATTACAGATATTCACTCAACCAAATTCTAGAGAAAGATAACATTAAGTCTGATAAAAAAAGAAAATTATAAAAATGTTAACAATTAGGAATAAAAAATTCCATGTAAAATAATAATAAACATATATAGTTTTAGTTAAGTAGAGGTTAGATTAAAATAACAGACAATACAATACTGGTCAAAAGTGAAATAACTGGAAATGAGATGGTATTAAGTACTTTTAATTTAAGATAGGAACATAAAAAATTTAACTCTAAGGTTTGATAAAGTAAGAAAAATAATGTCACTCATAGTTTAACGCTAAGAGAAGTAGAATTTACAGCTTAAAATCGGAGAGAAAAGAAAATTAAATGATTAAAAAAATCCCATTAATTTATTATTAATAAAAGGTTAAAGGAACAGAATCATTACAACAGGTAGACAAAATAAGATTTTAGATTTAAACTCTAACATGGAAGTATCTACATCAAATGAAAATAAGAGTTATGTGTTCCAGTTAAATACTAACAAACTGAAGTAAATAAGTTCAACTATATGCCGTTATGAGACACATCAAAAACAAAGACAAAAGAGTTGAAATAAAAGGATGGAAAAAATATAATAGAAATATCATGAAAATGTGTCTCCCTATGTTAATATTTACAAGTAAGATTTTGATAATACATGACAAACATTGCTACAAATACTTTTCATAATGATGAAGCTTTACAAGGAGAATACACCATGTTGGAAACTAATACACACTTAAAATTTTAAAGCAAAAGTTGTTAATATAAAGGAAAATCATAACAACCTACAAATGTAATAAGAAATTTTAACACATTTTGTGATAGAGTCCCCTCCCTAAGGAATGTGATGAGAAAAGACCTCAAGATAAGGGAAGGCAAACTGGCTAGTGCAAAGGTGACATCTAACATGAGACCACCCAATCAGACTGTATGTCTATATGTTACCCATATATGGGAGACAAAGAAGTAGAAAATGCATAAAAGGCTGCACCACATAGCATTCGGGGCTCAGTTTTTCCCTTTACAAATACTCTGAGCCCATGTGGGTACAAATAAAGTTGCTTCCTGGAAAAAGAAGCCTGTGTCACAACTCTTGTGTGAGAATACTGCTACAATTTCTCTAGATAATCAATATAAAAACAAATAATGAATGAGGGAATAAGATATTAAGAAGCCAAGTAACAAAAATTACCTTAGGCAAATATACTGAACAGTGAATCCAACTTATGAAACAAACCTATTCTTTTTATCAGAAGTTTTTATAGAAATTGGCCATACCCTGGTCCATAAATAAGCGAAATTTAGCGAGAGGAAAGAACAAATTCTTCATCTATTGCATTTATGTTTATTTAAGCACAGAAACTTTCAAAACAAAATTTTTTTTTTGAAATGTCTGTGAAAGAACGTGCTAATATTGTTCTTTCACTAAGGAGCTATTCACTAGATCAGCTTTGTAGAGCCTTTTCTTTATTATAATGTTTTATTTTAATTTTCCCCTTCTATTCAAGTGCTTTTTGCATATCTGTCAAAGTGTGTGGTATCATTCTGAGGCAGAAATTTGAAGACAGCTGAAAGTAATCACTGATAAAGTTGCTGTCAGAGAAAGTTTCAGTTTTATGTCAATTTACAAAAATACCCATTAAACCAGGCTGACTTGAGTTTGAATCATGGCTCTAGTGCTTGCTAATCTCTATCATGTGGTGAAGTCTCTATTATCTCATTCAAGTGTTATCTATAAAATGTGGGTAAAGATAGCTACTTTCCTCTCCCTCCTGCTGTGAGGGCTATATTATGTGCATTGATGTATGTGTGTTGATGTTAACTTTCACTATTACAATACATCTCCATATCTTAAACACAACATTTAATTGTAAACATAAAATATATTTTTTTAAATTCTAAATGTAGTGTCAACTTGAAATTTTGGAAGAGAAGAAAGTATATTTGAGTAAATTTTCAAAAGTGGGAGTTCAGATGATAAAACTGACTCTCAAAGGCAATGTCAAGAGTTTTCCATGCCTTGGGGCCTTGAAAAAATAGTCTTTTCAAGACATTCTAGTCAATGCAGCAGGATGTGATTTTAAGTTGTCAAGGAGATAAGATGACCTAACTGGCCTTTCTATCTTAAAACCTCTATGATCTTCCATTAAAAAGCCTTTTTCTTTTATTCTCTTTTTTCCCCCTTTCGCATTTGCATTTAATCAGACTTCCTTGAGAATTGACAGTTTTAAATTTCCATAGCTTATCTATTTAATCATAGTCTAATACACTCTTTAAATATCAATTACTTTTAATGTTTTTCTTTCATTCACAGGAATTGTTTTGCTACTCATTTCTCAAATGAATGCAAAACCTGAGAAGGAAAAGAAGCTGTTTATCATTAAAAATAAATCTCCACATAGCTTTGTTTTTATACTATATGTGCTGGCTCAGTTGCACATCTAGCGTCTTACAATTTTACATGAGAACATTGTGTGTGACTTTTTTTACAGATATTTAACAGCATCCTCTTGCACGACTTTCAAGCTTCTGGTATAGAATTAGGACTTAGGTTTATACAGTTACACCACCTCTGGTATTCCCAAGGCTCACTATCTATACATGACATCTTGATACAGAAAAAATCCACAAAGAAACATATAAAATACCTAGTATGTTAGCATTTTCTGAGGGTCTACCAGACATCAGAAAACGTGACAAATAGTTTCTAGACATCTTTACTCCTAGTTTCTCTAACAATACTATGAAGTAGTTATTTCAATCACTCTTTTGAAGATGAGTGAAAACAGAGTCTCAGGTTGGAACTCTTAGTGGGATCATGCACTCAAGAGCTGAGAAAATTTTAGTTTCATATAATTTCACTATGAACATATTGTTTTGTTTCTCCACCTCCACTAAGTCTCCAGGCTAGCTGTTACTCATTGTATTCAAGTTCTACATTCCTGTTATTTATGGTACTCACAACAGCTTTCAGATGGAATAATATTTATCTGCAGTTTTTATAGAAGAACCCAATGCATCCTTTCTACTTTGCAGATAAGCTGGATCACTTTGGTACAACAGCACACCCACACCCTATACTTTAAGGAAAAGACTAAAAAAAACCCATGCCATTTGCTAAGTAATAGTTCATATATAAAAGCTCAAATGTGTTAAGTAGCATAAAAATAACAAAATTCCCAGACATAACCCCATGCAAATCATGTAAACATAAGATGTAAACTCAATAATGTTATTAACATAATACTATATACATACATGCATACAAACATATGATACTAGATATACTGGTAGATATAATCTATAAGTAGATAGAATCTACAGTGTAGATAGTATCTATGTATAGACAGACTATCTATCCAGTATTACACAGTAATTGTGTACTATCTAGTATTATACATAGCCAAAACTCTTTGCAGTTTCCTCGCTATTTAAATTCTTACCTCTATCAATAACTTTTGTAAAATTATTTTTTAAGCATTCTGAAAAGACACTTCCTTGAAAAATCACATTCATAAGGCAAGATGTTTTTAAGTCACCTTTAAATGTTTGTATTTTCAAGGATTTTATAACTATTAACTGTTTAGCTCATTAAATGTTCCTGTGAAAGACAACATTATCAAGGTCCTGGCATTTAACAATGAAAAAAAAAAAATCATGTGAATTCTCTAGGTTCCTCACACTAATTCATTTTTATTAAATCATTTTTTAAAACTGACTACTAGTATACAGATTACTGCTAGTTCATAAACTCATTCATGTAATTTTAACAATTTTTGATGAACCAAAGTGCAGTTAAATTCCTAGTATGTTGACCTCTCTAACTGAAAACTTTCCATAAAACCAATTTCATACACATGCCAAGTAGGAGCCAATTCTGATTTAGTTTTCTAGGTTTATAGGTTTATATCACTTGAGAGACCCCTTTTAAGAAAATAAATATAAAATTAGACCAATAAGTTCATATTTGCCAATAAAATAGTAATAACAAATCAGAAGTTATAAACTGTTGTCAAGCACCACAATATCTCATGATCAAAAGATAAAATAAAAACCAGATTAATTTTATAATAATTATATACTTGACAATTCTATAATCTTTTTCTCATATATATTTTTTTGACTTCATGCTCTTTGTTCTTACATGATAATTTTAACATTTTTTTTTTATAAATAGAATAGGAAAAAGATCTTTCCTCTGGTGCTGTTGATTAAAAAACTTTAATTTAAAAAATTTTTTTTAATGTTTTATTTATTTCTGTGAGAGAGAGAGAGAAAGAGAGAGACAGCATGAGCAGGGGAAGGTCAGAGAGAGAGGGAGACACAGAATCTGAAGCAGACTCCAGGCTCTGAACTGTCAGCACAGACCGTGACACAGGGCTCAAAGCCATGAACCATGAGATCATGACTTGAGCCAAAGTTGGATGTTTAACCGACTGAGCCACCCAGGCACTCATTAAAAATATTTTTGACAGTTTAGAATAAAGTTTCAACTGCACAGCCCATTATTGGTAAATTCATATACATTCTTAGAATTGTTAAAATTGGAAATGGTCACCAATTTTCTTTTTTTTTTTTTAACTTTTTTAATGTTCATTTATTTTTGAGAGAGAGAGAGAGAGAGAGATTGCACAAGTGGGGAAGGGGGATAGGGAGCTGGATACACAGAATATGAAGCAGGCTCCAGGCTCTGAGCTGTTGACATAGAGTCCCACGCAGGGCTTGAACTCACAAGTGGTGAGATCATGATCTAAGCTGAAGTCTGATGCTTAACTGACTGAGTCACTCAGGCACCCCATCAATCTTCTTTTTCATGTGAACTGTTATAGTTATATAGATATTTCTTGTATTACCTAAAGGTCTGTGCTCTACAAAAAGGAATTCTGGTAAACACTATCATGCATGATATCTGTAATGGGTTGAATTATGTTTCCCAAAAAGACAAGTTCAAATTCTAATATCCAGTACCTGTGAATATGGTCTTATTTGGAAACTGAGTCTTTGCAGATATAATCAAGTTAAGAAGAGGTTATACTGGGTTGGCATAGGCCCTAAATTCAGGCCCACTGTGTTTATGAGAGAACGAGGGAGATTCAGACGCAGAGACATGGAGGAGGCAGGCTCAGAGGGAAGGTGATGTGAAGACAGAGGCCAAGGTTGAAGTGGTTCATCTATAAATGAAGGACACCCAGAGCCAAATGAAGCCAGGAAAAGGCAAGAAACAGTTCTTCTCTGGAGTGTGGTGTTGCTAATACCTTGATTTTGGACATCTAGACTACAGAACTATGACAGAATAAACTTCTGTTGTTTTAAGCTACCCAGTTTGTACTAATTTGTTAGAGAAACCCTAAGAAACTAACACAAAAAACATCAAAAGGAGAGCTTTAATACCAAGTGTAGTGTTTTTAAAATATGTTTACAAATTCTTTGATATTCTTCCCATTCAACACATGGAATCTATTTTCCTTTTTCTTGAGTGTGGGCCAGATTTAGTGACTCACTGTTAAAGCTTAGAATAAAGCAAAAGAAATGTGAGACTTTGGGAACAAGTTATAAAAAGCACTGCAACTTCCTCATTGCTCTCTCAGATCATGTTCTGTGGGGTAAAAAAGCAGCTGGGTCAGAAGGACACTCACGTAGCCCTGTGGAGTGGCCTGAGTAATGAGGATCTGAAGCCTCCTGCCAACAGCTATATGATTAAACCATTTTGGAAGCAGATCCTCCAGCCCCAGTGAGGTCTTGACTGATGATTCATGAGAAACCAGAGCAGGTACACAAGTAATTTGTTCCTGGACCCCAGACCCTCAGAGTCTGTGTGAGACAATAAGTGCTTATTGTTTTATGCTTCTAAATTTGGGATAAGTCATTATGAAACAATAGAAAGAACTAATATTCCAAATATATTCTTATCAAGAAAAGTATTTTCTTTATATTTTTATATATTATATATAGTGTATATATGCATATAATATATATATATATATATATATATATTTGTTTATTAAAATTCCAGTTAGTGGGGCACCTGGGTGGCTCAGTTGGTTAGGCATCCGACTTTGGCTCAGGTCATGATCTCACAGTTCGTGGATTCGAGCCCCACATCAGGCTCTGTGCCGACAGCTAGCTCAGAGCCTCGAGCCTGCTTCAGATTCTGTATCTCCCTCTCTCTCTGACCCTCCCCTGCTCATGCTGTGTGTGTCTCTCACTCAGAAATAAATAAAAACATTAAAAAAAATAAATTCTAGTTAGTTAAACATACAGTGTAATATTAGTTACAGGTGTTGATACATCATGCACTTTGTTTTTCCCCATGTCCTTCATATTTTCAGCCCTGGGTGCTATAGGATACATATAAACTCTGGTCAGAACATTCTTATCATAATAAGAAAATACCTGGATGCCCTTGATACAATGAGATGGCTATCAATTACTTAGATATGTGCCAGAATGAGTGTATACTACACAAATATATCTTTCTAAATTCAGTCTAAAAGTATCCCGAGTCAATTATCCTTCAGACAAATCTACAAAATACCATTTGTTATTCCACTGGTCCTCTAAAGGAAACAAGGAGAGAGCAATAGAAATAAATGTGGAATAAGACAGTCATCCAAATTGATTATGGCCAAAATATCTCATTTTACAAATTCAAACAAACAAACTTGTAACTAGGCAAACATATTAATATGACCCCTTTCTTGAACTGAGGAAGAGGGCCTTCAAGAGAGGCACCCGGAAGCTTCAGCTGCATTAGCTTCACTATGTACCTCTTCACCCAAGATGTTAAAAAATTATATATATTTTATTCTGTAGGTAGTACTCCAAACTGATATTACATACATTGACTAAGTTTCTAAGACTATTGAAGATCAATATATGGCTATTTTAATAATTTTGTGAAAATGAAAACACCAGACTTAACTAGAATGCCAAATGAATATTAAATGGTATTTTAAATATGTTACAAGCTGATTCTTATAAAAATAACTATCACAGAAATGAGCATGCCAACTATTTAAACTCATTTGCTTTTAATTGTTTTCTGCTGAATGATGAAATGTAGAAAAGAGGAAATGCCATCTGCTAGTTCATATTTTCAACAAATGATAAAGAGTTGCCTGTCACCCCCTTTTCATAGTGCTGTCTCAGCATTAAAATGTGCATGACAACAGATTTTCATACTAAGGAAAAATAATGTGTAGGATAAAGGAAAGAATTTAGTTCTGTTCTTTTCTCTCAGTACAAAGGATATAGAAAAATATAAGTAATAATCAAAGCAAGTGCTAATATTTGATATACATTAAAAATATTAAAAATAATATAAAATAATTGACCAGTTTCCATTTTACCTTATGAAGTGTTAGGAAGTTGTCACTCCTATCTATTTTTTTTTTAATTTTTTTAATGTTTTATTTATTTCTAGGAGAGAGAGAGAGAGAGAGAGAGAGAGAGAGACAGCGTGAGCAGGGGAGGGTCAGAGAGAGAGAGTCACAGACTCTGAAACAGGCTTCAGGCTCTGAGCTGGCAGTCAGCACAGAGCCCGACGCGGGGCTCGAACCCACAAACCGCAAGATCATGACCTGAGCGAAAGTCGGACGCTTAACCGACTAAGCCACCTGGGCGCCCCAGTCACTCCTATCTAAATAGTAAGTAAACAAAACAAAACAAAACAAAATAACCTCTTCGTAGATTACAAAATTGAACTCACAAGGCAAACCATCAACCCAAACACTAGAGACACAGATAGAGACAATCACAACTTACTCTGACCTGAAACCACTGGTAGGAACATTAAAATAGTAACCATTTTATGATGAATTGCTAGAGACTGAGTATAAAGTAGCTTCAGAGGTAAAATCTAGAGGCCCTGTCTTGGGGTGTGGTTCCACACTTTGGTGAATTTTACTTCCAAGTGCCTCACCAGATTTTCATGGTAGAGATCACAGAAAAATCTTCTCATGCTTTCAGCAGAGGAAGGAGAAAGTAACCATTCTAAAATATGTTTAGGTGGGATGCCTGGGTAGCTTGGGCGGTTAAGTGTCCAACTTAAGCTCAGGTCATGATCTCACCGTTTGTGAGTTCAAGCCCTGAGTCCGGGTCTGTACTCACAGTTCAGAGCATGGAGACTGCTTTAGATTCTGTATCTCCCTCTCTCTCTGCTCCTCCCCTGTTCTCTCTCTCTCTCTTTCTCTTTCTCCCTCCCTCAAAAATAAATAAACATTTTAAAAAAGACTGAAATGTGTTAAGGAAACAGTATCTATTTTGAAATATGCCCAGATCATTCTGTGTTAGGGCCTGCCCCTAAGGGAAAATGCTTTGCTAGAGCCTCCTGTGACCTATCAGAAGAGCAGTTAAACAGCTCAAGACACCCTGTTCTCTCTGTCTCACATGGGGAGGGATAAGGGGCTAAGAAACTCCTTTGAAGGTTCACACACAGGTACTCTGACTCATTAAAAACAGAGAGATCTGGTTTTGATTATTATTAAAGTAATAAATTCTCATTGTAAAATTTCAAACATGACAGAAGCATATGAATTTAATAGTAAGGGCACTCCCCTCACTCTTCCCTAATTCTACACCCCCCAGAGTAACCTGTTAACAATTTAATAGGTATCCTTCCAGGTATTTTTCTATGCATATTTAAACATACTCCATATTGCAATATATTTCATAAATTTTTAAAAATGTTAAAAAATAGAGGAATCTGATCATACATTTATAAAATGCTTTTCCTCCTCAATGCCTATCATCACTTCAACAGGACTACGATATAATAACACAAAATACAACTAAGAGAGCTGCAAGTTACAGATTCTATTTAAGAAGAAATGCTAAGGGAAGTCCAAAGAAAAAAGAGAAACAAAAATAAAGATATTAGAAAATGAAGCCTCCAGCTATGGCAAACATTTAATACAGCCTTTGGGGCACTTGGGTGGCTCAGTTGGTTAAACATCCAACTTTGGCTCAAGTCATGATCTCATAGTTCACACATTTGAGCCCCATATAGGGTTCTGTGCTGGCAGCCCACAGCCTGGAGCCTGCTTCAGATTCTGTGTCTCCCTCTCTCTCTGCCCTGCCCCTGCTTGCACACACTCTCTCCCTCTCTCAAAAATAAATAAAAGGTTAAAAAAAATTTAAACACAGCCTAGCTCCTAGCTGGTTAAAAATAAAAACACATAGGAAAAGCCTCTGTTGGTATCACATCCAGATTTCAATAAAAAAAATGAAAGGCTTGCTAAAAGGTAGAAATAAAACATGATTTGAAGAGACAAAGCAAATATGAAAACCAGACTCATTATGATAGAGATTTTGTAATTATCATGAATAAAATTTTAAATCACTGTAGTTAATATGCTGAGGGTGCAGATTAAAAAAAATGTGTGTAACATGCAAAATAGATGGGTAATATAGGTGAAGATATGTAAACTAAGAAGTAATCAAAAGGAAATGTTAGAAATTAAAAACGTAACAGAAATGATGAATGCCTTTGATGGGCTTAATAACAGACTGGACAAAACTGAGGAAAGAAACAGTGAACTTGAACATATGTCAAGAGAAACATCCCAATCTGAAATGCAACAAGAAAATTAACAGAACATAAATGAACCATGGAATATTTACAAATAGTGTGACATATGCATATTAGGAATACCAGAAGAAGAAGGAGAGAAAGGAGAAGAAATGTTTGAAGTAGTAACTAAAAGCATCAAAGTTTAATGGCAGATGCCAAACCAGAGATATAGGAAGCTCAGAGAAAACTAAGGAGGATAAACATCAAAATATGTTAACACAGGGATACCATATTCAAAATGCAGGAAAAAAAAAAAAACAACAGAAAATCTTGAACGAGGCTAGAGAATAAAAAATACCTTACTTATAGAAAGGGTACGATTAGATGCAACAAAAAAAGAGTGACATATTTAAAGTGTTGAAAAGGAAAAAGAAGACAACTAGAATTCTGTATGCAGCAAAATTATCCTTCAAAAGTGAAGAAAAAATACAGACTTTCTCAAAATAAATGAAAAACAAAGAGTAAGGGATTTTGTTGCCAGTAAACCTGACTTGCAAGAAATGCTAACTGAACTTTTTCTGAGAGAAAGAAAATGATATAGGTCAGGAACTTAGAACTATATAAGGAAGAGTGTTAGAGAATGAACACAATGACGGTAAAGTAAACCTTTTAATTTTTCTGATTCTTAGATGGTCTAATAAGAATTATATAAAAAATTCATAGCAACATTTTATTAGGTCATTACAGCTTATGGATAAACGAAACCAATGATATGAAATGGGAAGGAGGAATAGGGAGCACTGTGTTTTACTATAGCTGTACTGTCTATGAAGGGATAGAGTATTACTTGATAGTAATTTTAGATTATTCATAAATTGTACGTTGCAGACTAGGGCAAGTATTAGGGATAATTCAGAAATCGGTATAATAGATTTTCTATGAAAAGAGAGAAAATAAACCATATGAAATGCTTAATTAAAAATCTTTGCCCCTTGAAGAATGGCAATTTATAAAGACTGAGATGACAACAATGTGAATTTCTACACGTGGTACTATATAAATGAGACTGCAATCAGAGAAAGATAGTTTCTATCATGTACTTATAATTATTTGTAGTTATATTAGTTATATCTATTAGGATCATTTTAATTTTCTAATGTGGTAATGACTTTGGCTCAGATATACTAAGAAAAGATGGCTCTCAAACATAATACTGACTAATGGTTTTCTGAGAACCCAAATCTATTCCCATGTTGAGAGAGTCATGGAAATCATTTTTCAAGATTTTAGGATGTGGATTATAGGTGACAGACCATGTACAAACCTATTCCTTTTTTCTAAATTATTAATTCAGATATTTATATAAACATGGGGCACAACTTAATGGTCTACTCTATATGTCTGAGTGACTGATGGAAATTTTTATCAGTTTTCATTCAGAATTTTCCAGGAAAAAAAAAAAAAAAGAACAATGATGTTGGCCAGAAATACAAAAAATATTTTATACTTCTCTAGATTTTTTAAATCAATTCTTATAGCCATTTTTAAAATTTTTACTATAACACTTCTATCTTTAAACTCATATGGTATCTATTTCTAACTGGGTCCTTTAGATATTAATTATAATCTCTTTAATGTTGAGGGCAATAGTCATTAATATCTTTATCTCCTATTTTGTCTACTACAGGCATTTTTATAAATAGGTGCCCAATGAATATTTATTGAATACACAGAAGAATTTTCAATAAACTAATCCCAAGAACTGTTCAGTGGCCCTTACACTAAAGAAGGAATTGTCATAAATACAAATGTCAACCTCAGAATACCTTCATTGATGGATATGACAATTAAGAAGGAAAACATTAAGAAAGCAAACATAAAAACAGAACTGAAAAAAAAGCATGCCACTATTTGCTCATAGAAGCTGCCTTAAGAAGCAAATACATATTGTTAAATGAAAACTGACTGATCAGGTAGGTCACTCTACGCATAAAGCCCTTTACTGGTGGCTAACCCCTTCTAGAATATATTTGAAACACAATGACACAAATTTTTCTTTAAGATATATTTTTAGATCACGCTTTACCTGCCTATATAGCCTCATCTATGGATACTTCTCAGTTGTTTCATTTCATTTATTTATGAATTAATTAAAATATTTATTTAGTACCTTTTAAATGTCAGGCATTACTTTAAACACCAGTGACAGAGTTGGTGAAAAACAGAGCAAGATTTCTGCTCTTATGGAGCATATATTTTAGGGTGTGTATTGTCAGAGGCTGGCTCCGGCCGGGTCCAGGGGTCCCTGAAGAAGGACGGTGTCAGCAAGGGAGGGAGTGAGAGGGCCCCTAGAGTCTTCCTGATCACCAGGCAGGCATCTCTGCTCTGACTGGGGCTCAACTTTATTTTATAATTAAGTGTTTGGGGGATGGCACAGAAGTGGCATTTGCCTTAGACAATGATTTCTGATGACAAACATCTTTGATATGTAAGAATTTGGCAAAATAGATTTGTAGAAGACTCATGCATAACCTTTATCAATAGTGATTGAGGTAGGTGATTGAGATGCTTATCCTATGGGGAAGGAAGGTATCTTTAGCATACAAGACAATGCTTTTAGCATAAAAAGGGTGAAGTTACTTCTTTGTGGGCAGGGGTCAATACCTTGTGTGTTTAAGAAGTATCAAGAAAAACAGGTCTTTCAGGAAACACAGTGTTTGCTCCCATAATCACAAAAGAAAAAGTTCCTCAATAGGTTCCTTTTCAGGGTGCAATTAGCCTTGGGGGGAGGGGCAGTGCTCCAAGCAGAAACAATTGGGTGGGGGTGGATATCTGTCTTTAACTCTAAATTAGGCTCTTTGTCTCAGGGCCAGACTCCATTGTAACTCTTGTGTTCTTTGTCCCCTTTATTATCTAAGTCTTGGATCTGCAAGGCCCCTAGGAAGAGCCTTTTGACAATCATCCACAATGCTTTCATCTGAAATCTCTTTGGAAAAGGGATATATATGCTTTTCCCTATGAGCAATCTGTGTGGGGAATATCGGTCTGATCGGAAATATTGTGAGGCCTGGTCAACACCAGCAGCCTTATTTCCAACATGAGCCAGTAGTAGCAGAAGGAGATACCAGTTTTTGTTTCTCATGGCAGGAGCTGTGCAAATGCTACCATTTCCTCGCTGTGACTTTCATCCAGTATGGCTCCCAGCAGTGCATGGGACAGGGGTGGAAGAATTAGAATGGATGAAATAGAGTTAAGCTAGTAAATATGTACATAAATTAATGGAGACTTGGATAATTATTAGGAACTGAATGGAAGTAACAGGACAGAAAATGACTTCTACTGCTATTCTAGTTTGTGTGTTGGGAGAAGGCCTTCCTGATTAGGTATAACTGGAGCAGCAACCCAAAAGCAAAAGAGGAAAATCATATGGGTATGGGGTATAGAACATCCTTGAGCAAGGATTACCAGTTGGTTAAAACACATGGAAATGAGTATTCTTATCTGAAACACAGGGAGGATGAACATGATAGTAAAGAAGAGGCATCCCTCAGCTCTAGTACCTTGCTTCCCTTCATAAGAAATAATAGTGATTATTAGCATTTACCTTCTAAGTATAACACTGAGTAGACTTTCTGAAATTCTGAAAGGAGAATTCTGTGCTTGGTAAAAAGAAATCTATTAAGTACTTTCTATAAGTAAATCAAAAGTGATATGGTGATAGTGTATTTTAATCTCAGGATAAAAATGAAAGCTGAGGAGTAACTGATAGACACATTAAGGTTATAGAAAATGTTAATATCAAACCTGTTAATCAGAATAAACATAAACCTGCTAAATCGGATATAAGTTTTTGATTCAAGTTAGATGAATTTGGGGAAAATCAAAAATATCTGTAGCAGGATGACATATTACAGAATTTTGAGTAATACACTGGGTAAAATAAATTCTCATCTGCTGTTGGAAGTTACAATGTAAAACTATTTTGAAAATACTTTATTACAATTAGGAATATGTAAATTATCCGTAGGAAAATCTCTTAAGATTTATCAAGTCAATTAGGGCACTGAAAATAATGAAAGAAAATGTTATTTGAAATGTTCCTTTGAAAGTTATATGCTTTAATTAAATATTTGAAAATGTAAGAATATTTCAAATTATAAGTCTAAAACTATTTTTAAAAATTTGTTGGTTAGATTTATTAATGTTTTTCTTCTGAAGGGAGTAGGAAGAGGGCTTGTGTGATGCTCTAGAAAAAAGGGAAGGTATATTGATATATGATTTGGTTACACTGAACTAGTTTTTATTCTAGCATTTTTCTTATAGCTATATCTTTATACCTCCAATTTATTTTATTTTATTTTTTTCTTTTAACTTTTATAATGTTTTTATTTATTTTAGAGACAGACAGTGTATGAGTAGGGGAGGGGCAGAGAGAGATGGAGACACAGAATCCGAAGCAGACTCCAACTGCTTCTGCTAACACAGAACCCAATTTGGGGCTCGAACCCGTGAACTATGAGATCACAACCTGAGCTGAAGTCAGGTGCTTAACCGACTGAGCAACCCAGGCACCCCAAACTTTCTTTTTTTAAAGTTTATTTATTTATTTTGAGAGAGCAAGAGAGTGAGAGAGAACAGGGGTGAGCAGAGAGAGAGGGAGAGAGAGAATGCCAAGAAGGCTCCATGCTGTCAGCATAGAGCTTGAAGTGGGGCTCAATCTCATGAACTGAGTTCATGACTTGAGCCAAAATCAAGAGTAAGACACTGAGCCAGGCACACATCCCTATCTTTATACCTCTTAAGTCAATTTAACGAAAGGCAGCTTTCTTCTTCATTGAGAGCAATATATTACCAAATTAAAGTGACAAAATTATTCATAACTCTGAACCCTAAATTAGATCATTTAATATAGAAGTTCTTTCCTTTCAAAGGCAAACAAAAGCAAAACACACATACATACAAACACATGCAAAAGTACTATACAGACAGCCTTTTTATTTCTTAATCTGAAGTTCTATAATCTGGAAAATAAGTTAAATGGTAACAAACTCCCCATAAAAAAAAAAAGGGGGAGTAACTTCTATTATTTATATTGTAAAACTTTTGTTCAAATCTTCAAGGTATAATTCTTCTCATTTTATACCTTAAACATAAGGAAAGTGTGTGTTAAAAAGAAATTACAAAGAACTATGGCAATTAGAAATAACTAACAAACTCTGAGTCCCAGTTTATAATGTTTCTACTACAACACCAATTTTAAGTTCAGCTGTGGCATGCCATCAGCACCACAAGTGTGATTTCCATTTAAACTCCATTTTTCTAAAGACCACCTGATTCCCTCCATATTCCACTCCAGAAAATACAGGTTTGACTGTAATTCTTAGCATGGCATTCAGTCACCACACACAATGGACTTCCATAGTACATTATTATAGTCAAATAGAATGACTGGATGGAGTTCTAAATCCGTGATTATTTTATTACTGCTAGTAAGACATTTGTAAGGCAAAATCACAGGGAGGGTAATCTAATCATATATTTAAAAGTTCCTTCCGGAGGGCTACTGTTAAAGAAAGGGTTGTATGTTTCTTTAGAATTAGCAGCAATCTGAAATTTCCTAAGCATCATTCGATCTACCCTCAGCATTAAATTGCTTTAGAATTCAGTAGATATAGATCAACATCATTAGTCATTTCTTAACAAAATATTCTGTCTCAAAATGTTTCATTTAGCTATAAAATATATTTACTGGTCATTTCCATATTAAAAACTCCTTCCAGCTCAACTTAACCGTCTTCTACATTAATTCAGCAAGCATGTATGGAGCATTTATGTTCCACTTATAATATCACAAGCACTAAGCAAATCATACTTTCAATGAATAATCCAAACAAGAAATACTGATTAAGTAGTTTCATTTGGCATTGCAATTCCTTTTCTTTTACATAAAATTGGCAGTAAGAACCTGGACTAAAATTGAATTACTTTATTGCTAAACCCAATTCTCTGAAAGACTACCCAAACAAGACCCCAAATCTGTGTAATACAACTACTTAAGTTCTCAGGCCTTTTTCTTACTAATTGTAAATCACTTTATAAAATCTTATAAGCACAGGAGTTTTCAAAGCTGTTAAATAAGCGGCTCAAGTGATGTATTTTGTAAACCCTGTCTATATATTTCAAACAATGTTAAACTCTCATTGACCTTAATCGGAGGAAACAAATAATGCATTCCTCAAAATAAAAGTGAAGACATTTTAACTTATTACTTTAATTTCTGTTGGTGCAATAATTGATGTGTAAAGGGAGTATTTCAAGCAAAGAATGGTAATATGTAGCTGCAAATTGAGATGAGTAGAATTCAGTAATTTTGTATAAATTAAGGGTAACTGGATTCCCCCAATAAAAACAAAATTGATACTTTGTATTAAAATGTTAATGCCTTGTCCAAGCAAAGTGTTGATATTGTCTTTTTTTTTCCCTAATTGTTCTTCTCTGCCTAATTTAGTGACTTTTCTGAATATAATGTTGTAATCAATTTAAAGTTTTGGTACGTTCAAATATATTAATGTTGTACTAATTGGCCTAAAATGGCCATTAATTCACTAAAAATTTTCAGAAAAGAAAGTAACATACCAAATTTTCCACTAAAAGAAAAATGGGCAAATAAATTGTGTTTAATGGAATACAATACAAAACAAATTAACAAAGCATAATTATACAACAGAGATAAATCTCATACATATAATTCTTAACAAGCTAGACAACTGTCATGATTCCATCCATAAAGAGTTCATATAAGTAGATATACCCAATTCATAATTGTACAAATCAAGACAATGGTTGTTCTTAAAAGGTGAGTAATGATATCTGAACTAAGAAATAGTTCCTTAGAAAGCTGAGTTGGTGAGCGCCTGGATGGCTCAGTTGGTTAAGTATCTGACTTCAGCTCAGGTCATGATCTCTTGGTTTGTGAGTTGAGCCCCACATCGGGCTCTGTGTTGACAGCTTAGAGCCTGGAGCCTGCTTAGGATTCTGTGTCTTCCTCACTCTCTGCCCCCCACCCTTCAAAAATAAATAAACATTAAAAAGTTAAAAAAAAAAAAAAAAAAGAAAGCTGAGTTGGAACCAATTCCTGAAAGACTCAAAAAATAAGGGAAGAAGAGAAATTATTAAGCAGAAAAATTGAAAAAATAAAAGTGGTACTTTAAGAATGATGAATCTGCACTAAATATGAAACGAGTCAGAAAAAGGAGGGACTAGTTATAAGTCCCCTGGAATTGTTCATTGATATGACAGTAAGTACTGAAGCAAATGAATAGTGTGCATGAAAACCAGAGAAGGCTTGGTTACAAATATACGGACAAAAGAAGAGGAAGGAAATAAATAAATTTTCATTTTCAGATCTGAGTTCCAGGAAGATCAGTGATAGGACAGATAAACAATCAGGAAGGCTAAAGCTTTAAGTAAGATGTCTTTGAGAAAAAGAGATGTATATATTCAAATCATAAATATATTTCTTTAAATGGACCTGCCCTTAGAATAAATCTGAAAACAAAGCAAAATGAATCTATTTTCTAACAAGGGCTTTAAAAGTTTTCTCCTGATGTTCAGTCTTTCCCAATTCTTTTTTGCGATTATGAATATCAAGATTGCAATTAGTTATATTTCCCTCTTCTATTAGCCAGTAAATTCCCTAGAGACCATCTTAATAACTCTGCTGCTTAGCACAATATAAAAGCTCAATGAATGAAGATGTTGCCTAAGACAACGGTCATTCTCTAATTTTCTGTTAAATGAGAGAGGTTAAAACATATTTGGGGTGCTGACAACTCTCTACTACCCTACACCACCCCGGGAAAAATAAATCTATCCTTGGAGTTCCCAGAGGAGTCTTCAGAATAACCTGAGATACTGAAGTCTTGCTTACGGCCTCTGCCTGTCTCCCTCAATTCATCTCTACTGGGTAACTTCAAACTGAACTATTTTTGAGCTTTTAAAGTTAAACACAGTCTTCACAGAGACTATCAAGTTGAAATATTTTTTGGCCCTGCAAATTTTCTCTCATAGTCCAAATTTGCCATGAATATTACACAGAATTGAAAACTTTCCTATATTTGATACTTGACTCTCATTAATCAAAAACAATAATTATCCTGTCTCCTTCAAATTTACTTCCAGATCAGGAGTTGATTTTTCAGTTTATTCATCCCCCAGTAGTTCTAGAAAGGAATAATGATTATTTTATCCTACATTCAGAAAAGTAATTTCTGGGACTTTCACCTCAAGACAACTTTGTAGAAATCCCATATATTTTCCCATGAAAGAAAGTGATGTAACCATCAATTTCCAGTAAGTTAAATTGTGTAAAATGTGTCACACAAAATAACTGGATATATTTAAGGGGTTTAATATTTTTTTTTTTAAAACACATTTCTCAATGAGCTGTAAATTCCTTACAAAGTTTATTGGTGAGTTCAACTTATTCACACTTAGGATGATTATTGATATATGAGAACTTACTACACTCCCTCTCTCCTGCTTTTTTTTTAAGGCTTAAAAAATATCCTGTTAAAAGACTTACGATTTCTCAAAAATTGATTTACTCTATTTTTTTTTTTGTACGTATGACTGCAATACAAGGAAGATAGTCTTATAACAGACATTTTGGTAGAAGTGAATTTAAATGTCAGTTTTTCAGTGTGTGGATGTCAGAAAAGTATGTATATTTGTGATTATCTTGATATACTGATCCTTTTATCATTATATATATGATTATGATTATCCTTATATCATTATCATTACACTGACCTTCTTTGTCTCTTGTTACTATTTTCAGACTCAACTCTATTTTGCTAAGTAAGGGTAATCCTGTTTTGATGTTTTTTGTTTGTTTCGTTTTGTGTGTGTGTGTGGTGTGTGTGTGTTTGTGTGTGTGTGTGTGTTTGAGTGTGTGTACAGTTGTTGTTCTTGTTGTTTTGGTTATTGTTTGCTTGGAATAGTTTCATCCCTTCACTTTGAGTCTATGTTTGTCTTTGGAACTGAGTGAATCTCCTGAAGACAGCTTATAGATACATCTTGTTTTTTTAAACCATCCAAGGACTGTGTCTTTTGATTGGTGAGTTCAATTGATTTACACTTAGAGTGATTATTGATATATGAGGACTTACTACAGCTATTTTATCTCTGGTTTTCTGGATGTTATGTATTTTCTTTTACTTAGCATTACTATTTACCCTTTTTGGTTGGTGGTTTTCTATGATGATTTGCTCAATTTCCCCTTTTAAATGTTTTGTACTTTTAGGTTTAATTTTGTGGTTACCAAGAGGTTTATATAAAATACCTCACAAATAAAAGAGTCATTTTCTGTTGATAGCAACTTATCTTCATTTGCCTATACAGGTTCCATCATTTTTCTCCTTCCTTTTTATATTTTGTTGTCACAAATTATCCTTTTATGCAGTGTTATGAAATTATAGTTGTTTTCATTATTCATAATATTTTTCCTTTTAATTTTTATGCTATAATTGCTTACCACCCTATTCTAAAAATGAGCTGTAATTTCCCGACTCTATTACCTTACTCAAAATTCAGTGTACTTATGTCTTTTCATTTCAGTTAAAGGAATTCCTTTCAACATTTTTTATGAGGCAGGTCTAGTGGTGGTAAACTACCTCAGCTTTTGTGTTCTGAGAAAACTTATATTTTTCTTGCATATCTGATGGATAACTTTGCTGGATAGTATATTCTTGGTTGGCAATTTTTATCTTTCAATTCTTGGAATATGTCCTCTCACTCTCTGCTAGCCTATAGTTTCTGCTGAAAAATTTGCTGATGATCTAATGGGGGTTCCTTTGTAGGTGGCTTTCTCTCTTTATCATTGACTTTTTTACAGTTTCATTATGATGTGTCTTGAGGAAGGTCTTTTTGCACTGAGATAGTAAGGCAATCAATTAGCTTTGTGGGCTCATATGTTTAGTTCTTTCCTCAGGTTTAGGAAATTCTCCGCTATTATTTCTCTAAATAACCTTTCTGTCTCTTCCTCCTGGCAAATACCAGTTTTTCAGCTGGGTTTCATCAAGAGATGTTTCTAAACCACAAAATAATACATGTAGTAACTTTCTGTTTTGGACTATAGTCTAATATCCTGATAATTCTAGAGCTTGTCAAATATTATATTCATATTTATACCTATCCATCCATCTGTCTGTCTATTCTCTGGAATTGTGTATATCATCCTTCACTTATATAGATTCAATTAGATTGTGAATTTTATATTGAAATATATTCTTTAGTTGACACAGTAATATTTGGAACTTTGAAATCCAGGACTAGCAATAATTTTCCAAAGCTTCATATAAGGACTTACCAATAAAGAACCTTATTTCTATATAAGCCATTTCTCTAGGGGTAACTGTCTAAATCAGAAGGAAACACCTAGTCAGAGTAATTTATCCCTATAATTACATACTTTTAAATGATTAGCCCTAGGGACAAATCTAGAGGGAATTTCACTTATACTTGCAAACATTTAAGATCAGACCTTTATGACCTATCTATACTTTTATTCCATATATATATATATATATATGAATATATATATACATAAATATGGTTTATTTAAGCAATTTCTACATCCAACATGAGGCTTGAACTCCTGACCTGGAGATCAGGCTCTTCCAACTGAGCCAGTCAGGACCTCTATCCATTAAATATGTCTTTACCCTCCTACAATTGTTAAATCTCTTCTGAGTAACTAAGAATACACATATATCTCAGATGTGTATTTGCCTCTTTATTTCAAAAAAATTTAGTATCTATTTTTTCTTACACTAAAGGAAAATAAACTGATTATATGTTTAAAAATGAATAACAATAATTTCATCATTGAATGCAATTTCTTTTTTCTAATTGTGATAAAATGAATACAATGTAAAATGTAACCATCTTAACCATTTTTGAATGTACTATCCAGTAGTATTAAGTATACTAACATTGTTATGCAAGCACCTCCAGAACTCTGGCAACACTGAAGTTCTATAAAACAACAATTCCCCATTCTCCTCACTCACAGCCCCTAGAAACTACCATTCTACTTTGTCTATATAAACTTGAATCCTCTAAGCATCTCATAGAATTGGAATTACAAATTATATTTATCTTTTAAAACTTATTTCATTATTTCATTGTGCTTCTTTCATTTAGCACAATGTCTTCAACATTTATCTCTGCAGTAGCATGTGTCAGATCAAATGCAATTTCTGCTAGCATTTTATTTCCTTCTAGTCATATTTATATACACTTTACTTTTTTTTCACATAAAAATTTTGCTTTCTGTTCTACTCACTGAACCCAAGAGGTATTTTCTTATGTTTAAAAATGTCTTAGAGGGCATGACAGTTTTGCTTTAAACAAAGGTCTGAGGAGTATAATTTTAAATAATTATATACATACCTCTACAATACGAGTCTGCAACTCTACCCCCTCCGCTTTCCCCCCCTTTCTGCCTATTTACTCTGAATCCCGCTTGAACTGAGGACTTTAAATTGGGGAGATCAGTTTGTACATACATTAACATAAATAGTTTTTGGCACATGTTTATCTTTTGACTCATTATTTTATTAACAAATGACTTGCAAACATTTGCTATGTGTCAGGCACTTGCAAGGTACTATAGATACAATGCTAGAAAAGAATATAAAATACAAAGCTCCTGCTTTCATTAAAATCACAGTTTTGTAGGGAAGACATATATATCAAATAATTATTTAAACACATCTAAAGTGCAGTTATGGCAAGGGGTAAAGGTAAATTAAAATATGAGTCTGTAGTAGAGTAATAATAATCATAAAGATCATAAAAATCTCCTTCACTTCCCAAAGGAGTGGGACTTGAATAGATATTTAAAAAATGAGTAGGAGTTACTGAGATGAAAAGGGTAAGGAGGAACATTTCAAGCAGAGGAAATGGCATGTGCGAGACCTTTGGTGAAAGGAAGTAGAGGAGGGAAAAGAATAAAGAGTAGATTGGCAGGTAAAGAGGGCAGAGTGTGGAGTAGGAAGACAGGAGAGAAAAGAAGGACCCAAACACACTGCAGGGACTTAGACTATGGAAAGCCACTAGTGAGTTTTAAGTAAATGGTTCCAATTTTGAATTTATGCTGAGGGATGTTTACCTGGTGAAGGGCAGAGAATGGATTGGAAGTCAATTAACATGAATACACAAAGTCTGGTTTTTAGTCCAAAACAGAAGTGATGGGTACCTCTACTGATGGTGGTAATGATAAAGATGGAGAAAAGTGAATGGAAATAAGATATACCAGTTGGATAGTTGGGGAGAGGGATGTGCCAAGATTGATTCTTTGTATTCTGGACTGCACAACTGGCTAGATGGTGGTACTGTGAGAGAAGAACTTGGAGTAAGTTTACAGGGAAGGAGGTGGGGAAGACCACTGGTTTAGTATGGGACATGTTGAGTATTAGCTGTGTTTGAGGCATCCAATAAAAAGTGACCAAAAAGACATTGTTTATGATGGTCTAAAGCTCAGACTTAAGGTGTTGCATTAACAATATGGGTTCTTGCTGCTGTTTTGCTGTGTAGGCTATGTGGTTTATATTACCATTTAAAATTGTTTAGAGCAATGCCTGGGCAACTTTTTCTTATATTATCATTTACAACAACGTAGAACAGCAATTAGGAAACTTTTTCTAAAAGGACCAGATAATAAATATTTTAGGTTTATGGGACATATGGTTGCCATGAAAATACTCAACTCTGTCCTTGAAGCAGCAAAAACAAACATAGATAGCATGTAAATAGAAGGGAATGATTGTGCTCCAATAAAACCTAATTTATAAAAGTAAGCTGCCAGTGTTAAGCTGCAGTTTGCTCACCCTTTATCTAGAAAAGTTATCACACTTTAAATTATTTCAGATACCTGAGTTTATGTTAACACCTCTAACTACATTCTTGATCTATAATTCTCAAGTTTTGGTTCTTTGACCAGCAGTCTAATCTTTGTATTAGAAATGCAAATTTTCCAGCCTATCCAGACTTACTAAGAGAGAAGCTCTGGGGATGGAACTCAGCAATCTGTGTTTTAACAAGCCCTCTCAGTGATTCTGATGCAGCTAAAATCTGAGACCCACTGCATTAGGACAATGGTTTTCAAGTCTGGCTAGAATTGCCTGGGAGGTTTTTTAAAAATTTTAATTCAGAACACTACCTGGAATAATTAAATCAGTAGCTGGGGAATGAAGACTAGCAAAATCATACTCTGAATATTCTCAGGTGACTGTCATATGCTGCCTGCATTTAAGAGCCATCAATTTCATATGAATATCCTAGACTACGTTGAAAGTGATCAAGTTCTGCTGAGATTTAAATTAATTTCAATATCAATGCACCTAAACTCACAGTATCAGGGAATCACAGTTCAAATGGAAATTGGACAATTATATATAAAAATCATTTCATGGAAAATAGTTTAATCTGAATTGATTGCAAGAAGCTAAAACTAAACTCTAAGCCAGCTTATAATTTGTTTTTGCTTTGTTGGTTTTGTTTTTAATAAAAATGATTCCTTTAAATTCTGGCTAAATTTGGAAGAAGAAACATAAAAGAGAATTCACCTAGGTCACCTGAAATTGATCAAAAGGTGATTTTTTAAAAACTCAATCTTTAAAAACTGGATTGTAAAAGTTATGTTATATACTTTGTTTTCATCCATCTCACAAAACCATGCATGCACTTCTATATATTGCCACAGAGTATGGACTTTAAAAACTTTGCATATATAGTTATTATCTATGATTGTAGAATTTATGTATAGTTCAACTATACAAAGTTATCATTCAAATTTACTGATGCCTAATAAAAATGATTGCAATAATGATACACTTGGCATTCATTTTAAATTTATTACTTTAGAAAAAATACTAAAGGTTCCAATGGTAGTCAATTTGTTTCCTTGAACTTAAGAAATGAAAAGCTCTCAGCATATTTACAGCAACTAAGTTCCTGAACACACATGTTCTCCATGGATCCAGTCATTTCACTCTCTTGAAAAGCACATTTTTTTTTAACTTTTAATTTGGTATTTTGATATTAACCCAGAGTTTGAATATATGCCATGTTATCTAGAATACTTTCTAAACACTTTTTACCTTCCAGAAAAAGAAATAAATAGGGACTTTGATTAAAAATCCTATTGAATTTTATCAAAAAAAGATTTCAGATCTGTAGCAATTTCCATGTCAAAATGGCTCCAAGTGTTATTAGTTCCACTTGAAACTTCTGCTGTGATAATAATGCTTTGTGGTAATTACTTAGAACTCACAGATTAACAGATTTTATTTCACTTTAATATTTATTTGTCTCAACTGAGTTTAAGGCATCTGTGGAACATTGCAGACAAAAAATAAAGTATTTGCAAAGCGATGAATAGATAAATGGTCAAAGAGCACCAACTTGTAACAAATTGATAGATGTGTTGAAGGAAATGAATTAGTTAAGATTAGTTCCATCATATGTATCCAAATCAAGGGGAGGTATTAAAGGACAAACAAAGTTCTCTGCTAGGAGCAAGAATATTATCAAGGCAAGATTCTTGTTAAAATAATTTAGATCATGTAAAATTCAGGGCATAAAGGACCCCATATAAAGTTTCAACCTTGATCAATTTTATGTTTCTATAGGCATGGCAGGTAGAAATACTCTTTACATTAGTTCCTTGAGATTTATTTATATGAGATAATTTGTAGCTATACAAATGTAGCTAAATGCTCGCCTTTAAAAAATGGATACCAAAACTGCAGACAGTTTCCACTCCTATTTCTACCACGTACTAATACTGCTGAGCAACTTAAAAAGTGTAAGATGACTATGAATGAGGATGAATCATGTTAAAACAAAACGATAGTTGTGCAATACTCTTTTTCTTCCTTCATGCTTTTTGTAGATATTTACAACAATAATTCTTTAAGACAGAAAATAATTTCTATAAAGCCCAGTCATCTCAAGTCTATTTTTAATTCAAGTTGGTACCCACATCTGTGATTCAAAAAGTATACTATATCTCAAAATCACATTCTGATTCAGGTCTGGAATAGTGCCCAACCATTTGTATTTCTAACAAGTTGTCAGATGATAGTGATGCAGCTTTCAGATCTCCCTTTAAGAATAACAAATATATATCACCAATAAGCAAGGAATAGCCAATTTAATTTTACTAACTAGGACAAAGTTTACAATTGATTTTATTTAAGAATGTGGCTAATCTAGGGTTATAAAACCTGGGTTTCAGTCTTGGCTCTGAGAAACAACATACAAATGGGCAATTGCTTCACCATTTATTAAAATAAATGCTGACAATCTCTGCAGCAACCAGCTCAGGAAGCAAAACCATAATTTCTGCAGTAACTAACTAGTTCAGGAGTCCAGAGCAGAGCCACTGAAGTAGTCAACCCAAACTGGTTAGGACTTGGCCAGAGACTGCCAGCTTCTTTTTTTTTTTTTTTTGGCCTTGCTTGTAACTAATGACCAGCAGAGAAAGCCAAATATGCTCTGTAAACCAATCATATAAGAACATCATGCTCCCAATTAGCCCATCTCCAGGTTCCCCCGTATCAGCAATGTCCAATCAGAGCTTGCCTAAGGCCCTCCCTTTTCTTCATTAGACAGTCTGCTCACTCCCTGGCTTGCTCCTGAGTCTCAGCTAAACACAAGAGATGGCAGCTGATTTCCTTGATACAGCAAGATCTGAATAAATAACCTCCATTTGTTTTAATTCATGTGGTCCTTTTTTTATTTCTAAAGTTCTAATAATTACTGGCTGTTTGATCTTTGGTAAGTTATTTAAATTCTCTATGCCTCAGTGTCTTCAAATATAAAACTTAGGTAATAATCATATTCATAAATTTCTGCAATCTACACATTTTCAATTCTATTTAATTTGTCAACTTCATAGAGGATCAGTTAAAACAATATTCTTTATTGTAATATATCTCAATTTTTTAAGATGATGTTGAAAATAGAAAATCTACAAGGAAACAAAATACCTATATGGTTAAATTCTCCCTCAAAATCTATGGAATCTGTGCCAGGACAGTTAAAACACTTTATAAACTTACAAAACAAAACACACCAAACCAAAGTTGTTTCTATTTTTTTTTTAATGTTTTTTTATTTATTTCTAGGAGAGAGAGAGAGAGATAGCGTGAGCAGGGGAGGGTCAGAGAGAGAGGGAGTCACAGACTCTGAAACAGGCTCCAGGCTCCGAGCTGGCAGTCAGCACAGAGCCCGATGCGGGGCTCGAACCCACGAACCCCGAGATCATGACCTAAGCGAAAGTCGGACGCTCAACCGACTAAGCCACCCAGGCGCCCCAGTTGTTTCTATTTTTTAATAGCTGCTAAGAAACTCACAAATATGACTATTTCTGTATATTTAAAGCAGATTTTTTTACCTTTAAGTTGTTTTGTCAGTATCATTATTTGATAAACTACCTCAAATTACTTTTGAAACAAGCAAAGTAAAAACCAAGGCATATATAGATATGTGTATGCATATATATATATATACACATATGTATGTGTATAAAAGGATTTTTAAAACATAAAAAGTATATGTTAGAAGAAAATTATACAGATAAGAATAAAGTCCTCCTTGACTACTACCCCAAATCAAATCTCCATATCCTTTCCAGAAGTGATCACCATATTAGTTTGATATATACATTTCCTATTTCCTATATCTTTTCTATGAATTTATACACTTACCTGCACTGTTAAGGTCTTTTCACTAACACATCTCATTTGTTCCTTAGGAAAATATGCTTGTCTTGATATTTTGCTCTTTTCTTAATTACTATTTTCAATCAGTAAGTCTATTATTTACTGAGTTTTTTTTTAACTTAAGTTTTTAGATATACAGTTTTTGTAAATTAGCCCAAGATTTGAAAAGTCCAGTTAAGAAATGTCACTGATTCACTGGGGCACCTGGGTGGCTTAGTCGGTTAAGCGTCCAACTTTCGCTTAGGTCATGATCTCGCGGTTCGTGGGTTCGAGCCCCGCATCGGGCTCTGTGCTGTCAGCCCAGAGCCTGGAGCATATTTCAGAGTCTGTATCTCTGTCTCTCTCTGACCCTCCCCTGCTCACGCTGTCTCTCTCTCTCCTAGAAATAAATAAAAAATTAAAAAAAAAAAAGAAATATCACTGATTCAGGGTTGCCTGAGTGGCTCAGGTGGTTAAATATCTAATTCATGGTTTCAGCTCAGGTCAGGATCTCATAGTTCACAAGTTCAAGGTCTGCATCATGCTCCACACAAACAGAATCCCTGCTTAGGATTCTCTTTCTCTCTCTCTCTCTCTCTCTCTCTCCCTCTCTCTGGCCCTCCCCTGTTCACTTTCTGTCTGTCTCTCTCTCCAAATAAACAAACACTGATACAGACTCCTAACGAAATACTACAAATTTTGGCCCAATGTGTCTGATATATTTTTCCACAGAACCAAAGATGATATAGAGATTGATTTTTGCCCTGTTGGAACACCAGAGAAATTGTTCATAAAAAGAATACATACCAGAGAAGCATGAGAGACTACAAGTGGTGACTCAATTTAATACAAATTACCTTGAGTCAATCACTCAGCAAAATATGTATAAAAAAAATGGCTAATGTTTATTAGTGTTTATTCCTTGTTTTCTAGGTACTAATTAATTTAATCTTCCTATCAAGCTCATCTTGTAGATGAGTCAACTGAGATCTAGAGAAACTGAGTGAACTCACAAGCTTACACAGCTGGTGAAGAACAGATGGAATGTTACACACAATATCCACATTCAGAAACTAACCTCTTAATTTCTACATGCTACTGCTTCTCAAGGAAAATATGTATTCTTCTCAAAATGAATACCAACAAGAAAAATGAAAATCTATATATGAAACACTAACACTGAGAACAGCGGGGAGAATCTTCACTTTTGCCCCTGGAAGCCACTATTCTTGGATGGCTGGGAAATAGGACCCTTCTTCTCAGTCACTCTGCAATGGAATTTAGGTCATATTTCCATAGTTAACAGGACAGCAGTTTTCTCTGACTTTGTAATATAGACTGGCAGCTGTAGGATTTCAAAAAAGTATTCTTTTTAAATCTGACTCATAAAATACATGCTAATCTGCATGAAAATGAGCAGGACTGAATATGGAACACTCTTAGGCAAAAGATGGCAGGCATAACTGAAAAATCCCTCTCAATGCAGTCTGAATTTAACATTTAATTTTCTTATTAGCTCCAGAAGGGCAGTCTGATTTTCCACAGGTATAAGCAATATACATAATTAATGCCACACCTCAGGCCTCCTAAAAAGATCACTGGCCTGCATTAACTGTATAAATGCTAGGCTGAAATTGGATCATATCTTATATTCAGTTTTGATATTGCAATTATGAATGATGTGATTCATATATGCATTTTAAAGATGTTATCATTTCCTTTTGCTTTTAAAAACAGCTTTAGAAAGTCAACATAGCATTCTCTTGGGAAGAAAGAAAAAGCTCCCATTAATCCATGAACAGGAATCATGTAGACTGGTAAAGCTACAAAGAATGTGAATAAAATTGGGCTGAATAATGACATTTAAAGTAAAACAGAAAGATCTACAATTTTATTTGCCATTGCTGAGGACTGAATGCACAGTTAAATTACAGTTATTTGGAACACAGGGCTTTTCAAAAACAATTGTTTGGCATGGAAACCATTTCCAGACTTGAATTATGTGCATCGAAGATATTTTCTAACTATTTTCTATACAAAGGATGGATTCAAGCCACAGTTGTTCAGACAGCGAAAGGGCTCCTAAATGCCACATTCAATTTTCAACATTGTGGTAAATAGAACAAAAGAGAGCAACCAGAATTCACCTGAGTTTTAGTGACCTTGCAGAAGACCTCTTTAAAGCTTTGAACATTATATGATTTCTTTCTTGTTATTATTTTCTTCATATTATTTCATCAACTGTGACTTCTTCTGCAAGCTGATATGCCAAAATTCACTTGGGGGGAAGAAAAAAAAAAAAAAAAAAAGCCCTGATTCTAGTAGGTTGGTCTGAAATCAATAGCAACCCAAGTGATTTATTTTCTGATTATCTTTAAGAAGAAGCTCTCTCCTTTGCTCAAATAGGATTCAAAAAGGAGTCATTGTGATTGGCTAGGTCATTGGTAAAATGAAACCTTGTAATGCTACTTATTCCCATAAACTGTCTCTTTGCAGATAAGGATATGATTATAATATTACTGACCAGCAAATTGGGAATAGTATTCTATTACTGGAAACAGATTAGTATCGTTCCACCTAATATGAACAAGAGGGAATAATTACAAAATGGCTGATTGGGGCATGGTAAATTCTGTGACTGCAAAATAGGAATTAAACCACATGAGGATGAAAACCTCAGTGTTTTTCTCACATCTGGGTCACATCTAAGCTAGTCAGTTACAAGTAACCACTATATGACAAATTATATTTATCTAAGGCCTTTACTTCAATGATACTATTTATATCATCTCCTTATTACTTTTTTAGTTGTAATAAAATAATTGTTTCATTGTGTTAATCCTTTAATCAGAAATTCATTGATTCATGTGTTCATTCAAAAAGATATTTATGAAGACAACGAAGACAATTCTCATGTGCCAGTAGCTGTTTTATATGTTTGCAGTAAAGACATAGGACAATAACTAAAATGTACTAAAAGGAAAATGACACAAGGTTGATGTGGCCAGGCTATTTTAGATTATTGTTAGGCAAGTCTTCTCTGAAGAAGTCACGTGAATACTGTAATCCTTCAATAGAAAACATACTTTAGAATGAAGGAACAATAAATTTAAAATACTTTGCAAGCTTATATATTTGGAGGAATTAAAAGGGCAGAGTGCCTAGGTTACAGGAGAAGAAGACAAAAAGACAGGAGATTAAGTTATATGTGTAGGTTATGTGAGACAAGATCTTAAATGACATTGTAAACATTGGGAAGAAATTTGGACTGTATCCTAAGTAGAGTGGGAAGCACTTTAGGGAAGTGACAGAGTAATCAAAACATTACTGTGGTTTCTATTTAAATAATAGACTGGGATGAGGAGGCAAGCATAAAAATGATGATACCAATTAGGAGGCAAATAAAGTCCAGACTTTTCTTCTGATTCTATCTCTTTAGTGAAATGAAAGCAAAACACAAGGTTACTGGGTGAGGCATGAGGGTTTGCTGGAGGTGTAAGGGAAAGAAAAAAAAAAAAAAAGTTATGATGTAGCCATCTGGGAAAGTGGGAGGGTGGGTTGACCATGTAACTGTAGTGGATCTACAATGCTGGGAGCCACACCAGCCTCCTGGATGACAGTCACAGTGAGGAAATGGCAGTGTTTGCATAGCTCCTGCCATGAGAAATGAAAACTGGTATCTCCTTCTGCTACTACTGGCTCATGTTGGGAATGAGCCTGCTGGTACTGACCAGGCCTCACAATATTCCAGATCAACCGATATTCCCCACACGGATTGCTTCATAAGGAAGAGCATATTCCTGCCTTTTCAAAAGAGATTTCAGATGAAAGCATTGTGGATGATTGTCAAAAAGCTCTTCCTAGAGGCCTTGCAGATCCAAGACTTAGATAATAAAGGGGGTTAAGAACACAAGAGTTACAATGGAGTCTGGCCCTGAGACAAAGAGCCTAATTTAGAGTTAAGGACAGATATCCAACCCCACCCAACTGTTTCTGCTTGGAGCACAAACCCCCTAAGGCATCTTGTGATCAGTATTTGGAGTGACTTATTCTGGCCTTGAATATGCTGACTACACCCTGTGAAGGGACCTATTGAGGAACTTCTTTTGTGATTATGGGAACAAACATTGTGTTTCCTGAAAGACCTGTTTTTCTTAATACTTCTCCTTCAACAAATAAGCTATTGACCCCTCCTCACAAAGAACTAACTTCATCTTTTTTATGCTAAAAACATTGTCTTGTATGCTAAAGATACCTTCCTTCCCCATAGGATAAGCATCTAAATCACCTACCTCAATCACTATTGATAAAGGGTTATGCATGAGTCTTCTACAAATCTATGTTCTGGGAAATTCTTACATATCAAAGAAATTTGTCATCAGAAATCATTGTCTAAGGCAAATGCCACTTCTGTGCTGTCCCCCAAACACTTAATTATAAAATAAAGTTGAGCCCCAGTCAGAGCAGAGATGCCTGCCTGGTGACCAGAAAGATTCTCTTGGCTCTGTCATCCCTGCCTTGCCGACACTGTCCATTCTTCAGGGACCCCTGGACCCGGCCAGAGCTGGCCTCTGACACTACAATCCATGCTGAGAGGGCTTAAGGATAGAAGGCATAAAAGACTCTGAGTCAGTTCATCCAACTCATGCAATTAGTGGAGAAAAATTGAAAGAAACAAACCGCAGCAAAATGGGTCTCAGCTGATAAACTAGTGAGAGTCAATAATTTAAAGAGCTATTTTATTGAAACTCTTAAATTACTTACTCTTTCATATTTCCTCTTCTTTCTTCAGTTCCTGTCCAGCGTAACATCAAAGAATGTAGGGCTAAGCCTTACGTGGCTATGTGGGGACAGGGGAGCCTAGCTCTATTCTGTAGTGGGCTGATGGCCACTGAGGTGCAATCTGTCTTTTTGAGTGTGTTGAGGATGGGGAATCACTTCTGACTGCTTAGACCTGTCCAGAGGGTCCTGGTGAAATACTACTCACTGCCAGAGGTCTATTTGCCTCCAAATCAGGCCTCTGCTTGTCCACAGTCCCTCTCAGAGACTCTGCATTCCCTCATCAGGGTTCATGAGAACATATGAAGAAGTATCTGACAGTCTCATGGTAGACTGAGCCAAGAATCCTGCCTCAAGCCCTTGTTACCAAGCTGCCTCCCGCAAAATTTCAATTCCACTGTTTCTGAGAAATTTTCATCAGGGTACATCTACAAAAGCTGGGGGTCTCAGAGGATATGCAGCTTCCCAACACCATGTCTGAAAAACCACCCAATTATCTTCAGTTAACTGTGACTCACTTTTATTTAAATATTTCTAAGCTCCCCTCTCCTATGGTGCAGTCGTAAGCAGAGTGCTGGAGGTGATGGATTAGAGTTGGTGGCAAGAACACGGACATTTTATCTAATCATTCTTCTTCTTCCTACTGACCTACAGTAAAATTCAAAAACTTAGATTAGCAGATTGGTCCCTTTAAATGTTAATGAAATTACAAAATTTTGGAAGCTTTTTTCTCTAATCAAACAAAAAAGTAACTTTCAAGACTTGTTAAAGAAACTTTACTTTGAACTCTGAGCTGGTCAGTATCCTCTTTGCTGCATGGTACCTCTGGCTTGGAGATGGAAATAACCAAGAGCTTGAGTTCAGTAGGAAACAAAAATTAATTTTTAAATGTTTATTGTTTGTTTATTTGCTTTGTTTTGTTATTTTAGAGAGAGAGAGAGAAAGAGAGAACACATGACCAAGTGTTGGGACAGATGGAGAGAGGATGTTAACTAGGCTCCATGTTCAGCATAGAGCTCCATACCACAACCTGGGATCATGACCTGAGCCGAAAGCAAGAGTCAGAGGCTCAACCAAATCAGCCACCTAGATGCCCCAAAAATACATTTTCTAAAATCCCTCAGATGGTGTCCTTCCTGCAAGGATATAAAAATTTAGATTTTCCCCCGACTTAAATGGTAAAATGAGAAGGAAGCTGCTAAAGAGTACTTATATACTCTGTACATTACATATTTTTACATAAATATATATATATATTTATTTATTTTTGTTGGGTGTGGGAGGTGCTTGCTAGATAAAGAAAGCTTATTGAACTACTGACACTTGCTGACTGAGGAACTATTTGGAATTTAGGTACCTGTGGCCAATCCAGAAGTAAGAAGAACTGAGTGTTTTGTAAAGCAGACTCAAGGGCTCAATATACTTAAAAAAATAAAAAAGCAAAAAGCAGCACTAAATGAGAGACCATGCAAGATAGTAGCCCACCCTTTTGAGTCGACTTTTCATATTCTATACTTGTAGATGATTAGTTCTGTAAATCTGAGAAAGCTGCTTCACATTTTTTTGGGATTAGTTGATAGGACCCTGAGAACCCATAGCAGTATTTTGAAGACTAAGTGAAATAAATGGAAGCAACTGTCACTGGTGTTGCTTTTATTGTCATTATTATTATTAAATTATTATAATTTAAAAAATCCAATCCACTATCAAAGACTCTGCAATTTAATAATGTAAATAACACATTTAGTCAGTAAAGTCTTAGATACAATGCCCATTGTAGGAGACATAAGAGATCATAGGGAAGAGTTCAAGACTCTCAAAATAATGATAAAAGACACAATCTGATCAGAGACAATGATAATAAACAATTATCAGTGTATTAACACAGAGCCAGTAAAAGCCTTTCACAGAAAACTACAAACTGATTTCAGACCCATAAGGTTGTCAGCCCTACTCTTCCTCATAAAAGGAAGACCCAAGACAAAAGCTACCATCCCCCAGCAACATCTGAGCTCTGTGTTTCACCTGCAGCCCATTTGTTCCCTTATATAAAAAGTCAAGGAACTGTTACTTTCAGGCAAGTACATGTTGTCCAGCAGTCTTACCATGTAATTATCTGTGTATGGGGCCTGTGATTATGTAGCATACCCTTAGTGACTCTCCTTCCTCCTTACTGTTAACCCCCAATCCTGTCTGATTTGGATCTCTAGCAATAAGTTCCATCAGTATCAAAACTCTTTCTAACAAATATCTCCTTCTTAAATTCACATAGCTTTCATTTCGGTATTTAGCCATGCACTGGAAAATATCTGTGTTCTGTCGGAATGTGTTCTGTTATTCCACTTAAATGAAACATTATCTTTTAGTCATCTCTATCTTTCAGAGTGTATAAGAGCTGAGTACCTCAAATGATCCATATATATTTTATTGGAGGACTTCACTGACTCATTATTAATTTTGCTACAACCCACACATGATCTGAATCCCATCTAAATTTTGTGAATTAATATTATACCCATAATTTTCCAGTTAAGAAGACAGCCTACTCTAGAAAACTCAGTTTTGTTTTGTTTCATTTTGAGTTCTTTCTTTGCCTCTACTAGAGTTCCAAACATAATTAATTTATGAGCACCAGGCTTGGGGTTTGATTATCTTAAAGTAGATCAGCAATATGTCTACACTGAAACCACAGCTGCTGTAGCTACGCATTTGCATCTGGACTTGTTGTCTCATCCAAACCAAATTTGCTGCACGATCAGGCTCATTTGAAATCTCAGTTCTGTGGGTGTTGGTACTCAAATTCAAGTCACTTGAATAATCTAAACATTAGGAAAATAAAAAAAGAGACACAGATAGAGACTGAGAAAGAGACAAAACTCCTCTACATGTTTCCATGAAGCCCACAATAAGATAAATACACAATTAAATGTTATTCTAGCACAAGCTTGAAGTATGTTTTTGTTCATTCCTTTAAGTTAAAAATGAAATGAAATTCCTTTAAATTAAAAAATGAAGTCAAGGTGATTATCTTTCCCATGCTGATCATTGCTATGACACTACATTTCAGAGAGCTTCAGGCTTAAATTGGTTTATTTTTGCATGGGCTACTCTTATTTTTATATTTACATTCAACAATGAATTAAACATTAAAATTGTATTTTCACATTATGAACATTCAATATACTAAGAGATGTTCCTCAAATACATGAAGAGATATAAAGAAAAGGTACACACACACACACACCCCTCATATTCTTCTAGTATAATATGGATCAAATGAAATAAATGTAATTTTCCTTAAATATACTCAAGTCATCATATCTCTCTTTAATTGAACATAATACGCCCTAACGTTAAGTCCAGTAAAGAACAAAGTAAGACTGTTCTCAACCCAGAATCAGTATTATTGTCTTCATTTGTGTATAGCATGTATTAATAGAAATATTAACACATAAAAACAATTTTGACAAACTCTAATGCATCTAGAGGAGACCAGTCAGGGCAAGGAGCTGATGGGAAGAGGTAAGACCTGAACACTGTTTTCAAAGAAAGAAGACTCAGTAGGGATATAATAGCTAACTTCATATATTTAAAGGTTGTTCTTTGAAAGAGTAATTTGCCTGGTTTTATTCAAATTCTGGAGGAAAATGTAAAATAGGTGTTAGAATAAGGCAAATAGGGTAAAATAATAAATGTCTATGTAAACAACTGGAGCTGAATGATACTATAACATGAATTTCTTTTCACTGGTGGCATTCAGATTTGGACTTTAGAAAATGTTATGAAGTATATCCAAACACCTTTGGGGAGTTGACCAAGATGTTCTCTAAGGTCTCATGTGACCCTGAAATTTGCTTCTTTGGAATTAAGCCATTTACTCTTTGTGGTAATAGCCCAAAATATTATACTCATCTGGAGTAGTATTATTTGAACCAAAACATATTTACAGATGAATTACCCCATTTGATCTAGAATAGAACAAGTTTATGTCTATTCTTCCAGAATAAAAAGAGTGCCCATATTCACCTTAAATATTGTCATATTTTAGACCAAAAAAAAAAAAAAAAATCACATGGGAACACCAGTTACATTGGCCATTCTTTCAAAGGGTTAAAAGCACCAGAATTTAAAACATAAAATATATACTTGCCTTACATTCCCTGATATTTATGTTAATAAACAATGGATATATTCTTAACACAATCAAGTAACCAAAAATGCCCTTGGGGTGCCTGGGTGGCTCTGTCAGTTAAGTGTCTGACTCTTGATTTCAACTCAGGTCATGATCTTGCAGTTTGTGGGACTGAGCCCTGTATGGTTAGGCTCTGCCATTCCCACTCTCATTCTGCCTCTTTCCTGCATACACTCGCTCTTCCTCCCTCTCAAAATAAATACATATTTAAAATAAATATATAAGGAAATATTTTTTAAAAACTTGAAAAAAATAAATAACATACCATATATTTTTACAGTGCTATTTAAGGGAAGTTACTTATCTTAAAATCTCAAGGTATAATTTCTTTCTTTCTTTTTAAAAGAGGTTATTTATGTATTTTTATTAATTAATTAACTGATTAATTAATTAATTTGAGAGAGAAGAGAGAGAAAGTACACAAGCAGGGGTGAGGGGCATAGGAGAGAGAGAGAATTTTAGGCTGGCTCTATGCTCAGTACGGAGCCCCAACTAGGGCTCTATCTCATGGCCATGGGTTCTTGACTTGAGCTGAAATCCAGGGTCAGACACTTAACCGACTGAGCCATCCAGGGACCCCAATAATAACTTTCTTTAAAAACTGAATCGTAAGGGGTGTCTAGGTAGCTCAGTTGGTTAAGCATCTGCCTCTGGATTTCGGCTCAGGTCATGATATCATGGTCTGTGAGATTGAACCCCATGTTGGGCTTTGTGCTGACAGAGCAGAGCCTGCTTGGGATTCTCTACCCCCACTCTCTCTCTGCCCCTCCCCCACTCATGCACACCCTTCCTCTCTCTCTCTCTCTCTCTCTCAAATAAACACAAAAAAATAATAAAAATTTATGTATATAAACTTCCTGGAAAATGCTCAGGAAAAGAGAAAAAACAGGCAATAATTTACCTCTAAAATGAACAAAATTGGAAAATACATCAGAGGAATGCCCTGTAAAATGTTCTGTCTAGAAATAGCTTCCGAATGAATGTATAGAGAAATGGACACTTTTTTGTTCAAGAGTTTCCATTTTTATCATGCTACTTCAGGGTTTAAGATTTATTTAGTCTTTATACCACATGTACTTATAAACGGCTAACTAAACAATATTCATTTCTACTGTAAGATCTTTCATTTCTCTGTGGTGTAATTTTAGCATTAATAATGTAGAGGGAAGTTGAAGTTTGATTTAGAAAGCATGGCTGATTGAAGTATCAATTGGCAAAGCAAAATGTGGGATCATTTCATGATATTAAAAGTGGGATTAGCTTAATTGAATGAAATTTAGAAAGGCATTTTTAAAGTAAATAAAAGGATTTTATCTTGCACAAGATTTCTGATACCATAAAATTAGATATTTGAAGTTTCATTTATATAATTTATTTTTTTAAATGTTTATTTTTGAGAGTTACAGACAGAATGCAAGTGGGAAGAACAGAGAAAAAGGGAGACACAGAATTTGAAGCAGGCTTCAAGCTGTTAGCAGAGCCCAATGCAAGCCTCAAACCCACAACTTTGAGATCATGACCTGAGCCAAAGTCAGACGCTTAACCAACTGAGCCGCCCAGGTGCCCCTCATCTATATTATTACCAGTGCATACGCTTTCAAGACATTATATTTCTCCTTATGAAAAATTATAATAGAGTAATGATGAAGAAGACCTACATTCTTTAAAAAGTCTTCATGGAATAATCACATCAATTCAGGTCATTCTTTGATTTGATTATTCAACAATATTTATGGTTGTCCTCTGTGTGCCTGGCAGTAATCTAAATGAGGTAATAGCTGAATAGCTTAATAGCTGAATTTCATAAGTAATATACATATATTAACCCTTCCAATCCATATAACAATGCTTGATGAGGATATTCCAAGCTGTGATTTGACATGGACAGCGTGGATCCAAACTCTAAACTGTTAATTACTCTTCATAGCTCCAGTTTTAGCAAATAGGGCACAATTTTGAGTACTTGCTTAGCTTTTCTTAAAATTTATATATGTCTATATCACTTTCTCGAATACTTTATTTTCTTCATGAAAGGCTGTGGTTAAAGTTGTTCTGTGGTTGTACTGCTTATTGCTAGTTTTTTTTTTTTTCTTTTAAACCAGAGGGTATTTGGTTATAATTAGAGTGAAAACATAGACATGCTTCATCAAAGTGTCTGTAGATTAGTTAATTGTGAAATATTCAAATTTTTACATTTAAATCCAAGTTAGTTTTGCATATAGTGTAATGATTTCAGTAATAGAATTTAGTGATTCATCACTTACATATAACACCCAGTGCTCATCCCAACAAGTGTCCTCCTTAATGCCCCTCACTCAGTTAGCCCATTCCCCCACCCAAAACCCTGCCAGCAACTCTCAGTTTGTTCTCTGTATTTAAGAGTCTTTTATGGTTTGTCTCCCTTTCTGTTTTTATATTATTTTTGCTTCCCTTTCCTTATGTTCACCTGTTTTGTAGACCAAATTCCACATGAGTGAAATTATATTTCTTTCTCTGATTTACTTATTTCACTTAGCACAATACCCTCTAGTTCCATGATGTTGTAGCAAATGACATGTGTTTTTTTTTTTTTTTTGATCACCAAGGAATATACCACATCTTCTTTATCCACTCATCACTCAATGGACATTTGTGCTCCTTCCACTTTGGCCATTGTCAATAGTGCTGCTATAAACATTGGGGTGTATGTGCCCCTTCGAATTGGCATTTTGTATTGTTTGGATAAATACCTAGTTGTGTAATTGCTGGCTTATAGGATAGTTCTAGTTTTTATTGTTTGAAGGACCCCCATACTGTTTGCCAGAGTGGCTGCATCAGTTAGCATTCCCATTAGAAGTGCAAAAGGGTAACTCTTTCTCCACATCCTTGCCAACATCTGTTGTTGCCTGAGTTTTAGCCATTCTGACAGGTGTGAGGTGGTATTTCACTGCGGTTTTGATTTGTATTTCCCTGATGATGAGTGATGTTGAGCCTTTTTTCTTGTGTTTGTTAGCCATCAAGATGTCTTCTTTAAAAAAGTGTCTATTTATACCTTTTGCCCATTTTGTCACTGGATTATCTGTTTTTTGGGTGTTGAGTTTGATAAGTTCTTTACAGATTTTGGATACTAACCCCTTATCTGATATGTCATTTGCAAATAACTTCTCCCATTCCATACCTTTTAGCTTTACTGATTGTTTCCTTTCCTGTGCAGAAGATTATTATCTTCATGAGGTCCTAATAGTTCACTGTTGCTTTTCTTTCCTTTGCCTCCAGAGACCTGTCAAGTAAGAAGTTACTATGACTGAAGTCAAAGAGGTTGTTGCCTGTTTTTCTCTTCTAGGATACTGAGGGCTTCCTGTCTTACATTTAGGTCTTTCATCCATTTTGAGTTTATTTTTGTGTATGGTGTAAGATAGTGGTCAGGTTCATTCTTCTGCATGTCACTGTGCAGGTTCCCAACACCATTTGCTGAAGAAACTGTCTTCCATTGGATATTCTTTCCTGATCTGTCAAAGATTAGTTGACCATATGTTCATGGGTTCATTTCTGGGTTCTCTTTTCTGTTCCATTAATCTATGTGTCTGTTCTTGGGCCAGCACCATACTGTCTTGATGATTACAGCTTTGTAATACAGCTTGAAGTCCATAATTGTGATGCCTGCAGCTTTGGTTTCTTTTTTCAGAATTGCTTTGGCTATTTGGGGTCTTTTCTGGTTCCATAAAAATTTTAGGATTGTTTGTTCTAGTTCTGTGAAGAATGCTGGTTTTATTTTGATAGAAGTTGCATTAAATATGTTGATTGCCTTGGGCAGTATTGATATTTTAACAATACTTGTTCTTCCAGTCCAGGAGCATGGAATGTTTTTCCATTTCTTTTCTGTGTCTTCTTCAATTTCTTTCAAAAGCTTTCTATAGTTTTCAGTGTATAGATATTTCACCTCTTTGGTTAGGTTTATTCCTAACATGGTTTTTGGTGCATTATAAATGAAATAAAGTCCTTGATTTTCTGCTGTTTCACTATTTATATATAGAAATGCAACTGATCTGAACACTAATTTTATATCCTGCAACTTTGCTGAATTCATGTATCAGTTCTAGCAGGTTTCTGGTAGACTCTTTGGGTTTTCCACATAGAGTATTATGTCGTCTGTGAAGAGTGAATGTTTGACTTTCTCCTTTCAGATTTGGATACTCTGATTTTTTTGTGTTGTGTGATTGCAGAAGCTAGGAGTTCCAACACTGTGTTGCATAACAGTGGTGAGAGTGGACAACCCTATCATGTTCCTGACCTTAAGAAAAAAATTCTCAGTTTTTCCCCATTGAGGATGATATTAGTGGTGGGTCTTTATGATCTTGAGGTAAAATCCTTCTATTCCTGGTTTCTTAAAGGTTTTCTTAAAGGATGCTGTTTTGTCAAATGCTTTTTCTGTATATATTGAGAGGACCATGTGGTTCTTATCCTTTCTTTTATTAATGTGATGTATCACATTGTTGATTTGCAGAAAGTGAACCATCACTACATCACAGGAATAAATCCCATTAGATAGTGGTGAATAATTCTTTTTTTCTTTAATTTTTAATGTTTATTTTTGAGACAGAGCATGAGTGGTGGTGGGGGCAGAGAGAAAGGGGGGTTGAAGGGAGATACAGAACTCAATCAAACTCCAGGCTCTGAGCTGTCAGCACAGAGCCTGATGTGGGGCTTGAACTCACAAACTGTGAGATCATGACCTAAGCTGAAGTCGGTCGTTCAACTGACTGAGCCACCTAGGTGCCCCTTTAATGTATTGTTGGATCTGGTTTGTATATCGTTGAGAATTTTTGCATCCATGTTCATCAGGGAAATTGGGCTGTAGTTCTCCTTTTTAGTGAAGTCTTTGGTTTTGAAAGCAAGGTGATGCTGGCCTTTTTACATTTAAAAAAATTTAAAACTCCTTTTTAAGTTTTGGTAGAATTCCTATAGAAAGCCATATGGCCCTAGTCTCCTGTTTGTTGGGAGATTTTTGATTACTAATTCAATTTCTTCACTGGCTATGGGTCTGTTCAAATTTTCTAGTTCTTCCTGTTTCAGTTTAGGTGATTTATGTTTCTAGAAATTTTTCCATTTCTTCCAGATTGCCCAATTTGTTTTCATATAATTGTCATAATATTCTGTTATTATTGTTTGTCTTTCTGTGGTATTGCTTGCAGTCTCTCCTCTCTTCTTTCATTTGTGATTTTATTTATTTGGGTCTGTTCCTTTTCCTTTTTGATCTGATAGGGGTTTATCAATTTTGTTAATTCTTTCAAAGAATCAGCTCCTGGTTCCAATGATTTTGTCTATTGTTTTTTTTTTTTTTTTAATTTTAATATCATTTATTTCTGCTCTAATCTTTATTATTTCCTTCTTTTGCTGGCTTTGGGCTTTATTTGCTATTCTTTTTCCAGCTCTTTTAGGTGTAAGGTTATGTTATGTATTTGAGACCTTTCTCCCTTCTTTAGGAAGGCCTGGATTGCTACATTCTTCCCTCTTATGACCACCTTTGTTGCATCCCAGAGGTTTTGGGCTGTGATCTTATCATTTTAATTGGCTTCCATGTACTTTTTAATTTTCCCTTTAATTTCTTGGTTAACCCATTCATTCTTTAGTAGGATATTCTTTAATCTCCAAGTATTCACGGTCTTTCCAATTTTTTTTCTTGTTTTTGATTTAGAATTAAATAGTATTGTGGTCTGAAAATAGACAAGGTATGGGGTCCCTGGGCGGCTCAATCAGTTAAGCATCCAACTTTGGCTCAGGTCATGATCTCATGGTTCATGGGTTTGAGTCCCACATTGGCCTCTGTGCTGACAGCTCAGAGCCTGAAGTCTGTTTTTGATTTTGCATCTTTGTCTCTCTCTGTCCCTCCTCTGCCCTCTGTCCTTCTCTCTCTCTCTCAAAAGTAAATAAACATTAAAAAAAAAAAAAGAAAAAATATGTAAGATATGATCTCAATCTTCTTGTACTTGTTGAGAGTTGGTTTGTGACCCAGTATGTGATCCATCCTGGAGAATGTTCCAGGTGCACTCAAGAAGAAAATGTACTCTGCTGCTTTAGGATGAAATGCTCTGAATTTATCTATTAAGTCCATCTGGTCCAGTGTGTTATTCATAGTCATTTTTTCCTTGTTGATTTTCTGCTTACATGATCTGTCCATTGATATAAATGGGGTGTTGAATCCCTTAGTATTAGGTGTTATTATCAATGAGTTTCTTTATGTTTGTGATTACTTGACTTATATATTTTGGTTTTATATGTTGGGGGCATAAATATTTACAAGTGTTAGATCTTGGTGGATAGACCCCTTAGTTATTATATAATGCCTCTCTTTATCTCTTGTTATAGTCTTTATTTCAAAATCTAGTTTGTCTGATATAAGTATGGCTACTCCAGGTTTTTTTTTTTTTTTTTTTTTTTAATGACAAAGAGCATTATAGATGGTTCTTCATCCTCTTACTTTTAATCTGCTGGTGTCTTCAGGTCTAAAATGAGTCTCTGGTTAGCAGCATATAGGTGGGTCCTGTTTTCTTACCCACTCTGATACCCTATGTCTTTTGATTGGAGTGTTTAGTCTATTGACATTTAGAATGAGTCTTGAAAGATAGGAATTATCCAGAGTGGATGTTTCTGGTGATGTTCTCTGGTTCTTTCTAGTCTTGGTTGCTTTTGGTATTTTTTGTTGTGTTTTGTCTTTTCTCTGATCAAAGAGTCCCCTTTAAATTTTTTGCAGGGCTGGTTTAGTCATCACAAGCTCCTTTAGTTTTTGTTCATCTGGGGAACTCTTTATCTCTCCTTCTATTTTGAATGACAGCCTTGCTGGATAAAGAATTCTTGGCTGTATATTTTTCTGATTCAGCAAGTTCCTGGCAAGTTTCTATGGATAGAAACTGTGCTGCAAACCTGATCTGTCTTCCGCTATAGGTTAAGGACTTCTTTTCCCTTGTTGCTTTCATAATTCTTTCCTTTTCTGTGTATTTTGTGAATTTGACTATGATATGCCTTGGTGATAGTTGTTTTCTGTTGAATCTAATGGAAGTTCTCTGTGGTTTTGGATTTTTATATCTGTGTCTTTCCCCAGATTAGATAATTTGCCACTATAATTTACTCACATAAACCTTCTGGCCCCTTCTCTCTCTCTTCATCTTATAAGAGTCCTATGATTTGGATGCTATTCCTTTTTAATAAGTCACTGAGTTCTCTATGTCTTCTATTGTGATCTTTTGCCTTTGTTTTTCTACTTTTTCTGCTTCATTATTCTCCGTAATTTTATCTTCTATATTGCTGATTCACTGCTCTACTTCATCCATCCTCGACATCATGGCATCCATTTGAGATTGCATATCAGTTACAGCGTTTTTAATTTCATCCTGACTAGATTTTATTCCTTTTATCTCTACAGAAAGGGAATCTATGCTTTTATTCAACCTCAGCTAGTATTCATTATTGTGGTTCTAAATTCTAGTTCAGACATCTTGTTTATATCTGAACTGATCAAGCCCTTGGCTATCATTTCTTCCTGTTTTAAAATTTTAGGGTGAATTCCTTCGTCATTTTTAGGAAGAAAAAAATTAATAAAATTAAAAATTAAAATTAAAAAATTAAAAACAACACAAAATATCAAATAAAGGAAGCTATATCCTAGATGTGTTTCAGTCTGCTTGTTGAAAGAAGCTTGACAGAATAGACACAAAAGGGAAAGAAAGGAAAAAAACGGATGAAAAAATTTTAAATATATATAATAAATGAATAAAATAAAGAAAATGAAATAGAATTAAATAATAAAGTAAAAACAATAATTTTTTTCTTTGTGTATTCAGGAAAGCTTAAATTAAGCAAAAACAGAAAGTAAAGAAAATGAACAAATAAACCAGCAAACAGGATGAAACCCGTATGAAGTTACATCCAATTTCCCCTAGAAATGAACTATGAAGCCCTCTATACCTTGCACACTAAGCAAGTAGAGTCACTTTGGCTGGTTTTGTGGGGATGTGCTTGGAGGGCACAGGTTGATGGTGGAAGGGGGCTTGGTGTAAGGTTCTTTTCTCCACCAGGTGGCACTGGGTAGCTTACTGGAGTGGATCCACATGTAATAGAGGTGAAAATGGTTTCACCTAGCTGCTTCTTCTCTGGCACAGAATATTTGCACTTTCACCAACCTGTGATCAAGCACCCCTCCTTTATCTTTATCTCAGGCCTCTATCCACACCCCACCTCTACCCTATCCACGTCCAAGCTGTCCTCTTGCCCTCCAGAAGTTTATCTCAGATGGAGTTGTGTTTCAAACCCTATACTTCAGAGACCCCTGTGGCTTGGTGCTGACTCACTGAGCAATGGCTGGATGCCGGCTTGGTCCAGAAAACATCCTGATAGCACAGCAGGAGAAGTTCAGAGATTACAGCAAATCACAAAACACAAAGCCAGGGACAGGTTTCACTGCACTCTGGCATCTCTGTCCTAATACCTGCAATTGTGGCTGCTCTCCAGAGTCTTCTGTGACCTTTGCCTGTGGGAGGCCATATGGCCTCTACCAAATTCACTCCAAGTAGAGGCCTGCTTCTCCTCATATGCTGGGAGCTGCACTGGCCTGGCTAGATGACAGTCATAGTAAGGAAATGGCAGTGTTTGCATAGCTCCTGCCATGAGAAATGAAAACTGGTATCTCCTTCTGCTACTACTGGCTCATGTTGGGAATGAGCCTGCTGGTACTGACCAGGCCTCACAATATTCCAGATCAGACCGATATTCCCCACACGGATTGCTCATAAGGAAGAGCATATTCCTGCCTTTTCAAAAGAGATTTCAGATGAAAGCATTGTGGATGATTGTCAAAAAGCTCTTCCTAGGGGCTTTGCAGATCCAAACTTAGATAATAAAGGGGGTTAAGAACACAAGAGTTACAATGGAGTCTGGCCCTGAGACAAAGAGCCTAATTTAGAGTTAAGGACAGATATCCAACCCCACCCAACTGTTTCTGCTTGGAGCACTGGCCCCCAAGGCATCTATCTTGATCAGTACTTGGAGTGACTTACTCTGGCCTTGAATATGCTGATTGCACCCTGTGAAGGAACCTATTGTAGGAACTTCTTTTGTGATTATGGGAACAAACATTGTGTTTCCTGAAAGACCTGTTTTTCTTAATACTTCTCCTTCAACAAATAAGCTATTGACCCCTCCTCACAAAGAACTAACTTCATCTTTTTTATGCTAAAAACATTGTCTTGTATGCTAAAGATACCTTCCTTCCCCATAGGATAAGCATCTAAATCACCTACCTCAATCACTATTGATAAAGGGTTATGCATGAGTCTTCTACAAATCTATGTTCTGGGAAATTCTTACATATCAAAGAAATTTGTCATCAAAAATCATTGTCTAAGGCAAATGCCACTTCTGTGCTGTCCCCCAAACACTTAATTGTAAAATAAGGCTGAGCCCCAGTCAGAGCAGAGATGCCTGCCTGGTGACCAGAAAGATTCTCTTGGCTCTGTCATCCCTGCCTCGCCAACACTGTCCATTCTTCAGGGACCCCTGGACCCGGCCAGAGCCGGCCTCCGGCACTCATGTGTTACATGGACTCCCCAGATCCTGCTGCCTGCTTCTGTGGATTCACCAGACTTCCTCACCAGAGTCCCACCAGGCACTGAGCTCTGAAATTTCAGACTCTGCTCTCCATTTTTTATTGAATTCTGGTGGCTTTGAAACCTTCTTTATTAGCATCAATGATTTTGGGGAACAGATTTCTTGTTCTGTGCCTTGTAAGTGTTTCACTCGTTCTCTCTTTCTCTCCCGCTACTTTCAGGGGAGTGCTTTTCTATCATGATCCCCATGTGCTCCCCCTTTCTCTTTCTCTGTCTTCTCTCTGCAAAAACAGCTTCCTATCCTCTGCTACTTTTTTCTCCACACCACATACCTGCCAAGTTCTGTGGCTCAAGTCATGCAGATTGTTATGTTAATCCCCAGAACAATTTCCGAGGTCTTAAAATGGTTTGTGGTTGATCTCATTGCATTTCAGGGATGAGACAGCTCAGGGTCTCCATGCTGCTCTGCCATTTTAATCTATCTGACTATAATGGGAAATATTCTGGGAGTACAAAATATATACAGAGGGATCTCTGTTGAAGTGAAGAAAAATTCCCAAGACATATAATGATAGAAGCAAAAAAAAAAAAAATATTTGAATTATAAGTATTTTAATGAGCTACTTAAATTAAATAATGGTATGAATTGCCACATAATTTTCACCGTATCTAATATTAATCAGTTTTGCCAAGTAATCATATCTAATAACTAACTAAAATCACATCTAATTATAATTTCATTGCCAAAAGAGATTATGATAAAATGAGCTTTATTTATTTTTTTAAAAATATTTTTTATTTATTTCTAGGAGAGACAGAGAGAGAGAGAGACACCGTGAACAAGGGAGGGTCAGAGAGAGAGGGAGTCACAGACTGAAACAGGCTCCAGGCTCTGAGACGGCAGTCAGCACAGAGCCTGACGCGGGGCTCGAACCCACGAACTGCGAGATCATGACCTAAGTGAAAGTCGGACGCTTAACCAACTAAGCCACCCAGGCGCCCCCGATAAAATGAGCTTTAAAAGACAATATGGTTGGCATGCTGAGTCTATTATGTTTCAGATTATCCTATCTGTATATGGAATTGCTGATAGAGATCTAAATAATAATGTGATCAGTTGACCACATAAAAAAAGAACACATCACATTACAGGCTGAGATATTCATTAGTGAAATTTTCATTGTGATAAATAAATTTGGCAGAATACTTATAGGTAGCAAAATATAAACTGCACAAAGCAGATGTAAAATATTACATTCCATACTGCCAGACCATATTTCTGGCAGTATATAGACAAAGGTAAATGAAAAGGGCAGTGAGAACACTTAAAACTACAACACATAAGGATTGGTTAGAATAACAAAATGCTCAGAGGTCAAGTTATGATACCTATATTCAAATATTGAAATTATTTATATATATACACACATAGTTCACATATACATGTATGAGAAACAAAGGGGAGACTAAATTTAACAGGATTAAAACAAATTCTTAACCTTTCAAATTTCCTGAAATTGTTATTGGTTGCTTCAGAATAAGGGAAATTCCCAACCTTAAAAAATCTAAATTCAATTGCCCCTTGTTTGGCTGTTAAGAAGATTAATGCATTACATGAGCCATTGAACCATAGGACCAGTATGATTCATTTTACCAATAAATTCCATGGTAGTAGAGCCACTGAAGAAGGAGGGATTCTTTAGCAGGGCCTAAACAGAATGAGACAATGAGGACTAAGTTCTAATTTTAAAATTAGCAAAGAAAAAAAAAAAAGCAACCAAAAAAAATTCTTTGTTTAAAGGCATAAATAGGGAAAAGAAACACAAATAGATGAAGAAAAAATAAAGAGGCAAATTCAAGAAAATGGAGTTCACCATAAGTCAAGGTACAAGATAATTTTTAAAAGTATACCATCAAAACCCTCAACTCTGGGATGAGATTATGTATTTTCATTCAGCAAAACTTATACTGTTATTGTGCTCAAGGGATTATGAAGAATTGGGGCTTTAATATAAACAAGATATACAATGCCTTGTATATTATTATAAACAAGATATACAATGCCTTGTATGCCTTGTATTGTATATACAAGATAATTCTCATGGAGCTTTCATTTTAGTAGAGGTGGTAGACACTATGCAACTAATTTTACAATGTATTATCTAACCAAGATAGCAATATAGGATACAATGTAGAAATTAAGGTCGTTAGGAAAAAAATACAAAGCATTATGAAATAGTGAAATAGTGGAGAGTTATCTAATCCAATCTGCTTATCATTTAAGATTCCTCTAAACATGTGACAATTAAAGTAGCTTAGAGATATGAGAGGGAACTAATTTTGGCAAAGTATATTGTAAGAAGAGTTCATTAAAGGATCTTAAAAGACTCAGTGGGTTTTCAGTGCAAAGCACAAGAGGAAGAATGGCTTGTAATCATCTGGCAAGATGTGGGAATTCAGTTTTACTCTTAATGAAAAGTCATGTTTCAACAGGAAAGTGAAGGCATCAACAGGTATTTATAACAATAACTCTGGATGCCATCTGTGAATACTATTGGTAGGAAGTAAGGAGGAGAAAAGATTACCAGCTAAGGTGAAACTGCAGTGTTCCAGGCAAGTGACTATGGATATATGGCCAAGGAAAGCAGTAGTGAAAATGGAATAAATGTATCAATTGTGAGAAATATATAAGGTCTTTCAAATGGAAAGAAAGAGACAAGAAATAATAGTTGCTGAAAGAATAGTGATAAGTCTGGAAATAAGGCTTCAGAAGAGGTAGAGGGAGGTATCATGCAGGGTTTTGAAATATACAGCCAAGAAAAATGTATGGGTGACTAGATATTTTATGTAAGAATTGTCCACTTTACAAAATGACCTACAATGTTTTTCTTTTCTGGAAACTGCTCTTTTATTATGTTCAAAAAGGACAGTGTTTACAAACATTCCATCAGTGCATGATGAGGGCAAAATGAGGCACACCACTGATTTATCCTTTGTTCCTGCACTGGGTCACCAGAGGTTTGGAGGGCAGTGTACGACCTACTGAAATGTTAGCACCATTTCTTATAACATCTGAATTATCACTATAGGGCTCCTACTCAAATGCCAACCTGGAATTGCTCTGGCTTTTGAGTCACAACTCGATTATACCATATTAAATGATATGTTTGTAGGACCAATGCTTAGAAAAGGAAATTGAACACACATTTGAAAAAGCCTAGAGCAGAGAGGGAGAGTGGAGAGTGCTTGATGGGAGAAATATAAATAACAGGGATAATAATGTATATAGGCATCATCAGTTGTACAAACCACAATTTCAGGGGATTTTCAGTGACCAAGTCTAACAGGGAAAGTTTGAAGGGAAATATCAAAAGCTTGTTTCACCTCTAGCAATTGAAACAGACCATGGATTAAGGAATAAAATAGATGAATACAGAAAAATAAAATATAAAAGAGCTGGGCTTTTATATAGCATTTAAAAATAGGCATTTACACATCTTGGGGGGAAAAGGAGATTTTCATTGGAATAAAACACAAGTTATTTATTTTAACTTATAAGACTACACACACACACACACACACACACACACACACAGTAAGATATTTACTTGTCTACCTGGTTCTGAGATTCGTCTACATAATTTCAAGCCTCAGCTATTCATCCTTTTGGCTTTGAAGAAAGATTGTATTATATTGTATTATTTTATTTTATTTTAGAGAGAAAGAGCAAGAGAGAGCATGTGTACAAGTGGGGGAGGGCCGGGGGGGGGGAGAGAAGGAGAGAGAGAGAGAGAGAGAGAGAGAGAGAGAGAATATCAAGCAGGCTCCACACTCAGCAGTGAGCCTGACACGGGGGTTAATCCCATGACCCTGGGATTAAGACCTGAGCTAACTAGATGGTCAAATGACTATATCACCCAGGCATTCTAGAGAAAGATTTTTGATTAGAATATTTAATCATTGTATCACAGCTTTGAATAAATAGTTGCAAAATAGCTCAGAAAGCAAAAGAAAAGATGAGCATTATATTGATAACACCAAGCTAACTAAAGAAGTTGGATTAAGAGTCATCTCTTAAACTTATTTGTTGTTACCCATAATTCAAGGGCATTGATCTTTAACCAAAATGATTTACAAGGATTTTTAGAGATTAATAATAAAGTATAAAACTTTGCCAATGCCATGAGGAAAAAATAATACTGTGAAAAATGGGAGATTAGGGCTCAACAGAAATTTTTCTTCAATATATACTTTTGTGACATTACTGAATCTAATTATCAAACCACAGATGTTCTCTCTTATGTATCTCTGATTTATCCACTTTTATTCTCACCAAATCAGTCCAAATCATCATCATCTGTTACCACACCACTGTATAGTGCTTCCTTATGTATTCCCTATGAGGAAAGATCCAGGTTTTTTAGAGCCTGAAATTATACAATTGAGAGTAGGTCTTTAGAAAATAATATGCAAAATTATGAAATGAAAGTATGTATTTACTATGAAACATGAATCTACAAAAAACTTAACCAATTTTTTATACCTTGACAAATACCACAAAATCTATTATTTAAATCAATTAAATACTGACATATCTTTACAATATTTTCTCTCTTTTCATCTGACAAGAATTTGGTAATAATTTTCCATAAAGAGGACAAAAAGATCATTTAATATTATTCCCTTTGTAACAGCTGAAATGTGTTTTTTACTATCGACAGTTTCAATTTATAAAACACGTCCTTTCATACCCAAATATCCAGTATATTTAAATACCATAATATTGGGTATTTCAAACACAAGAATTTTGATACATTTCAATTTGGATATGTACTATCAAGAAAGAAAACACAGACAAAAACACACACAACACTGAAAAATGTGTATGCTGCATCATCAGGACTATAGTTCCCAGGAAAGAATTGTTGTTTTTCAATGTAGAATCTATAAAACCAAAATTTCACTTATAATTTTAACCATATGATTAGAAGATTTTCCCGTAGATTAGCTTTAAACATTGCAAGCTTTGAATATTCTTTCTATGTAAGTCTGTAGGTAGGTACCATAGGGTATATTTACATCACAATATGACCAGTGACCTTGTACCTTTTCTTCAAGATGCAGAGGAGCTGGCACAATGAATGTTAAAGAGATCTATTGGAAGTTGTATCTGCATTTGATTTCTAGGAACAGGGTAACTTTACTTGGTAATGATGATAAGTCACATACAATATTCCACTAAACCCAAGTTGACTGCATCTACATTACAAACTCCCCTTAGGTGGATCTTCAAAATGCCTATAGCCACTTCAATGTCACCAAAGATAAGGAGAAGAGTGAGTAGAAAGTCAGAGTGGAAAGTCTGAGTGGAAATAGAAGAGGTTTCATAATTGCAGTTAAGATGGCTTATTACAGCTAATGTAAAAAGGAAAATGTGACCATGTGAATATTTCTGGGATGCTAGGGTCTTTCCAGTGCCCATGAAAGAAACTGTAAGTGAGGGACTTGAAGCTTAGCCTCCTTAGCTTGCTGGTATCCCCCTCTACTTCTGGGATCCCCATTTTTAAAATTTTTTTAATGTTCTTCTTTTATATTTGAAAGAAAGAGAAAGAGAAAGAAAGAGCAAGCAAGAGGAGGGGCAGAGAGACAGAGACAGAATCTGAAGCAGGGTCCGGGCTCTCAGCTGGCAGCACAGAGCCTGACACCGGACTTGAATTCACGAGCAGTGAGATCATGATCTGAGACAAAGTTGGATTCTTAACTGACTGAGCCACCCAGGACCCCAGGAATCCCCCTCTACTTATATATGTCTTTACAGGTGTGCTATTAGCCTTTTAGACTAGGCAACTTTTTGCATAAACTCTATGGTGTTTCCCAGGGTTCTTACCATCCTTGACACTTGAAATTAGATACCGACAACAACCCGTCACAATCACTTATCAGCAAAAGATGTCCTCTTCCTCTTCCAAATGCAGCGTGGGGGAGGAGAAATTACCACCCCTAGGATTATAACCATGTTTCTAACCATATTTCAGTAGCTTGAGTAGTTTTTAATAACTTCAGTACATTATTTGAAGCCTACGTTTTCAGTAGAAAAAAAGACATACAAATATAAAATCAAGAAACTCAAATGAAATATCTATAATGCTAAATTTTAATCTGGAATGCCAATATCAAATATGCTTATGTATTTTATAGTAATATCATAGAAAATACTTAGAAGTACTGACAATATAGTAGCAATGAATCCACTAAGACTAGTCTCAAAAACCAGTGCTTCTTGGAGGAATGGCACATTCCTGGTTTGAGCACCTTGTTATTCTAGAAAACAAGTGAGCTATTCAAAATTAATTGGAGCCATGCCAAAGGTACACAGGAACCAAATTTAAGGAGCTTCTTATTGGCAAAGATGCGACAATTTGAGTATTGGACAAGAATATTTTTGCAATTAATTAAGACATAATGGATATATAAAATCATATATATGTTCATAATGATGCTTAAAAGAAAAAGGTAGAAGCTGAGGGAAGAAACCAAAGCACATCATCAAAAGTCCTAATTCAAGCAAATAAGCTATAAAAGCTTTTCTAAAGATAATTGGGAAGAACTGAATAAAGATTTAGTAAAAATCTGTCACCACCACTAGAATAAAATATCTAGTAGGTGGTGTGCTATGACTCTTTTGTTCTGTGTTATATGACCAGTTCCTAGATCAGTGTCTGACATACAGAAGGTGCCCAACAAACATTCTCTGAGTGAAGAAAGAAAATCCAATTTTAAATTAGGGAAATGCTCATAAAACATACTTAGAAGTAATGTATGAGGGGAAGAAAAGAAAGAGAGGAAAAGAAACCATAAGAGACTCTTAACAATAGAGAAAAAACTGGGTTGATGGAAGGAGATGAATAGGGGATGGGCTAAATGGGTGATGGATCTGAAGGAGGGCACTTGTGATGAGCACTGGTCATTATATGTAAGAGATGAATCACTAAATTCTATTCATGAAATCAATATTACACTATATGTTAACTAATTACAATTTAAATTAAAATTTGAAAAATAAATAAATAATAAATAAAAGTAATGTAGAAGTAAAGACAGGTGATTCTTAGAAACACTTTGGAGATGAATATACTCATTCACTTTCTGTACTTTCATTATACCCTATATATTAACATCATCACAAAAAGCAAACAGATCTGATAGTATGTGGACATGTCTTTCTATATCTGATTACTGACTAAATTTTAACATAAAGTCTTCAATAATAAATCTTAAGATATTTTTGGACACAAAACATATAATATTCACTTTTGAACTCACACAAATTTCTTTTCTTCCCTGCTTCTTTACACACTAAACACCAACATCAAATTATATGACAAAAGTTTTCTTTCCAAACATATATATCTGGACTTGCCAGAAATTTAAATAAATGGAAATGAAAGAGGCTTCTTTGCTTCAGTCAGAAATGGGCTAAAGACTCCCACAAACGCTCTTTATTTTCCTTTCATTAGGTAGGTTTTTGTGAATGCAGCTTCAGCTGAGGCAAAGAATCATTCATTGTTTCATAAAAGTAGGGCTGACTTGGCAGAGATTTTGTTGTGGGGAATGGGAAGATGCTAGATGATCTGTTTTTGAAAAATCTGATTTAGAATGTTTTCTCCAGAAGTTGCCATGAGAGGAAAAATATAGGTTACCTGAATACTGCCTCAGAGAAAGAAAATTAAGAGTCATAGAAGAGGGAGGTCAAAATGGGAAAGGAATCTTGTAGTGTAAATAATTCTCATCTTTGCATTTTATTTTAATTTTTTAATGTTTTATTTATTTTTGAAAGAGAGAAACAGAGCACACGCAAGGGAGGGGCAGAGAGAGAGGGACACAGAATCATAAGCAAGCTCCAGTTTCTGAGCTGTCACCACAGAATCTAATGAGGGGCTCGAACACACCAACCATGAGATCATGACTGGAGCTGAAGTTAGACACTTAACCAACCAAGCCACTCAGGTGTCCTATCTTTGCACATTTTAAAAACTATTTAATTGTGCTATTGCAAAGGTACTGAGGCAATCTTCACAAAGACATACTCATCTTAAATTTTTAGACAAGAAAAAAACACCTAAAAAGTTTCCATATAGTGTAAGATAGATAATTAATTTCAATGACACTTATCTTCACAGTTCAAATGATCTAATTAAAACTTGTAGACAGTTTGACACTCTGGAAATAATTATATATATATTAATAATTATATTATATAATAATAATTATATATTAAATATATAAAAACATAAAATTATATTTTCTTTTTATTGTTATGAAAATATGGATTAAATGTCCAAAGTGGAGGAGCAACAATACCTTTATGATACATTTATTCTTGTATCAGAAAATGAACTCATTTTATTCCAGAGGTATAGTTGTATAATTTTCATAAAATAAAATTTACCCCTTTTATACGTACAGTTCACTGATTTTTAATAAATGTATACAGTCAGGTAACAACCATCACAATGAAGATGTAGAATAATTCCATCATCCTAAAAAGCTTCCTTTGACCATAAACAATGAATTTCCTCAAATTACCCTAGTCCCAGGCAACCATTAATTTGCTTCCTGTCACAAAACCATTGTTATTTCTAGAATTTCTTATAACTGGAATTATATAATATGTAGTTATTTGGTTTTATTTTTACTTATTTCACTTAGCACAATGTTTTTGATATTCATCCATTTTGTAGCATGTATCAATATTTTATTCTTTATTTTATGATGGATTGTGTACGTGCATGCGTGTGTGTGTGTGTAAATGTATTTATCAATTCACTAGTTGATGGGCAAGTAGCTGTTTTACAATTTGGGATGATTATGAATAATGAATGCTCCTTTGAACCATCATTAAAATACCTATGTATGGACACAAGCTTTCTTTTCTTCTGGTATATTTAAAGAGTAGAATAGCTGGGTCATATTTTACGTGTATTTAATTTTGTAATACAGATATCTTTCTCCAAAAACTGGTATCTTTCTCCAAAATGGCTTTATTATTTTATATTCATACCAGTAATCCTGGTTTCATAAAATGAGCTAGGCAATATTCCCCCACCCCCTTTTTTTTTTTTTTTTTGCGTAAGAGATATCATAGCATTACTATTATATCTTTCTTGAATGTTTGGTAGAATTCGGGTGTTTGGGTGGCTCAGTTGGTTATGTCTGACTTTGGCTCAGGTCATGATCTCATGGTCCATGAGTTCGAGCCCCTTGTTCATCTCTGTGCTAACAGTTCTGAGCCTGGAGCCTGATTTGGACTCTGTGTCTCCCTCTCTCTCTGCCCCTCCCCTGCTCGTGTTCTTTTTCTCCATCTCTCTCAAAAAAATGGAAACATTAAAAAAAATTTAATGTTTGATAGAATTAACTAGTGAAATCATTTGTACTTGAGAGTTGTTTGTCCAGTGGAGGACAAGAGTTAACTACACATTCAATGACTTCATTAACTAGCTAGGTATCTGTGTGTATGTATATATATATAAAAAGGTTATATATACATAATTACAAATTTTTTCTCTGAATAGCAGTGTGTCTGTGTGTGTGTGTGTGTGTGTATGTGTATTTTCACTAGTAATATATGATTCATTCCCGTCTCTTCTCTCTCTCTCACCATTCAGGTTTTCTGTTTCTTTTTTAGTGGTTTGTTGGTAGTCTGTATCTTTTAAGGAACTAAATTTCAAGTGACTGTATTTACAGGTATAGAGTTTGTTATAGTATTCTCTTACCATCGTTTTAATGTCTCTAATTTCAGTTGTGATGTCCACTTTTTTTTGATTTAGCTATTTCTTTCCAATCTTTATTATTTCTTGTAAAATTAGTTTATTTCTAACCTTTATTACGTACTTTCTTTCACATGCTTCCTTTTTCTTCTTTACTTCCCAAGTGGAGGCTTTCGTTACTGATTTTCACTCTTTTCTTTTTTTCTAATAGAAACATTTCATGCTATAAATTTATCTCTAAGAATTGCTTTTATCTTCTAGTTTTGCATAGTTCCAAGTATTTTACAATTTCCATTAAGACTTCTTTTTTTCTCTTTTTTATTTAGAAATGCATTATTTAATTTCCAAGTATTTGGAGATTTCCAGATGTCTTTCTTTTATGAATTTTTAGGTAACTTCCATTAGAGTTTGAAAATATGCTTTGAATAATTTCTATTATTATAAATTTGTTAACATTTGTTTTATCTCCTATAATTTATAATTTGCACTTGAGAAGAATATATGCTGTGGTTGTTGACTGGAATTCAATAATCCATAAATCAGATCAAGTTGATTTTTTCCAGATAACCTATATTCTATTTTTCTGTGTACTTATTCTGTCAATTATTAAAAGAAATGTTGTGGTTTCTCCTAACAATAACTGTGGATTTTCTATTTCACCTTTTAGATCAATTGGTTTTTGTCACATGCATTTGAAAGTTCTATAGTTGAATCTGTGTACATTTAGGAATTTTCCATCTTCTTGGATAATTGCCCCCTTTATCAGTATGTCCTCTTTACAATTATCCTTATTTATTCCTGGTAATCTTCCTTATTCTGAAATCCACTCTGATATTAATAAAGCTACCGTATTTTTCTCTTGGAAGTTTCTATATGCCATATCTTTTCTCATTCTTTTACTTTTCTTAAAATAAACTTTTCTTTCTGAATGATTTGACATCTGCATAGAGTTGCAAACATAATATAATGCCCATCTCTCTCTCACCTATTCCTACTGATACTAACATTTTCCTATTGCCATGATTCACTTTTTAAAATTTACACCAACATTTATTACTTTTCTGTGATGTTATTTCTCTGTCCCATGATTCAATCCAGGAACCACATTTTTCAGTCACCATGACTCAGTCTCTTCTGGTCTGGGAGAGTTTTGTTTGCCTTGTTTTCCACTGTAATTGAAATCTTTGTAGAATATTTCTAAATTTGGGTTTGTCTAATGTTTCCCCTCTTTACTAGATTGGTGTAATGGATTTTAAAGAAGAAAACTACAGAGATGAAGTTCCCTTCTTGTCCCTCATATCAGTGAATACATGATATAAACTAGAAATATCACTGGTGATGATAACCTTGATCACCTGGGTAAGGTAATGTGTGATAAGTTTCTCTACTATAAAGTTACTACTTTTCCATTTTCCATATTCTGTTCTTTGGAAATAAGTCACTATGTCCAGCCTACACTCAAGGTTGGAACAGGTGGGTTAAACTTCTCATCCTGTAGTTTGCCCTCTCCCATTTACTTATTCATTTATTTATTTAATCATTTATTCATATAAGTATGAATATTTATTTTATGCTTTCTGTTGTAATCCAATAGCACATTACTTTTTTTTTTTTTTTTTTAATTGTTACAGCTTTGGCTACTGGTACCACCTTCAGGTTTACTTCAATCTCCCTTGATATGACCTTATTATTTTATTTTTAGAGCATCTTTTCACTTTAGTATCTGTACTTTGATATCTAAACTGGGTTTCTTATAGATAGCATATAGTAGGGACTTGATTTTTCTAAGCAATCTGATGGTTTTTATTTTTTAATTGGTATATTCAGGCCATTTATACTTAAAGTGATTACTGATATATCAATGTAGTTGGATTAAAATGCACTGTTTTTAGCTGTTTCCTACTTGAATCACTTGTTCTTTATTTTTGTTTCCACTTGTTGCCTTCCTTGGTCTAATTGAGCATTAGACTATATATATATATATATTTTTTCTTTTTTTTCTTTTTTAGGAGAGAGAGCAGAAACTAAGGAGAGAAACAGAGGAAGAAGGACAGAGAATTCTAAGCAGGCTCCATGCTCAGTGCAGGCCCAACACACAGCTGGAGACCACAACCCGAGGATCATCACCTGAGGTGAAATCAAGAATCAGATACTTAACTGACTGACCCATCCAGGTGCCCCTAATTGAGCACTTTATTTTTTAATGTTTTATTTATTTCTGAGAGAGACAGAGAGAGAGCAGGGGAGGGTCAGAGAGAGAGGGAGACACAGAATCTGAAATAGGCTCCAGGCTCTGAGCTGGATGTCCACACAGAGCCCGATGCAGGTCTCGAACCCACGAACCGTGAGATCATGACCTGAGCTGAAGTCGGATGCCTAACTGACTGAGCCACCCAGGTGGCCCCACCAATTGAGCACTTTCTGCTTCAATTCTCTCTCTCCCTTTCCCTCTCTCTCTTTTGACACATATATGCATACACAAACATATGAATATGTAATTTGTACTGTCCTGCTATCACTAATTTCTTGACTCTTTTGAGTCTTGTGATATGCTTGAAAAAGGCGTTCTTCTTTTCTGTTATTATGATTTTGATTTCTAGCATTTCCATTAGATTCTTTTAATAGTTTTTAATATTTCTGCTGAAGCTACCTACCTTTAACTATGTGTTATCTACCTTTTTCATAAGCACCTCCCACTTAATAATCATAGTTATTTTATGGGTTCATCTGAGCCTATTATATAAATTTATTTACTTTTTTCAGACTGTGTTTTCTTTGGCCTTTTTGTGTGCTTTGTAATTATTTCTTGAAAGTGGGACATGCTATACTGGTCCACAGATACTGAAGTCAGTTGTTTATGCTTGGAGATGAGCATACCTTTACTTCTGTAGAGGTTTTGTTAGAAGAGACTGTGATGTTATAGTCAATAGTTGGACTGGATATGAAGATTTCTGTTGTTATGGTTATCTCCAGTCCTTTACAGGCTTTAAATAACTCTAGTGATACCCTGTATTTATGGTGAGGGCTATCTTTTACTGTTATTTTTATTAAACATGTGCTGGCATGAAGGCAGGGAGCATAACAGAGGAAGGCATTTTCTAATGTTTTGATAAAATTTCAACCTCAGGGAAGCACTACAAAGTTGGATATTAGAATAATGAACTTTTATTTTTAATCTTCACAAAATAGTATGTGAATTCAGTTAAATAATGGTAACATCTTAGCTAGAAAACAAGTGACAGTAAGAAGGACTGGAGGAAAGATTTAATAAGAATATTCCAAAGCTACATTGGTAAAATTAATATATTAATCTGTGAATTGTGAATTGTGCCCTGGAAACATAATATATCATTGTACAATACATATATGTTATTCTGTCAGAATTATCATATATTGGTCATATTTTATTGTGTAAAGTCCTTCTATCTACACATATAAATTAATATAGTAGCTTATTTACAACTACTAGTCTCCCTAGTCTCTCTAGTGCAAAAAAAAAAAAAAAAAAGTGAAGGGCTCTGTCTCTGAGTCCTTCTTTTCCCTCTACTACTTTTCTGTCAAAGTCTAATAACTGTTATTTGGCCAACTTTGATGATTAGTACTCAATATCCTTTTTCACTGATCTATCAGCTGAGTTAGGTATGATTGATCACTGGTGTGTTCTTCACAAACGATGGCTTCATCTCACTAGCCATTTTGTACATTTCTCTTTGTTAACTGTTTTTAAAGAAATCTCAATGTCTAAAAGCTGAAATGTCTCTTGGTTCAATCCTTTAACTACTCTATAAAAGTAGTCCCATGATAAAATGAAGTCTTTTTTTTTAAATGTTTATTTATTATGAGAGAGAGTGTATGTGACCATGAGGAGAAGGGCAGAGAGAGTGGGAGAGATGGACTCCCAACCAAGCTCCTTACTGTCAGTCCAGAGCCCGATATGTGGCACAATCACACAAACCATAAGATCATAACTGGGCCAAAATCAAGAGTTGGATGCTTAACTGACTCTGCCACTGAGGCACCCCAAAATCTTCAAGTCTTTAAACATTAAACATAAGTGTAGTTCCTATGCTGATAATTACCAAATTTATATCTACAAACTGGAGCCCTGCCTTGAATGTCCAGCTCATATATGTCCAGTTTCCCACTCAATATTTCCATCTAAATGTCTAGTAAAACACCTCAAACTTAACATATCCAGAAACAAATGTTTTTCCTGTACAGCCTGTTTTCTCTTAGTTTTCATCTTAGGTAGGTTAAAATCTATCATGTCCCCTTTCTCTCCTCCTCCTCTCACACCTCATGTGCACCCAGTTTAAATTTCTTAGTACAATTTGTTTTGTTTTGAACATATATTTATTTTGAGAGAGAGAGAGAGAGTGCACAAGCAAGGGAGGGGCAGAGAGAGAGAGAGATGGTGGCACAGAATCAGACTCCAGGCCCTAAGTTGTCAGCACAGAGCCCCATGAGGGGCTCGAACCCATGAACCATGATATCATGATCTGAGCTGATGTCAGACACAACTGACTGAACCACCCAGGTGCCCCTTTTATTTTTTTTAATTAAAAATTTTTTTTAATGTTTATTTATTTTTGAGAGAGAGAGAGAGAGAGAGAGACAGAATGTGAGTATGGGAGGAGCAAAGAGAGAAGAGACACATTATTGGAAGCAGGCTCCAGGCTCTGAGCTGTCAGCACAGAGCCTGATGCAGGTCTCAAACTCACAAACTGTGAGATCAGGACTTGAGCTAAAGTCAGACCTTAACCGAATGAGCCACTCAGGCGCCCCTTTTAGTGTGGTTCTCAATAGACATATACAATATTCTTCTTTTTACTCTAGTGACAACATCATCTGTTTTCTGAATTATTGTAATAACCTCTTAAACCCTTTCTTTGTGTCTGCTTTTTGCCCTTTATACTCTTATACTTCACACAGCAACCAGAGTGATTCTTTTGAAATACAAGTCATATTGTGTTATTTCTCCTTTCAAAGACATCCAATGATGAATCATTTTACTCAGAATCAGAGCCAGAGTACTAACAGTCACCCATGAAACCTAGATGTTCAGCCCTCCTTGATATCTTTATAACCTTATATACTGCCACTTCTCTCCTCTTTGTCTGCAGTCTAGTCATCCTGGATTTGTTTTACTTTTCACATTTGTGAAACACTCCAAATTAAGGGCCTCTGCACTTGATTTTGTCTCTGTCTGAAGGGTTTATCTCCCCAAAAGCTACATGAATTTCTTGATTCTTTAATTATCAATTCAAGAAATTGATTAAATAAATTGATTTTTCTTTATCAATTAATTTAATAATTTTATAAACCCTCTCTCCCATAATACCTTATTCCATCTACTGTGCTTTCAGTTACCCACAGCTCTGCTTAACATAGTATATATTTATTTGTTTACTGTCTATCTTCCCACCATGTTGTAAGTTCCTAGATGGCAAAGAATTGTCTATCCTATTTACCACTGTATTACCCTTGCCTAGAAGCACATTTAACACATAATAGTCACTGAATCGATAGTATGTATGCCGACTGAGTAAATAGATGAATAAATCCCAGTCAGTTTACTGTCCCTCAGAATGTTTTTCTAAGGATAGCTCTATATAATACAGTGATATTTTGACTAGAGGATAGACCTAGGCTCCTCCAGTTATTTATAAAGATTTTAACCATCTTTTTATATGTTCCCCAAAGGTCATCTTCTGACAGTCCCCAAGAAACACAAATAATTGGATATTAGTCTGTCAAAAACTTAACCCTCAAGAGTATGCAATCCACTGAATTTACAGAGAAGCTGTTTATTTGTACAAATGGCTAGTTGGTTTATAGACAAGAAAATATCTTCATGAATAGATAGGGCTTGGAAAAAATATCTGATTAAATAACTGATTGTAGAAGGATATAAGATTCAAAATATTTTAGTACTTCAAAATTGCGTCTGAAGTCATTGGCAATCCAGGGCCATGACTAATAAAACCAAAATATCTGACAGTGTGACATTAAAAAAAAAAAAACCTGTAAATTTTATTTTGTTGTTATAAATGACATTTTATAGCATTTGTAATTCTGTTCAATAAAGAAGCATACATTTTTGGTTTGGGTTTACAGCCAAAAGAGAAATCCAGTCGTTAGTTAGCTTCTAAATCTTCATGCCATGAATATATTCTTTGAATTCAAATAAAAGAGCCCTTCTGTTAAACTTGTATTCTATCAATCTAGCATCGAACACAGTGAAATTAGAAGGTCAAATAAAACTTCTAATCAAACACACAAGTTAAATACATAGATCTAGAGTCTGGATTTAAAAGCTAAAACTGCCTTAGAGTCACAAAGCATATATAGAATTACAAATTTAAGGCAAGCACATTTAAAATGTATACTGCATGGGGCACCTGGGTGGCTTAGTCAGTTAAGCGTCCGACTTTCGCTTAGGTCATGATCTCGCGGTTCGCGGGTTCGAGCCCCGTGTCGGGCTCTGTGCTGACTGCCAGCTCAGAGCCTGGAGCCTGTTTCAAGTCTGTGTCTCCCTCTCTCTCGGGCGCTCCCCTGCTCATGCTGTCTCCCTCTCTCTCTCTCTCTCTCCTAGAAATAAATAAAACATTTAAAAAAATTATTAAAAAAAATAAATAAAATAAAATGTATACTACATACATAAAGTCCTCTCCAACAGCCACAGATGACTATGACCCTATTCTACCACAGGTGCATGCATCAAGGAATTATATCATAAACACATCCAAGGGAAATCCTTGCTGGCTAACAATGAAGGATGTGTAACCCAGATGCATTTATCATTTCCATTTTAACATAACACCTATATCCCAATATTGAGACCTTTAAGTTCTGTTTATGGCAATAGTGTTTCCAGAGTTCACATTGCTCTTGAAACCAGCTGCAAATATCCCCTCAGACAATTCTGTATTACTACCTAAAGTATCAGCACTGAATTCAGTTCAATCCCATTCAAACACTGTGATTATCTACAATAAAGAACACCAAATTATTAAGTGCAAATACTATGATTTCTCCAACTGTGGTTACGTATGGATCAGGACTGCTCCCTGCAGAGCTACTGTCCAAAAATAATTCACTTTCTCAGACTGTAAGAGCCAAAAAATAAAAAATAAAAAAATAATAATCACCAAATTTTATAGCAATGCATCCTTTTTTACTTTCGTTTTTCCACAGATACTATAAAATGATCAATAGCTTTATTATTTAAATACAAACTCAAAACTATTCAGCAACACTGGAAAACATAGGTAGAAGAGGGGATGGTCTGTCTCAAACCTCTTGTAGAATAATGAGATAAAAATAATAAAAACATTGATTAGACAGAAGGGAATAGAAGGACTTAATTTGCAAATGACTTTCTAACTTTCTTTCTTCATGATTTAAAAGCAAAACTGACTTCATCTCAAGAGAATTTATATACCAGGATAATTTTGTTTGAAACATCATAAAATTTGTCAATAGCAAATTTTACAAAATCAAATACTTTTCACTCGTTCAATATAAAATCCTTCCATCTTTTCCTAACATCCTATTAGATTATTTCCATGAATATTTTATTAGTATTCAAATATTAGCTCTCAAATTAAAAAAATCCTCTCAAGGCTCCTTATTTTTTCCAACAACCACCAGTTTCCTCTTTTCACAGTAAAACTCCTCAGTGTTTACTCATTGTTTCTATTTCCCAATTTCCACTTCTCTCCTCAACCTACTTCTCCTGGGTTTCTATCTGTCATTTCCATAAAATAATTCTTTTCAAAGTCATCAATGACAAAGGCAGCTATTCTTAATTACTCCTTTACTCATAATCTATACATTCAAACTATTTGAAAACCCTGGGGTCTCTGATTCCAGAACATTACCCAAATCCTTCTAATTTTCTCCATCTGTATGGCAACTGCCCTCATCAAAAATATCATTATCTTCCCCTTGCAATTTGTCCAATCTCCTCTCTGATCTTTCTATTCTTCTTTCTAATCAGACAACAAGCATAATAAAATATTAATCAAATATTATTCTTCAGTAGCTTTATTTTCCTGTTTATTATGATCCTTCAGTTGCTTTATTTTGCACTTTAAATTGAAATTTTCTATCATGTCCCATGGGACCCCATCTATCTATCTATCTATCTATCTATCTGTACATATTCTGGCCCCTGATTCTGGTCCCTGTCTATCTTCTGGCCTCACCTTCTACCAAAGTATCTTCTGAATTCTGAAAAACAATACTTTAACCCAAACTGGACTTTAACCCGTCAAAACCTTTATGGTCATAGCTGAGTCATAGCAAGTCCTCCCAGTAAAAATTAAAAGATACCAAATGCATGACACCACAGTTATGTGTGATCATGGGCTGATTAGTCATTAGTCCATCGAGATGTCCCATTTTAGGTAATTGTAGGATTGGAGTAAAGAATTAGAATGGCCCTAAAGAACCAGATGTCAGGTATAGCTCCAGCATAGAAACCCCCACATTGAAATGGTCCCAGACTGAGAAGAGATATACATTCACAAAAGGATTCCTGGTTTCTCGAGGCCAGGTGATTAAGCTGTTTCAGGCAGTTGAGGTCCATAAGAGAACTATCCGTGAAATTAAGTAATGCACGATATACACAGTATGTCTTATGTAATACTAATATTATGTAACATTAATTTTGTTTTGAATAGGATTTTAAGACCATGATTGCAGGTGGGGGAAGAAAAAATTTTAATAGGAATCTTTCTTTAGAATCCCTAAACCAACAACAGTATTGCCAACTTTCAATGACCTATAGCTGGTAGAAATAAATGAACCAGGGTATTTGAGACTTAGTCTGCTTTCTTTCCCCCCTTTCTTCCCAGATTCTTGCCTTTTGGAACAGAGCCATTCTCCCCATTCTGAGCTTTTTATTGTAAATCTCCACCTTTCTAATCTGGGGAGTCTGTGTTGTAGAAATCTATATTTTGACTGAGACTCATTCACATAAAAATGTTAGGTTTCTAGGTAGGTATATGTATTCTAAAAATGCTTGACATTAATTAATTTATTTATTCTTTTGAGACAGAAAGCACAGGCTAATGGGGGAGGGGGCAAAGAGGCGGCCGGGGGAGGGGGGAGAAAATCTTGGGCAGGCTTCATGCTCAGCATTGAACCATTAAGCCACCAAGCCATCTTGGGGCTTGATTCCACAAACTGTGAGATTATGACCTGAGCTGAAATCAAGAGTCTGACACTCAACTGACTGAGCCATCCAGTCACCCCTGATATTTAATTCTGATATCCTATAAGGTTTATCATATAATTAAGTTGTTTCAGAAAATATGGGGGGGGGTAAGGTAAAGGAAATTGAAGCAGAGACTAGAGAAAAAGAGGAATATGGTGAGAGCACTGTTTCATAAATCTGAACTTACCTTCTGACAAGCCTGGCCCTAAGGGCAAATGCTTTCATTGTTCCTAATGATTTTATAGTAAGAATGTGACTTTGAGTTTCTTTCCTTCTCTTTCTTTCACTATCTTTAATTTTTTTAATTAAAAAATTTCTTTTTTTTAATATTCTCCCTGTCAAGGTCTTATTTCAGGTCTTAGGCAAGGTGCAGTAGAATTACAGCAATAGCTCACAATCTTGCTCTATCCTATCTTTTATACTGTGGTCAGGAAACCTTTTTTTTTCTTTTAATGTTTTTTTTTTTATTTATTTATTTCTAAGGGGGGGAGAGAGAGAGAGAGAGAGACAGTGTGAACAGGGGATGGTCAGAGAGAGAGGGAGTCACAGACTGAAAGAGGCTCCAGGCTCTGAGACGGCAGTCAGCACAGAGCCCGACACGGGGCTCGAACCCATGAACCGCGAGATCATGACCTAAGCGAGAGTCGGAGGCTTAACTGACTAAGCCACCCAGGCGCCCCTAGGAAACCTTTTTTAAAAAGCCTATGTGTGGGGCTCTTAGGAAATATGCAGTTAGTGTTCAAAAAGTTAGGTCACTAACCTACTCAATGTCCTCCCCATCACCTTCAGATTAAAATGTAAACCTTTTAGATCATCTATTGGCCTTTTGGCCCCAGCTACATCAGAAGGTTTTTCTCCTGTCACCGTCTCAAAAGAATTACTTGACAAAGAAGTTTTAAATAATCTAAAGGTATGTGAATTACTCTGGATTTACAACATTGCAACAATTTAATTAGGGTGTGACCAATGTAACACTATCAGAGGTTAGAGAAAACATTTAGAGAAAACAGTGCTGACCTTTATGAATAGTAAAACATTGAAAAAAAAAATGACACTGTAGAATCATAACCCCTTTACGCAAATGATCTTAAAGACTTTACTATTCCTTCTATGATTAAACAGTTTCTTTTATATACCAAGCAGGTTAATATAATTAGTACTCAAATTGATATCAATAGTCTTGAGTATATGGACACATAAAAAAGATCACAGAAATATTTTTCCAGCTAAAGTAGTCACCATACAGCCCAAGAAAAGAGATGGTAACAGATGATTCATTAAATTAATTTGTATTGTTTAAAATCATTGAGCAAAAGGCAAGGGAATGCTTAATTAAGTATCTATTATATGTAAGTACATTTAAATACCTTTATCATTTAATCTTGACATTAAACCTATATTATAGGTACTATCACCACCATTTTACAGAAGAGGAAATTGAGACTAATGGACTTTAATATCTTTCTGAGGAAACATAGATGGTGAGCTAGAGAACTTGGATTCAAGCCTAGAAATGCTATTCCTAATCCCCAAATGCAGATAATAATAAATATCTCACAATTCCTGTGATTATGAAATGAGATAGTGTATTAAAACTGCACATTATAAGGTTCAGTACACACTGTATGCTAAGAGAAAGGTTCCTTCCAGTCTAGTTACAAAGATATTTCCATAGGCAAGGATTTCAACAGCTTTATAACAAAAATCTTGGTAAATTCCATACATACAGTATACTTTTACTGAAATTCTTTAACCTTGGAGTTGTTCATTTCAATGCCTCATTAGAGATAGGTCAGTCAGAAGTAACCTGCTGGTAGGGCTTATAAGGCTTATGGAGAATTGGAAAGTGCATGCCACAGGTAATGGGGTTAAATTAAAAACAAAATAAAACTCCAGCCGTTCCAAGATAAAAGCATTTTCTGACATAATAAGCTTGGGGGGGTAACAACTTGTGAACTTGACCTACATGTTGAAGGCAAAGCTAGAACCCTGTTAGCTTGGCCTAGAATCCAGAATCAGAGAGCTGATATCCTATCTCTATTTCATCTTAAAAGAAAACCTCATCTGGTGCAAAGTGCCCACAACCTTTAGCATGGAGCCATAGAAATATTTTCCTAATTTCCCAATGTTTACTATCCCTAGGCAAGACTGATAGACCAAAGATAACACCTAACTTGAGATCAGGTCATTATTTCTTAGTTGAGATCTAGTTTCTTTCCTTTGAAAATGTTAACTGAATAAGGTAGAGTTTAGACTTGTATTGTAAAGGCATTCCTAATTCACAAGGAAGCTAACCATATGGGAAAGTAAGAACAACAAATAAGAAGTAGCTGGCTGCAAAACAAGGTGAGTTGAAAAGAGAAGACATTGGGAAGGAGAGATGCCAGAGAAAAAGAGAGACCATGTAGCTTTTCTATGTTACAAAATAAGCCTGGTTCCAATCTTTCTGGTCTGACTTTCATGAGGTCCAGCTGTATGTAGCACCCAGGTTACATTTCTATGAGATGTCCATGACTTTACAATATATCACCCATTTTATATGAAAACATTTGAGTAAGCTTTTAGACTCCAGAGCTTAAGGAAACTTGATAAAAATCAATTCCTCCATTAGATGCCTTTTGTTTTGTTTTTGCAGTCCTACTTACAGGATGTCTAAACTCCCTCTTCTCAGGAATTTGCATTACATCTATGTCAGTGCTTAGAATATTTTGCAATTTTGTAAGTTTCCTAAGTCCCCGTATAATGCTGAGAGAAGAAACTGGGGACTACTGGGTAGAGTACTAACAATACCTCTGGAGAGCCATAGCTTTCTAGAAATATATATAATTACTTCATTTTTAAAAAATGTTTATTTATTTCAGAGAGAGAGAGACAGACTCTTAAGCAGGCTCCATGCTGGGCAGACAGAATGCTTGATCCCAAAACACTGGGATCATGACCTGAGACAAAATCGAGAGTCAGATGCTTTAACAACTGAGCCACCCAGGTGCTCCATAATTGCTTCACTTTCATGGATATTACATAGTGAACAATATAATACTATAGCAGTTTTATTGCAATACTGCTGGCTTTGAGAATTTATTTTAATTATATGACAATATTAACATATAATAAAGTACAAATAAAAAAATACTATTGCTGGGTTTTTTGTTTTGTTTTGGTGTGGTGTGATGTATGATGTAGTAGCAATACCAAGAATAAGATTTAGCTTGTACTCCTTAAAAAGGACAGTCTTAAGGTTTTTAAAGAAGACAGTGTGATACGTAAAAAAGCAAATAAAATCACCCAGATGTTGATCTTAGTCTTGATGCTAACTACTGTTATTTGAAAAAGGTACTTACACTTTTGCTTTATACAAAAACTATATCATTTGTAAAACAGAAATTTTGTTTAATAAACATATGTATATTTGCTACATATTTAGACTGGTCTAAATTATGTGATATAGAGGTGAATTGTGGGTTGGGGGATGGGTTAAATAGGTGATGGGGATTAAGGAGGGCATTTGTGATGGGCACTGGGTGTTATATGTAAGTGTTGAACCACTATAATGTACACTTGAAAGTAATATTAACTGTATGTTAACTACTGAAATTTAAATAAAAACTAAAAAAACAAAAATAAATAAAACATTTTCTGATACAGGGATATAGCAATGACCAATTACCTTGAAATTAAGAACTAGAAAAGCTGAAAAAAAGTAAAATATCTATTTGAAATTATCAGAGCTTCAAAAGTGCTGAAAAATTACTGGGGTAAGTTCCAGCAGGAATAGAGAATATGATATGAGAGAAGAGAAAATGTGAATGCAAATTGAGAGGAGGGGTGTTATTCCTCTAAAATATATGCCAGTGCTAGAAGATTTTTTTTTTTTTATTTTTTATTTTTTCTGACAGAGAGACAGCATGAGCAGGGCGGGGTCAGAGAGAGGGAGACACAGAATCTGAAACAGGCTCTAGGCTTTGAGCTGTCAGCAAAGAGCCCGAAGCGGGGCTCGAACCCATGAATTGTGAGATCATGACCTGAGCCAAAGTCGGATGTCCAACCGAGTGAGCCACCCAGATGCCCCAGAAGAGATTCTTGAGAGACCTGATTGAGCAGCTGAACATTTCCAAGAGACTTGTCACTGGGTGACAGACCCTGAGGTTCAGAGCCTGTGAAGGTGAGAAGGGAAGCAGATAAATCCCTTAGGCTTTCATTTGGAACCACAAAGTACTGTATCCTAAATATGAGGGTGAATTAGAAATAGAATTGTTCTCTAAAGGATCAAAGCCCAGGTTTCCACCCCCCTCCCCCAATTTTATTGAGATATAATTGACATACAACACAATATAATTTAAGGTGTAAAACATGATGATTTCATACACTTATATGATTACTGCAGTAGGATTACTTAACACTTCCATCACCTCACATAATTACCATTTCTTTTTTGTGATGAGAATATTTAAGATATACTTTTAGCAACTTTCAAGTTTATGTATAATACAGTATTGTTAACTATAGTCACCTAGCTATATGTTAAATCCCCAGAATTTATTCATCTTATAACTGGAAGTTTGTTTATTTTAACCAACACCTTACTTCACTGACTTCTATCCTCTGGCAACTTCCATGCTATTTTCTGTTTTTATGACTTAGGCTTTTATACACTCTACATATAAATAAGATCATATTTATTTTTCTCTAATTTATTTCATTTTGCATAATGCTCTCAAAATCCATTCATATTGTTGCAAATGTCAGGATTTCCTTCTTTCTCATGGCTAAACAATATTACATTATATATACACACACAGTCCATACATATACATACCATCATCTTTTTCTGTTTATCCACAATGTAACTTAAGCTATTTCTGTATCTTGCTATTGTGAATAATGCTGCAATCAACATTGGGGTGGTAGAGATATCACCGTGATATCCTGATTTCATTTTCTTTGGATACATAACTTGAAGTTAAACTGCTAGATCATCAGGTAGTTCTATTTTTAATTGTGTGAGAAAACTGCACTGTTTTCCATAGTGGTTATACCAATTCACATTCTCACTAAAAAGATGCAAGTGTCCCTTTTTCTATATATCCTCACCAACACTTGTTATTTTTTGGGTTTTTGTTAATGGCCATTTTAAAGGTATGAGGTGATATCTCATTGTGGTTCTGATTTGCATTTCCCTGATGATCAGTGACTTTGAGCATCTTCTCATGTGTCTGTTGTCCATTTGTGTGTCTAAAGACACACAGACGTTGAAAAACGTTAAAAGACGTTGAAAAATGTCTATCCAGGTCCTCTGCCCGTTATTCAGTTAGATTACTTGTTTTTTTTTGCTTTGAGAGGTATGAAGTACTTATATAGTTTAGATATTAACCCCTAATCAGATACTGGTTTGCAAATAGGATCTCCCATTCCTTATGTTGCCTTTTTATTTTGTTGACTATATCTTTTACTCTACAGAAGCTTTTATGGTTGATGTAGTCCAAATATTTATTCTTGTTTTTTTTTGACAATCTTGTGCTGTAATATCCAAAAAGCTGTTGCCAAGACTAATGTCAAGGAACTTTTTTCTTGTGTTTTACTCCAGGAGTTTTACAGTTTCAGGTCTTATATTCAATCTTTAGTCCATTTTTTAAATTTCTGTTTAAAAATTTTTAATGTTTACATAACTTTGAGAAGAGAAAGGAAGAGAGAGAGTGGATGAGGGGCAGAGAGAGAGAGAGGGAGACACAGAATCCAAAGCAGGCTCCATGCTCTGTCAGCACAGGGCCCAACATGGTGTCAAACCCACAAACTGTGAGATCATGACATGAGCCAAAGTTGGATGTTTAACCAACTGAGTCCACCCAGGAGGCTTCTCTTTAGTCCATTTTGAGTTAATTTTTCTGAGTGGTATAAAATAGAAGTCCAGCGCAATTCTTCTGCATGTGATTTCCAATTTTCCCAGCAACAGTTATTGAACAGTTACTGAATTCTCAATTTAACAATGAAACGACTTCTCAATGAAGCATTGCCTTCTGTCTAGATGACAATGGGATATCTTCAAATTTTGGATGTGGCATGAGATGTCCTGTTTAAAAGTCTTTATCAGTCAAATTTTCTTCAAAGTGAGAATAAAAAGTATTTTAGACCAAAAAAAAAAGAAAAAGAGAGTTTATCATAATCAGACCTGCACTGAAGAAAACATTAATACATCAGGTATAAGGAAAATGATCCTAAGTTCTAGCTATAACATGAAGACAGAATGACAAAAAATTAAAATGGATATCTGCTGCAGAAAGTAATAATTTTTAATCACACATGGCTTAAAATACATGTGTGGTTAAAATACATATAGCAAACATGCACAGAACTGCTGCTGAATGCTATGAAAAATGCAATTTTGTACAGGAAGATCCACTCCATTCATGAGTAAGGAAGAACAAGAGAAAAGAATACATAAAGAATGCAAGATCTTGAATAAAGTACTTGTGAACTTTACAGCATTCATCTTGATGCAGAATGTGAAAGTTAAAAATCCCAAATAAATGTATATAGTTAAGGTTTCCATTCCTGGGGGAATGACTATCAAAGGATTTCCCAAGAAGTCTTACAGACTCAGGATTTATCACTTTCCAGGTCAGTCTTAAATATTCAGAAGCCTGTTTGTTGTTGTTGTTGTTTTTTAACTAGAAACTATTTGCTAGTTTTATCTCTTCATCAAGTTAGTTCATTGACTTGAAGCTCAATGAATGAGTCAAATATTCTCTTCCAGGAGGCTTATTATTTCTATTAAGATATAACTGTCATAAAATGTTATATTAGTTTCAGGTGTATGACATTGATTTGACAAGTGTAGACATTACTCAGCGTTTATCACAACAAGTATAGTCACCATCTGTCACCATACAGAAGTATTACAGTATTATTGACTATATTCCCTATGATATACTCTTCATCTCCATGACTTATTTATTGTATAATATTTTTTACACTTTATTAATTTATTTTGAGACAGAGAAAGAAGGAGCAAGTAGGGAGGGGCAGAGAAAGGGAGAGACAGAATCCAAGCAGGCTGTATGCTGTGCATGCAGAGCCCAATGTGGAGCTTGAACCCATGAACCATGAGATCATGACCTGAGCCAAAATCAAGATTTGGACACCTGACCAACTGAGCCACCCAGGCACCCCCTAAGAAATAAATCTCTTAAATACAAAGAACAAACTGGTGGTTGCCAGAGGGGATATGGGTGGGAGAATGGGTAAAATAAATAGGACAAAGAGATACAAACTTCCAGTTCTTTCTCTCCTTCTCTAAATAAATAAATAAATAAATAAAATAAGTAAAATTTTTAAAAAGAGTTTTGTTTCTTAGATACCATAAGTAAATTGCTAGTAAAATGACAACACAGTTTGTTTGTTTGTTTGTTTTCCCCTCAAGGAAAGACTCCTATTTATCAAGGAGTCTTATACAAGACTAATGTGTAAGTTCACACAGCCAATGTAGTAAATTATATGCATATCTCTCATAATAGTTAAAATATGCACACCCATTGACAAACCTATTTTCTCCATGCTGTTGTATTATTTTTCTATAAGAATTATTACCAACAAAAGTGAGAGAATTTTTTGACTAGCCAAACTAATCTTACTTTAGATAAGCCTATGTAGAATAAGAATACATTTCAGAATCAGGCTTGTGTACAATCATTTCATAGGAGGAAATATTTGCCAAAGGGCCATATCACCTCCAGACCATTAGCTGAGGCCACTCTTAGTGTATCTGTGGATGTGCTTTTTTGAACCGTCCTTGGACAATAAAAAAACACTGGTCATGTCCCTTTCTGACTTAATATCTATATCTGAATATATTAATATGATCAAACCAACAATGGAACTATTAAGTTTCTTGAAGTACTTTGCATATGACTGTTGTAACTCATTGTAGGTTGATTTTAGATTTCAAATCACAGACAGTATTCATATATCTTTTACTTTTAACATTTTTATAACTTCATCTATATACTGACTACAGAAAAGTTGTTGCTATTCTTTTTTTTTTTTAATTTTTTTTTAATGTTTTTTTTTTTTATTTTTGAGAGAGAGATAGAGACAGCGTGAGCAGGGGAGGGTCAGAGAGAGAGGGAGTCACAGAATCCGAAACAGACTCCAGGCTCTGAGCTAGCTGTCAGCACAGAGCCCGACGCGGGGCTCGAACCCACGAACCGTGAGATCATGACCTGAGCCGAAGTCGGACGCTTAACTGACTGAGCCACCCAGGCGNGTCATCCACATTCAACAAGCATTTTGAAAATTAGTGTCTTAATTCTTTAACTGCCACTCACAGCCTGGTTGAAAAAATGCAAACACTTTCCCAGAATTCTTTTTTTTTTTTTATATTTTTAATGTTTTATTTATTTATTTATTTCTGAGAGAGAGAAAGAGAAAGAGAGACAGTGTGAGCAGGGGAAGGGCAGAGAGCGAGGGAGACACAGAATCTGAAACAGGCTCCAGGCTCTGAGCTGTCAGCACAGAGCCCGACGCGGGGCTCGAACCCACGAACCGTGAGATCATGACCTGAGCCGAAGTCGGACGCTTAACTGACTGAGCCACCCAGGCGCCCCAAAGTTGTTGCTATTCTTAAGTCAAATAACTAAAAACACATCCAATGTACAGGTATGTGTGTTATACCACCTGGTCTCTGTTGGTTATTGTTTCTCTAAAAATATGATGAAAATTGTAACAGGTGTTTTTTCAACTTACCTGGTGAACAATGACATTTTTCACACCATTTTTAGTTTCATAAGGACTGACTAATAGGCAGTATAGAATGTGTAAATGGCTGGTTCTCTTTGACATGTTATGAAAACTGACAATAAGTTAAACTTTTGTGGTGGAGCAGTAATATATGAAGCCAGAGATATGTTTAAAATGTACTAGAAAAAAAAAAAAAGAACACTACTTCAAGATTCTGGGCCAAAAAACTGAGAACCTAGACAATCACAAATTAACAGGAAAACGTGATAGCAGTCCCATCTGGACCAGAAGATTGACATTCTGTAGTTACATGGAGGGAAGATTTTTGTATATAGCATTGTCTTAAAACACTAAAGAACTGGTAATAGTGGATAATGCATAAGGTAGATATGACTACCAGGTGGGAAGATATGAATCAATGACACAGGAATATAACTACAGGTCAATATCCTTGATGAATATGGATGCAAAAATCCTCAACAAGAACTTGCAAATCAAATTCAATAGCGTATAAAAAGAATTTTCCACCATGATCAAGTGGGATTCATTCCTGGGTTACAAGGCTGGTTCAATATTATAAATCAGTCAATGTGATACATCACATTAACAAAAGAAAAGATAAAAACCATATGATCCTGTTGATAGATGAAGAAAAAGCATTTGAAAAAATACAGCATCCTTTTTAATAAAGACCCTCGAGAAAGTCGGGATTGAAGGAACTTACTTAAACATCATAAAAGCCATTTATGAGAAGCCCACAGCTAATATCATCCTCAAGGGGGAAAAACTGAGAGCTTTCCATCTGAGATGAGGAACATGACAGGGATATCCACTCTCACCACTGTTGTTTAACTTAATGCTGGAAGTCCTACTGTCAGTAATCAGACAACAAAAGGAAATAAAAGGCATCAAAATTGGCAAAGAAGAAGTCAAACTTTCACTTTTTGCAGAAGACATGATACTCTACATAAAAAACTGGATAGGCTCCACCAGAAGCCTACTAGAACTGATCCAAGAATTCAGCAAAGTTGCAGGGTACAAAACCAACGTACAAAAATTGGTTGCATTTTTGTACACCAATAATGAAGCAACAGAAAGAGAAATCAAGAAACGGATACTATCCACAATTGCACAAAAAAACATAAAATACCTAGGAATAAACCTAACCAAGGATATAAGAGATCTGTATGATGAACTATAGAAAACTTATGAAGGAAATTGAAGAAGACACAAAGAAATGGAAAAACATTCCATGCTCATGTATCGGAAGAATATTGTTAAAATGTCATTACTATACATTCTATGCATTCAATGCAATCCCAGTCAAAATTGTACCAGCATTTTTCTCAAGATGAGAACTATCCTAAAATTTGTACGGAACCACAAAAGACCCTGAATAGCCAAAGTCATATTGAAGAAGAAAACCAAAATGGGAAGTGTCACCATCCCAGACTTTAGCCTCTACTACAAAGCTGTAATCATCAAGACAGTATGGTATTGGCACAAAAACAGACACATAGACCAATGAAACAGAATAGAGAACTCAGAATTGGACCCACAAATATATGGCCAACTTATCTTTGACAAAGTAGGAAAGAGTATCCAATGGAAAAATGGCAGTCTCTTTAACAGTTGGTGCTGGGAATCTTTCATATTAAAGACTTGTGATCTTAGGGATTTGAAGAGAATGTGCTATTTGTTTTCCTGAGGTAGTTGCCAATTAATAGTTATAACTGTAAGCTAATAGTTCTGCTTGAGTAAGGTCTTTCAAGGGAATGCCTTATTAGCAAGAATGAGGCTCCCAGAACAAGGAGAAGGGAAATCCTATCATTTTACTGATGAGGAAAGGGAAGATCAATGAAACTATCTAGCTTTCTTAGTTTACATAAGAAATAAGGGATTTATGTAAGCATTTACACTTAAACTAGCAAACAGTTTAAGTAAAATACAGCCTTACAAGAAAAATGGTTAAGAAAGACTTAGTGGTATCAAATAACAAGTTCCATTAAAAACAGCATTATGAAGTGATCATCAAATAACTGGATGAAACATACATAATATAGAGGAATTGCGCATTTATAGTATATAAGACTTATAGTTTATAAAATTTCCTCTGAACTCAGCATTGACAATATATATATTGTCATATATATATGCTATATATAGCATATACCTATGCTATATCTTACCAATTTCTAGCATGATCTCTTGAGGAGGGCTCACATAAAGTAGAATCCCTCTCCTTAAGAAGTTCATGGGCTTAAACAGACAAGGAGGAACTATTGGTAAAGGAAACTAAAGAGGTGATTATGATTAAAAAAAAAAAAAAGCATCTTCATCAACAACAAACAAGTCTTAATAAAGAACAATTAAAGTAAAGGGAAAAACAAGTGAAATAATTGTAGGACCCGAGAAAACATAGATATAAATCAGTAATCTATTTCTTTGTGTTAATCACTTTTAGATTAAAATATGCTTTTATTCATTTTACTGCATTGATCCATTCATTTGCTTTGAATACGGTTTGTTGGCCTCACTCTTCAGTCTCACATTAAGATGGTTTCTTGTTAATTTCATTATTTTTTAAGCTTATTTATTTTTGAGAGAGAGAGAGACAGAGAGAGAGAGAGAGAGAGAGAGAGAGCAAGCACTAGTGAGGAGCAGAGAAAGAGGGAGAGAGAATCCCAAGTAGGCTTTGCATCAACAGCACACTCAGATCTTAATCTCACAAATTATGAGATCATGACCTGAGCCTAAATCAGGAGTCAGACTCTTAGCCAACTGAAGCACCCAGGTGCCCCTAATTTAATTATTTCATAGAAGAACCTCTAATTAAAACTGGATGAAACCTAAATGGACAACTTAAATTGCTCCCTTTTAAAATAAGAGGATCACAAATTACAATGACTCAAGAAATACTGTTTTTGTTTTGTTTTGTTTTGTTGAGGGAGAGCACACGAGAGCAGGGGAAGGGCAGAGGGATAGAGAGAGAGACTCTTAAGGAGGCCTCACACTCAATCTGCAGACCCTTGAGTGAGATCATGACCTGAGCTGAAATCAAGAGTCAGACGCTTAACTGACAGCCACCCAGGTGTCCCTAGAGAAATACTGCTTCGAAGAATTCATAGATTTTATGTGAAAGGGGCTTAAGCAATGCCAAAAAATAAAAAAACAACATATGATTTGGAACCCAGTGTTCTTGGCAATATCAATGGTTCCCAAACGTAGCTGATCTTCAAAATAACATATATTCAGTCAGAAATTCCAATTGAGTAGTCTTGTGGCAAGTCAGTAAATTGTTAACCAGCTACCCCTCCCCCACATCAACATGCACATACACACAGAACATTGCAGGTGGTTCTAACAATCAGCTAGATTAGGGGGTTATTAATTTAAATCATCAGGGGCCTTTCATCCAATTTCATCTGTAAATGTAAGAAGTTCACATGAGATAACTTTTTAAGTGGTATTTGATTGCAAATTTTATGTTCCTGCTACAGCCTCTTGCCTTGTCCAGGGGGTTTCTTCTAGAAAATGAATGACAGATGATCCTCAGCATCACTCAGGAAGAACGTGCTCTCCGTGGAGGCTATTGATTACATTGTTATGAAGCTCCCTATGCTGAGCCAAAAGATGCAACTTTGACTGATTTGACAGAGTTCTACCCTTTGAACATCCCCCTGCTGTCTGATAGCACTTCAAATGCTTAAAGATTGATATTGCATCTGTCCTACATAATATCTTTTCCAGGTCAAAAAAAGTATAAAGATTATAGCCATAAAAGAATATATATTTTTTTCTAGATAAGCCACTTAAAATGGAACAAGTTCTCAGAATCAATAAGATGTTGTTTCACTAGGAAAGAAGAAAAATCAGTGAAGTAATTTGGAGTCTTGTATCAATAGTTGCAGTTAGAGGAAATCTTGCCAAGAAGAAGGCTGAAGAAAACTGAAGTGTTACAGCCTACCAACATATGGGGTGTGGTAAATTTCAAAGCGAGGAATGGAAGATAAAAAAAGAAAAACAGTAACAATTTCATTTGAATAACTTTTAATATTAAACTGTGTAGGCTATAGCACATTGTTTTAAAATCATTATAGACTTGTTTCTATCAAGAAAAAACTAATCAAATAATTGTCCTGATCATTTTCATATACAGTCATTCAAAATATAACGGTATTCATATATAAGTGGTTGAATTACATAAAAAATAAGATGCACTATAAAAAACAGAGGATAAAGATAGTATGATAGAATCTTCCTTGAAAACATGATCATTGTAAAAATTAATTATATCCCACTTTTAAGAATGATATAAATAGGAGATTCCCTCTAACATACAAAAAGATTAATTCAGGATAAATAAAAGTACATTCTATTTATAGTTCAGGAGGAGAACTATTAAACTTATTTCAAGTGGTACAGTTATTAGTTACCTGAAAACATATAAGTAATCTAAACTCCAAAGCCTTACCATTCCTTTTTTTTTCCACAATGAATGTTTTTTATTTCTTCCTTATTCAGATTTTCCTTTATTTTCCAAAAACTTACCACTATCTCCCTCACTCTTCAAAACTGTTATCACACACTTTATACAATTGTTAGCTCAAAAGTCCTTTTGTCCAACTCTGCTCTGGATATTTTTGTCTCTTGACATATTGATCAGTTTTTCTTGTTGAAATTCTCTACCTTTAAGTTCCAAGACTTTAAAAGGTCTCGATATTCATTTTACTTGTCTGTCTTTCTGGGGATTTTCTTCCTTTATTTGTCCTTCTACAAGAAGCAAACTTGTCTTTGTTTCTTTTTTTTTATATACAAAATCAATAATAATCAGCCTTAATATAAATCTCTACTTCCAAACTATCAGTCAGCTTCTAATCCCTTATCTCCAGCTCTCTCCTCAACATTTTTACCTGGATATCAGGCCATTATCTCCTAGAATTGAAAGGTTAAGAGTTCCAACTGACCAAAGGTCATCCAGTCAAATCTCAAGTTTCAGATAAAGATACAATTTGAAAGAATAACCATGCAAAGTCACCCAGATCATAGGGGTAGGACAAAGAGCAACACAGAAGTTCTGTATTTTTCAGTCCCCAGGTATCTTGTAATACAGCACAACTACTCTTTGTGCCATCTTGCACACAGATGAATACATATTAAATTTAGATTAAATTTATAAATTATAAACCATAATTTACAGAAATAAAATAGCATTTGGGACAAGACAAAATTAATATCAATGTTAGGTCAAATATATATTTGGCAATATCCAAGACTGATTCACAAAAAAACAAAACAAAACCCCCAAAATTATTAGAATCAAGATCATTGTTGAAGTTTTTGAGAATACATAAAATAAACTGCTTTGAGTTGGTTGACTCAATTCATGTTTCTTGATATACCTGAGGTCTCAACTTCCTCAAAATTTTGAATTTGCTCCAATGCCTCTATTAAGAATGCCCTTATCAAATTTAGGTATCTGGGGTAGCAGCTTAAATAGCCCTGAAGATCCAGTGATAACTGGTGGAAAGCATAAAAAAGATAAGTCTGTGCAAATGGTCCTAAGGACATACAGAAAATTAAGAAAAATTATTTTAGAAAATCTGCTAAGTCTTGGAAGAACAGTGGGTATCTAGGGCACTTTGATGATGATCTGCTCCCTCACTCCTCCATTCTCTTTTCCCCTGGACAGTAAGTACAGACCCAGGCTTGGTTCCTCTGGCCTAAATTTCTCTCATCAACAACATTTTCAGGTTCCTTTTCAGCCCAGGAGCTGGCCCTACTTCCTTCCTTCTATGCCCTGACCCTTGATAAAGTTTGTTTAGCTCTAATAAAGTAATAAGTTTGGTTGAGAATTGTAATACAAAACAAAACGATAAAAAGAAGTATAATGACAGAAGCTCCAATCTAGGCACTAGGACCAAGAAAGCCCACCTCCCTCTCCCTGACCTCCCAGTCAAAAGATACTGTATTTCAACATGAAAGGCAGACTACCAGAATTTCTCTTATCCACCTTCCAGTAACAAGTTGCAGAGGTTAAATTCTTATTGAGTGTGGCTAAGAGGTTGAGGGCTCACTTCCTCCAATCCATCTCCCACAGAACAGAGGACACACCCCAGGTTGTGAATTTTTTAGGCCCTTAACCCAATTCATCCATAAGGCAAAAGTTAAATATCTGAGAAGTCAAGCTCAGAAGACCACTGTACACCTTCATAATGGAGGAATGTCCCTTAAGGAGAAGGAGGACATTGTCCCTCTTCTCAACTCTGGAGCAGGGGTTCAGAAATTTTGCCCACTGGCATAGGCAGTCAGTACGAATAAAGGGCTCCAAAACTCTCTTCAAAGGAAAACTGAGTGTGATTTGATTGTGGTAGGGCTGGATCTTCCATTTCTGAGTAGGCTCTAGACTGGCTCTGGCCCCAAAATATGGTCATGTGTCTATCAAGATAATGTCAGAATACCTTTGATTCCAGCTCTGGACCCTGTTAGCTAGTTGCAGCAACAAGTCTCACTCAGTCTTCAATTACAGGGATATTCTATGAACCATGCCAAGAATTTGGTCAAAGCACTCTGGGCTTGCTCTTTTGATTCCAGCTAAATCTAAACCTGATCCTGAACTTGCACATCACAAATTTAGAACAACACACTAGAGTGAAGCCTGGTAGCAATCCTAACTTGATAAAAATCGCAACTCCTTTCCTATTTAGGATAGAATCTATTTCAATTAGATCTATTTAGATTAAAAAAGATTAAAAATAATAGGCAGGGGAGTGTGTAAAATACAGCTAGCCATTGGCTCTATTCTAAATTTGTTCCTTCTTTCCAATTAAAGTATTTTTCTTACCACTGAAAAATCCCAATCACTGGTCTGCTATACTTCTCCCGTTAATTTTCATTCTTCCTTATAATATCACTAAATTTCTTCCTTATGTTAGAAAATATAATCTTTAGATTCTCTTCCAAAACTATTTAAAAAGAACTTGAGGTTGATTTTTCAAGAAAATACATAGAAAACTTCAAGGAAAAGTGTAAATAGTTTACAATGATAGTAGGTAAGCATCATTGAAGACATTTATTCCTTTTTTGTTTTTGTTTTTGAGAAATCTAAATGCACTTTTGCAGGCAAATATCAAAGCTGACTCGTTTTTCTTCCCCTTCTTCATTCACATAAGGGAAATTGTTGTTAGCAGAAATACCTCAGCAGGACTTAATATATAAAATTTCGTTAATGTATAGGAAGCATTTAGGCAAATGCCTCAGAACGGAGAAGACACAAAGGAACTCCAATGTTATTAGTGACTGTTACCACTTTGTAAGTACAATATGTTGCTAATTTTTTCCGCCGGGCACTCTTTAACAATTTTATAAATGTATACACTGACCTGGAGGATGTGCATCTCAGAATGGAGTGGCGCCATGGAGTCATTGAGGCCTGGGACCTCTGCAGGGGCGAGACTCAGGCCGTCGGCTTCCAGGCCAGAAGCCAGTGGGACTTCGCGCGCAGGAAGGAAAGCTTTCAGGACGGCAGGGCTGCGCTCCGCGCGTGCGCAGTTCACTCCCCGTGCTGGCGTCACGAGGCCGCTCAGCCGCGCGTGGCCTGTGGGCGGGAGCTCGATCACCAGCACCCGCGCGCCCGGCTGAGGCCCCGCCTCGCTGAGACGTGGAGACTGTGAGGGGACGGTGACCAGGAAGACAGCCTTACTTCGCAGCGTGAACAAGACCCTACACAGACCAGTGCCTACGATAGGCCGATAGGCAGCTGGCACCGAGTAACTCCGGTAAATAAAAAGAACAAAAACGTTATATGTTCACCTGACCCTTAAAGAACAAGGGCGCCAAGAGGCACAGCCGAAAATCTGCATTTAACTTTTGACTGCTAATAGCCTACCGCTGACTAGAAGCCTTACGGATAATATAAACCGTCACCTAACATATATTTTGGATGTTATATGTACTATATACTGTATTCTTACAATAGTAAGGAAGCCTTGAGGAAGAGAAGAGAAAATATGGGACTGTATTATATTAATCGAAAGAAATCTGCGGATAAGTGAACCTGCACAGTTCAAACTTGTTCAAGGTATGTTACAAATGTAGTATTTAGAAGTGGTGCCTGATTCGGACATGAAGGCACTCCTTACCAGTGAATAGTACAAGTGTGTATTTTTTAAAGAATATGAAGACAACTGATTTATTTTTGATTTTTTTAAATTGAAGAACTGACCTATAATATTGCATTAGTTTCAGAGATAGGACATAGTGATCCTGTGTTTATGTGAGTCTAGTTACCCATCATCATACAAAGTTGTTACAGTGCTATTGAGTGTATTCTTTCCTGTGCTATCCATCACATCTCCATAACTTATTTATTTTGAACTGGAAAGCTGTACCTCTTTTTTTTAAATTCTTTTTTCAAATTCTTTTTTTTAATGTTTATTCATTTTTGAAACAGAGACAGAACATGAGCTGGGGGGAGGGGCAGAGAGAGAGGGAGACACAGAATCGGAAGCAGGCTCCAGGCTCTGAGCTGTTAGCACAGAGCCTGATGTGGGGCTTGAACTCACACACTGAGAGTTCATAACCTGAGCGGAAGTTCGAGGCTTAACTGACTGAGCCACCCAGGCACCCCTGGAAGGATGTACCTCTTAGTCCCTTTCTCCTGTTTTTCCCATTTAAGACCACTGATCTATCATATTAGAGGATAGTGAGAAAAATGAGTAACAAAGTGTGGGCTGAAAAAGTACTTACATGGTGTATCTATTTTACAGGGAATATTGTTTTCATAGATTGGCACTCCTGGTAAGCATATCTGATGCAGAGTATCTGTGGAAGAAATCCACAGTTGGTCTTGAGCATTCCTGTGTATTTTTGCTGGCTGTGCCTAGAATGTAAGGCTCTGACTACTTTTTAAACATGATATTTTTCAGAGTTGGGTATATAGAAAGAAATCCTGATGCATGACATAATGAAAATGCTAGATTCTCCAGCTCAGGGTCCTTCTTCTGTAAGGGAATGTGTTGTGTGTGCGGACATCCAGCTAGACCCTTAATTTTGCCACTATTGGACTTGGGGGCTATAGGGGGACTGATTCAGTTTTTATTTTCATGCTGTTTGCTTTGCCATGAGTGATAATTTCATGTGCCTCTGAAACAGAAGTCTTGGTTCTTCTGCCAGCATTCACGAAAGGGGAATTTGTGTATCTTAGCACTCAAAATTTTAGTTTGCAAGAGAAAGACTCATTTCAGACCCTGATAGAGATTTGTATGTAGAAAGTTTACTGGGGAGTGCTCTCTCTGGTGGCATGAGAGAAGCAAAATTAGGCAGAGGGAGAAATTGATTGGCCATAAAGTCACACGAAAGACTGTAATCACTGCTACAAAGAACTTGGGATTTGCAGATGTGTCCCAAACTGAGGCAAGAAGGTTGGGCCTTTGTGTCCCGTATTAAGCAGTCTTTGCATGTGGGCTGCCCCTCCACCTCCAGTAATTAAGCACGATTTGGGGCAAGGTGGCTGTGTTTGTCAGAAGGCAAGGATAATAGGGAAAACCTAGCAGTGCACATTATCATCCACCGCAGTTGTAAATCAGAAATACGGAATGAATGGGTTCTGCCAAAACAATGAATTTCCTTTGGAAATATATAACATTTCACTGTTGTCATGTGACCACATTTGTGAGTTTAAAAAATACACTTCTGAGATGAAATACTGTTTTTAAATTCTAGTGGCATGTGTGAATAGACTCAAATGAAATGGTTACTTTGGTCAGTTTTCTGACTCCATAGTTTGAAAAAATCTACTTTAAAAGCAAAAAAATGATTCTACCACTTTACTATTTGTGATTAATTATGGGAAAAATGTTATCAATTATCAACAACTAATCTACCATTATAAACTTTTTCGAGTTTATCCTGTTCTGCTTCTTTATTCACCCGAACACTTTGTTGATCTTTTATATACTATCTAGATATCTGAAATGTGGTTTCAAAGCACATGAATTACAGATCCTAACAACATGAATTAGGATTCTCAGTTAAACTCTTAAGTTTTTGCTTTACTGTGGACACTTTGCTTAATTTGTCTTTGCTACAAGTTTCTATTCAATACAGTGGAAATAAGGTATTTTGATCAAATGGTAGTTACCATTTGAGATATTCCACGTGGCTGTGTGCTTAGACAGGAGTACACTCTCAGTATGTCTTAATCACCATTATTATGCTTTACTTTAATTATGTCTACACTTAAAAGCCCTCCTTCCTCTTAGGAACAACATTTACGAAAATATATCTTGGGCTTACTTCATCACCTGAATCTCTCTACTGTTTTGTTTTTTTTTTTTTTTTAAAGACATGGGGATTGTCTTATTTAACTGTGTATCTCAGTGCTTATTATAGTGCCTGACAAACAAAATGAACTTTATTATTGTATTAACGAACTCATAAATTAAATAATGAATTTTCCAATGTTGCTAGTTTGATCCAGAAAAATAGTTTCAAGCTTAGAGACCTTCAAAGAAAATTAAAATAAAAACAAGGCTGTCAGTAAGGTTGGTTTTGAGTAACAAATGTAGTATCTAAAGACAGGGCTATTAAATATCTGGAAATTTTTGTTCAACAGGGGAGGATTGATACTTGACAACAAATTTTTTCTATTCTTTATTACAACAGTGGTATAAACTATCTGATAGAGTAAGTCAAATAAATATTTTCTTATTCAGGTTTATCAGTACAATGATATATGGATTCATAAATGGTAGTACTTCAGGGAAGGCATCTTTGGAGGAATATTATGGAAGGGGTGGTGCCTAAAGTATAACTTGAAGAACAAGAAAACCTGAGTAAAATTAAGAAGTAGGTAGAAGATGAGTTCTTATAGAGAGTGTCCTAGAAAGCCGTATGAATAACATATGCAAAATAGTGCATTTAAGTGTGAGAACTTATTGGGAACTATAAATAATATAGCTCAATTGGCAAGAAATGAGTGAGAGATAAGATTGAGTGGAGGGGTGGTCTTTGGATTCTTCCTAAAGCAGAGCCTGAGCCGAAGACTTGGGTGCAAATATTTTATTTAGAAAGTGATCCCAGGAAGTAAGAGTGAAAGAACAGGAAGGGTTATTAAAGCAAGAAGAAAAAGTTAAGCTAAGAATAACTATCAAGATCCCTCCTTTGTATAATGTGGGTTCAGTTTCATTAGGGCTTCGAAGAAGAATAAATATCATCTCCTAGTATTGTCCTCTTAAAGAAAGGAAGGCTGGAAAGTTTACCAACAGGCACTCAGGTCATATCAACTGAGGTTTTCCTGAGAAATTAATCCCTCCATATTTCCAGAGTATACCTAGGAGCTCTGCCAGCCTGGGACCACCTTCCACCTCATGAGGAGAATCACGGGGCTGGAAGGCAACTGAAAGATTTGCTGCATATATCTGAGATGGAATGTTGTCATAAGGAGATAAATTGGACACATAAACTCAAGAGATGAATGGGAAACATAAACTGTGCACATGAATTCTCCACAATAGTTACATATGATATCAAAGTTGAGCTAAGGGAATGTGATGTGGGACTCAAAAAATGCCAGCTACAGGTAAATAAACAGGGCCAGACCACAAAGGCCTTGGTACATCTTGTTAGGGAGCTTGGGACTTACCTATTTATTTTTATGAACTGAAGCATGCAGAGTAAGAGCATCATATGACCAGAGGCAAATGTTTATGGACACGGATCATTGCCATGTCCTTGACATAAGCACATAGGATATATATATTAAAATGTTGAAATCCAGGGATGCCTGGGTGTCTCAGTTGGTTAAGCATCTAACTCTTGATATCCGCTCAGGTCATGATCATGTAGTATTGGGATCAAGACCTGTGCTGAGTGAAGCCTGCTTGAGATTTTCTCACTCTCTCTCTCTCTCTGCCCTTCCCCTCCCTCAGCCTCACAGTAAATAAATAAACTTTAAAAAATATCAATATCCAGTTCTTACTAATTTCAAAAGGACTTCATAGTACTTTACTTAAGACTTGCCAATCTAGAGAAGAAATTACTTTTTTAATTGCCATTGCCTACTGCCCAATTAAAAACTGCTCTTAGTAGAACATTCAGTATAAATTATTAACTTGAAATAGTTCTTAACAAAAAGTGTGTTATTGAAAAGAGTTATATTTCAGGGGTGCCTAGGTGGCTAAGTTAGTTAAGTATCTGATTTGGTTTAGGTCATGATCTCACAGAACTTTCTGAAAGTTCAAGCCCTGCCTCAGGCTCTATGCTGGCAGCTGAGATCCCAGAGCCTGCTTTGTATTCTGTGTCTCCCTCTCTCTCTGCCCCTCCCCCACTCATGCCCTGTGTCTGTCTGTCTGTCTCTCTTTCAAAAATAAACATTAAAACATTTAAATGAAAAGAATATTTGTTTATCGTAATGATAAGTGGTGGTTGTGTAAAAACCATACCGAAACATAAAGACTTAAAATAGCAGTTACTTACTGTTTACAGTATATTGGCTAGTAGCCAGCTGACCTAGGAAGGGGTTGGCCAGAGCACCTTTATCCCTCATTCTCCTAGGTCCAGTGGGCTAGCCAAACAAGCACCTTCTTTCTGTGGACCTGGCTGAAGCTTAAAAGAATAAGCAAAATATGTTAGGTTTCTGAAAGTCTGGGCTTAAAACTTGTTCACTCTCTTCTCACGTCTGCTTCAGTCATTAGCCTCACAAGTCAGATGAGCAAACCCACAGTCAAGAGGCAGGGAAGGAGATGCTCCCTGTTAGTAAGAAGTCACATGGCAAAGTATGTGTACATATACAGACAGACAAAAAATTATGGATAATAGTAATATCTACCACACTGTAATAGAATCCTAGGATTGCTGTAACAAATTACCAAAATCTTGGTGAATTAAAACAGCAGCTGTTTATTCCCTTTGGGAGAAGAGACATTTGGAAAGCCAGAGGTCCAAAATTAGTGTTGGAAAGGTTAGTTCTTTCTAGAAGCTCTGATGAAAAGTATGTTTCAGATGTCACTTCTGGCATCTACTGAGTATAGGTAGTCTTTGGTGTTCCTTGGCTTGTAGATGTATCACTTCAGCCTGTGATGTTTCTGTGCCTCTTTTTGTCTTGTTTTCTGGCTCTTATAAGGAAACTCATCATTATTCATAGGGCCCAACCTAAGTCCAGGATGATCTCATCTCAAGATTCTTGCTTTAATTACATCAGCAAAGGCATTCATTTCAAATCAAGTCACATTTTGAGCTCCTTGTGAACATATCTTTTTGGAGGCTACTATTTAACTCACTACACTAACTCACTCCCAAATGTAACATTTTAAAGATTTTTACCATGATTATCATCAATTCCAATTTGTTGTTTAAATTTAGCACCTTAATGATATATATATAGAGAGAGTCATTTTAATTCCACAGTAAATCAGAATTCAAATGCTATAAACCTTAGGATTTAAATAAACTGATTTTAATGATTAAATATTTTCATATATGAAAATACTCTATCGCTTAATATATCTTACTAAGAACATTGAAGTAGGAACTATGCAAAAAATCAATTTAATATACAGATTTGATTTAATGTAAGTGCATATGTGACATTAAAATGTTACTTAAACCTTAAACAGGTAATAAGGGTAACATGCCATTTTATATTTCTTAATTTTACATGTTATCATAGCATACCTCAGTTCCAGACTCATATGTGTAGTACAAATCAATCAGATGGGCAACAAGTTACTAACTGGTGATTTGATATGAGCTTCCAGAAAAACACGGAACAAAAAATAACCTATAATACAAACTTTTTGGCAGCAAACATGCCAACTCAAACCTAGAAAACTCCTGAAAATATTTATACAAGAATTGTTAAGATTACTAGTAATCACTCCCATGTCTCACAAATTAAATAACAAAACTATATAATAAAGCAGGGTTGTACTAAAAGATGTGGCCCCAGACTGGTGCCAGTACCTGAACTGTTTATTACCATTTATTGCTAGTCCACAATGAGATAAGTGTAGATTCAAACTATTTATAAACTTTTTTTAAAGTTTTATGTTACTTCCACATTCTAAATGTATGACTTTTAGACTCCCCTCACTGAACATGGCCTAAATCTTTGGAGATGCATGTGGAATGGATTAGATATTTCATATATTTCATATATTCATGTATACATATACCAATGTTTGATAATTAAGGATTTATTTGTCAACTTCAATTCAAAAATATACTAAATCTAGAATCCATTTCTTTTCTCAAAAGATAATTTAAGTTTTTGGAAATAGCTTTTGATGAAGGTTTGAAAATATTTTGAGAATACAGGATAACTTGCATTTTGGATAATAGTTAACAGTGATTATCCTTAGTTTGCTGAATTTGTTTTAAAATCTTTTACTCCATTCTCGTTTACTTACATCACTAAGACTGGTCTCTCTACTGCCATTTTTTCCTGAAATAAAAAAGTTTTGATATAGATCATCCTCTGTCACATTGTCATCAATTCAACCTAGATTAAATAAATTAATAAATTTATTCATTAAATTTAGTTGTCTGATTTATCAGGTTACAGTTTTTTTTTAAATTTGTTTTTTAATGTGTATTTATTTTTGAGAGACAAAGTGTGATGGGGGAGGGGCAGAGAGAGAGTGAGACACAGAATCTGAAGCACACTCCAGGCTCTGAGCTGTCAGCATAGAGCCCAATGCAGGACTTGAACCCACAAACTGCAAGATCATGAAGTGAGCTGAAGTTGCATACTCAGCTGACTGAGCCACCCAGGTCCCCCCCTGGTTAAAATTGTTAATATTGATATGTTGTTTATTCAAAAGTATGTAAACATATGTTTAAGACAGAAATCATTTCATTTAGAAACTTTCTTTACATTACAATCTTAATAAAATTACAAGTTTAATACTTATCTGTATTGTTTTTATGTAACTTTTAATGAACTTTTAGTGAAAAGAATATAAACTTTGCATTTTCTTTCTTTTTATATTACATTATGATTATATTTGTTGAAATGTAATTGAATACTTAGTGGTTCTAATATAAAAGATTGAGTATGTGGCACCTGGGTGGCTCAGTTGGTTAGGCAGCCAACTTTGGCTCAGGTCATGATCTCATGGTTCGTGGGTTTGAACCCTGTGTCGGGCTCTGTGCTGACAGCTAGCTCATATCCTGGAGCCTGCTTCAGATTCTGTATCTCCCTCTCTCTCTGACCCTCCCCTGCTCACGCTGTCTCTTTCTCTCTCTCAGAAATAAATTAAAAAAAAAAAATTACAATTTTTTTAAAAGATTGAGTATATCAAAATGTATTTATCTTTGTGTTTTTCTTATTTTACTAGGAAATAAGTAATTATTATTTTCCTAGTAATATATGCTTATTTTAAAAATATATTGGTCCATAAAACATTGGTATTTTAAAAAAAATGGTGCAGCATGAATTGTTTGAGAAGCAATGAAATAGATGATTCTTAGCTAAATTTCAGAGATTATCCATAAATGAGTATATACCAGTATGTTAGTGGAATTAGTCATTTTACGTTCCAAGATCTAAAGAATCTTAAAATATCCAGAATACATAGGGCATGGTAACAAAGAAGTATGGGGACAGTCTGGAATACTTTATTATGATAGTGATACTAATAATTATAATTATAAATGCCATTTGACACTTTTATAATGCTCTATTCATTACTTATAATACCCTTGTGATTTGGGACATGAAATGCTCAAAATACCATATCCTATTTTAGTACTTCCTAGAAGAAATTTGATGGTGATATTACTACTAAAGTATCATGGCATCAATGAAATGAGGAATTCTTTTTCTAATTATTCTTTCTATCAAAAGTGATATAGAAATACTTCTCCCATTGGCAAATAAAACTGTGTGATACAATAGCTAAAGGCAAAACACTGCCTTATAGCAAAAAATATCCAGTAAAGCACCTCAGTTCAGAGAGTCACAAAGGTGCAATATTTTCAGCAATTCCTCTCAACCCTTTGTTGGCAGGCAATAATGATAATATATAGCTAGACTTTTCTTGAGCACATAAGATGTGTTAGCCATCTATTAAACATGCACATGTGCACACATAGCCATATGCATGCTTATGCTTATATATTCACTTCAGGGCTCAAAAGAAGCCTGTGATTTAGGTACTGTGGTGGTCTTTTGATCTGTTAACTTGGCTAGGCTATAGTTACCAACTTTTCAATCAGACATCTAAGTGTTGCTATGAAGATATTTTATAGATGTGATATTATAGACTTAAATAAGAGATTCTATATAATCTGTGTTGGCCTTAATTAGTTGAAAATACTTAATATAATTGGTAAGGCCATCCCAATGAAGAAGAAATTCCAGAAATTCCTCTAGTGGACAGTAGCTGTAGTCCATGCCTGAGAGTTTGTCTGTCCTGTGGAATTCAGATTTGCCTAGGTACACCACAATTGCATTAGCCAACTTCCTGCAATAAATCTCATAATATACATACGGTTAAAACTTGACTGATATAGGTTTTATTATCATACCTGCTTACAGAGTTTAAAAAGTTAAATTTCTCACCCTACATGCAGTTAGTTTGTGCCAGGGTAAGGGTTTGCATTCAGAGTTTATACCCTTAAAAATTGTGCCACATATTTTCAGAACAATAGTTGTCAGCTATATATGATAAAAATTTAGGTTTCTATGTGATCAGCAGACTTTTCTTCTAGCTCTCAACTATCTCTTAAAATGAAGAGGTGGGCCTCAATATCAGACAGTACCTGTTGGACATACTCTCAAGTGTTCTGAAAATAGAAAACAGTTTACTGACTGTAGTTTCCACTAGTTAATGTAGATTAAGCCAGTCTCAACTTTTTGAGGCTGGAGTCAGGCTCTTCCAAGAAATGGTACATATAGATGTCTACAGTAGAAAGACCCTATTTCACTCTATCAGTCAGGATTTCTTTCTTTCTTTCTTTCTTTCTTTCTTTCTTTCTTTCTTTCTTTCTTTTTTTTTTTTTTTTACAAATAGTTTATTGTCAAATTAGTTTCCACATAACACCCAGTGCTCATCCCCACAAGTGCCCTCCTCCATGCCCATCCCCCCTCCCCCCCACATCCATCAGTCCTCAGTTTTTGTCAGCATTCAAGAGTCTCTCATGGTTTGCCTCTCTCCCTTTCCCCCACCATTTCCCCCCTTCTTCTCCCCCTTGTTCCTCAGTTAAGTTCCTTCTAATCCTCCTATACATGCAAACATATGATATCAGTCAAGATTTCTAGGAAAGGCTGCAAGGGGAAAGACAGAGGAGTTCTTCCATTCCTCTTTTCAGCTCTTCATTTAGAATTCTGTCTTTTGGTTTGGATACAATCTACATTTTGCTTTTATAAATATTTTTTTCTGCTTATCTTCACAACTCTTAAGAGATAATTGGGGTAGATAATTTCTCTTTTAATTGACCATGAAATGTAAGACTTAAAGAAAATAGAAAAAGACCTGCTTAAGATCACACATCCCATAATTGGCCAAATCAGAATATAAAAGTTTCTCCAATATTCTTACTTTCGTGCATCATGTTTGATTACCCTTCAAGCAGCCATATGTACAGGGTTCCTTCCTTTCAAGTTTCTAGATGGCTCAATCTGTGAGGTTAGAAACAAGGGAACACTAGGGAGAAATGTTTTATTCCTGTATTATGCAGTAGAAATAACAGAATAAGTAATTTTCTATTATTGCAGTACAAATTAGCACAAGATTAGCTGCTTAAAACATTAATTCATGTTCTCACATTTCTGTCCTTCAGAAGTCTTGCAGAGCTTAGTTGGTTTCTTAAGGGAGAAATCATCATCCCAGCCACAATTGCAGTTCTCATCTGGTACTTGGTATCTTCTTTCTGAAGCATTGATTGTGGGATAAATTCAGTTCCTTCTCTTGCTTTTGACATGGCTCCCTCCAGTTTCAAGCCAATAGCAGCAGATCAATTCTCTCTCACACTTCTCATCTCCTTCATTTCTCTTCTTATTTCTTCTTGTGCTTTTAAAGCTTCTTTTGATGGAAAGAACATTAGACCTGTGTTTCCATCCTACCTCTGCCACCATTAGCTTTATAACCTGGGGGTCACATAAACTTTCAAGGCTTTATTCCATTAGGTATAGAATGAAGACACTGAAGTCTACTTTTTCTCTCAACAAATTTCTTGACACGTATTAATCACTCTAGGGTCCCTTTCAGTTCTAATTTTAAATCATCTGAACAAGCAGTTCAGTAATAAAGATGTACCTTTTGTCAAATATATAACAAGAATCTCTGAATATGCTCAATAAAAGTTCATTAAGTGAAAAAAAAAAGGTAGATGAATATAAGCAGTACTTTTCAAGTTATCTATATTTCACAAAGGGTAAAATTAAGCAAGAATAATACTGCTTCTCAGATTCCTGACCTCTCTCCAAGACTTATGAATTTTATTAACTGTTGATTCATGTGAAACCCAGTATCTGATAGCTATGAGGCATGAACAGCAATTAATTACACCGGTGCCACTCAAAAAGAAGTAGGATCTAATGCATAACTGCCAGTCCTATCAAAACCTTCCACACATATTTAATATTGAACAACTGATATAAAATGTTTCAAAGGAAAAAAATGTGGTTATGCTTCCATTGTGCATGGCTTTGTGCATTGTAAGCAACTATGATGTTATTTTTAAAAATCATTTATTTATTTCATTATGTACTCTTTAATTCCCATCTCCTATTTCCCCTACACTGCCACCTACCTCCTTTCTGGTAACCATCAGTTTGTTCTTTATAGTTATAATGGCTGTTTAAAAGGATTTTTTTCTTTTAGCTTCTGCATTGCAAAGGAAACAATCAACAAACTAAAAGGCAAGAGACGGAATGGGAAAAGATATTTGCAAATGACAAATCGGATAAAGGGTTAGTATCCAAAATATATAAAGACCTTACCAAACTCAACACCGAAAAAACAAGTAATCCAGTGAAGAAACAGGCAGAAGATAGGAATAGATACTTTTCCAAAGAAGACATCCAGATGGCCAACAGACACATGAGAAGATGCTCAGTGTCGCTCATCATCAGGGAAATAAAAATCAAAACCAGACTGAGGTACCAGTTCACACCTGTCAGAATGGCAAAAATTAGCAACTCAGGAAACAATGGATGCTGGCAAGGATGTGGAGGAAAGGGAACCCTTTTGCACTGTTGATTGGAATCCAAACTGGTATATCTGCTCTGGAAAACAGTGCAGAGGTTCCTCAAAAAATTAAAAATAGAATTACCCTACAACCCAACAATAGCACTACTAGGAATTTATCCAAAGAGTACAGGAGTGCTGATTCATATGGGTACATGTACCCCAATGTTTATAGCAATGCTTTCAACAATAGCCAAATTATGGAAAGAGCCTAAATGTCCATCAACTGATAAATGGATGAAGAAGATGTGGTGTATATATACAATAGAATACTACTTGACAATGAGAAAGAATGAAATAGTCATTTGCAGCAATGTGGATGGAACTGGAAGGTATTATGCTGAGTGAAATAAGTCAGTCAGAGAAAGACAAAGATCATGTAGTTTCATTCATATGTGGATCTTGAGAAACTTAACAGAAGACAATGGGGGAAAAGAAGAAGGAAAATAGTTAAAAACAGAGGAGGGAGGCAAACAACTCTTAAATACAGAGAACAATCTGAGGGTTGATGAGAGGTGGGGGATACGCAGAAATGGGTGATGGGCACCGAGGAAGGCACTTCTTGGGATGAGCACTGGGTGTTGTATGTGAGTGATGAATCATGGTATTTTACCCCCCAAACCAAGAGCACAATTTATACACTATATGTTAGCCAATTTGACAATAAATTAATTAAAAAAATTATTTTTTTCCTACAATGTATTTTGATAATAGCATGGTCAATAGAGAGCTTTGTATGTGGTTATTTTTTCTACACACCTGTTGAATTGCAGCCTCACCTTCCAAATCTGTGGCTTTGAATAAATTATGAAATACTTTAAAAAATGCCTTATTTGAAAAAAGCGGTGTGCATCCATAGCACTGGGCTCATTGGGAATGTAAGTGCTCATAAAATATGCAATCTTAAGGAAAACCTGAAAACAACCTATTAAAGAAAACTAATGAGTTAGAGATTTTAAAAATTATGAATTTGGGACATATATGTTTATATAGCTGTCAGCGAAGAGGAAGAGATTCTATGGTGACCCTATTTTGATAGAGCTGTGACACAGGAAATAGACTCAGAGACTTGTCTGCCAAAAATTTATTGAGAAATGGTCTTAAAATATACAACTTTAAGAAAATGAGGTTAGGGCCAGGCAGAATGATAAGTTGACCTGCAGTTTACTCCCAACTAAGGCCTTTGTAACTCCACATCAGTCAATAATTGGCACCACTGGGAGTAAAGTCTTTGGACTTTACAATTGTGTACAACTGAGGACAGTGTCCAGTAAGAGACACATGTTTGAGGCATTAGTAGCCAGTATTCCCAGCAGCTGGGAGATGGGTCTATGTCCATTTTCTATAACTGTGGTTTAAAGAAAAATCACAACTGATATAGTGGCTTAAAGTAACACACATTTATTATCTTAAAGTTTTGGAGGTCAAAATCTGAAATAAGTCTCCCTGGGCTAAAATCAAGATGTTAGGCTTGTGTTCTGTTCTGGAGGCTCTAAGAAAGAAATCATTTTCTTCCTTCTCCAGCTTCTAGAAGCTGTTCTCATTCCTTGGCTTATGACCTTATGTCATCTTCAAAGCCAGTGAAGTCTTCTGCATGCTGTGTCACTCTAGTAATAACATTCCTTTACTTTACGAAAACTTGTGATTACATTGGGCCCACATGCATAATCCAAAATAATCTTCCTATCTCAAGGTCAGCTATGTAGCAATCTTAATTCCATCTGTAGTTTTAATTCCTCTTTACCATGTGACCTAATTTAGTTATAGGTTCTGGATATTGGGGAGTAAACATCTTTGAGTGGTCATTATTTTGCCTATAACAGGTACATTTACTCCTGAAGAAAATAACTGAGTGAAGCACACAATATATAGTTGCCAGACTGGTGAATTAGATAGAGATGAAGGCAGCCACCTTTTATTGACAGTGGCACCGTTCTCTACCACTTTCTGCCAGCATGTGATATATATATATATATATATATATATATACACACACACACACATACACACACACACACCCATATGTAATAGCTTAATGAAGCTATTACTTAACATTTATATACAATAATTTCAGACATGAATTTACTATTAAATTATTTTTCAGTAAATTTATAGATCTATGTAACCATCACTACAATCCAGTATTAAAACATTTTCAAAGGGGGATGATGGGCATGGAGGAGGGCACTTGTGATGAGCACTGGGTGTTATATGTAAACCAACTTGACAATAAACTATTTAAGGAAAAATAATAAAACATTTTTACTACCCCAGTAGTTTCCTCTTGCCTATTTCCAGCAATCTCCATTCTGATCAGCCCCAGATAACTGCTTTTGGTTTCTATAGATTTGACTTTTCTGGACATTTATATAAATGTAATCATATGATATGTAGTGCTCTGGATCTGGCACATGTGGTATGAATAATATAACACACTGTGCTTATCCATTTACTGGCTGACACATTTAGATTGATTCCAATTTAGGAATGTTATGAACAATGCTATATACAAGTATTTACATGTACATATTTCCTTAGTAAATATCTAGGAATGGAAATGTAGGGCCATATGATATATATACATTTTTTTAAAAAACATGCCAAACTCTTTCTAAAATAGCTGAATCAGTTTTATTCCCACAGACAATATATGAGGGTACCTCTTTTCCACATCATTACAAACATCTGTTTGTTTTTAAATATCTTTTTGATAATAGCAATCAGTGTATGTGTGTAGTGGTATGTCAGAGTATTTTTAGTTGCATTTCCCTTAATTACTAAAGATATTAAACATTTTTTCATGTGTGTATTTGACACATTCTTTGGTGAAATATTTATCCAAAATTTTGCCTATTGTTTAATTGGAATTTTTGGCCTTTAAATATCAATTTGAATGGGTTATTTGTGTATTCTGGATACAGGTTTGTTATTAGATATATGATTTTCAAATATGGTTTGTCTTTTCAATTTTATTAATGATATATTTAAAAGCACAGAAGTTTTTAATGTTGATGGAGGTAAATACTGTTTTTATTTATGAATCATATTTAGGTATTTTATCTAAGACATCTTTGCATATCCCAGTACTATGATACTATGATACTATCTCCTAGATATTCTTTTGGAAGTTTTGTAATATTAACTCTTATATTTATGCATATGACTTATTTTGGGTTGAGTTTTGTATATAGTGTGAGGTAAGGTTCTAAGTTCATCTTTTTGCATATAGATAATTAATCGTTCTATGACCATTTGTTGAAAAGACTATCCCCTTCCCAATTATTTTTGTTTCTTAGCCATAATTACCCAAATTTAATCGTGATTTCTGGATTATCAATTTTGTTCCATTAGTTTTTACTTCTAATACACACATACAAAAAAACCCTTTGTCTCTACTACTACAACTTGATAGTAAGTTTGAAAATCAGATAGTATATGCTTTCCACCTTTATTCTTTTCCAAATAGTTGGTCATTACAGTTAAATATTAATTTTACTAATAAACATTAATTTCTACTAAAAAACCTGATATGTTGATCAGTATTTTCTTGAATCTATAGATCAATTTGGAGAGGGTTGCCATCATAAAAAGATAGTGAGTTTTCTAATCCATAAACATGGAATATTTGTTTATTTAGATCTCTTAAAATCTCACAGCAAGCTTTTATAGTTTTCATTATATAAGTCTTTCATCACTTTAGTTAAATTTATTACTGAGTATTATTCTGGTTGCTGTTACTGTGAATATTTTTAATTACTTTTTCAGAATGTTTATTGTGCATATATAGAAATATAGTTGATTTTTGTATATTGGTCTTGTATTATGTAACCTTATTAAATGTGTTTATTAATCCAGTGAATGGAAGTAAGTGTGTGTGTGTGTGTGTGTGTGTGTGTGTGTGGTTTCCTTAGGATTTTCAATACAGAGAATAATGCCATAATAATGCCATATGTGACTGAATATGGACAGTTTTGCTTTTTTCCTTCAAATACGAATACCTTTTATTTATTTTTCTTGGCTGACGGCACTAGCTAGAAACCCCAGTATAATGTTGAATAGATACCTGCTAAAAGTAGATATCCTGTCTTTTTCATATTTTAAGGAGAGAATTCAGTGTTTCACCATTAAGTATGATATTATCTATAGACTTTTATAGGTGCCATTTATTAGTTTGAGGAAATGATTTTCTATTTCCAGTTTACTGGGTGCTTTGTAGAAATGGACTTTGGATTTTTTTTTGCATTTGCTGAGGTGATCCTATTTTGTATTTTTTGTTTGTTTTTAGTTATGTAAATAGTAACTCTGTTATGGGAGAAGTTGTGTCTAGTAATATTATTGGCATACTACCTTGGTGAAGGAATCTCAGAAGGTTTCCTTTTATTTTCCCTACAATCATGACTCTTATCTCACAGATCAAAAACGCTATGTGAGTGCTCTGCTATCAAGTTTAGTTAGGCCAATAGTATATTTGGAAAATGACTGCTATGTGGGTCTATGAATATAGAAGAGTCATTGTGAGCTGCATAATCTGAGGTCTGCATTTATTACCTGGCCACCACTACTCTTATTTTAACAATGCAAAGCTATTTGGTGCTTTGAATCCTTGGTTATCAATGCCAATCCAGCCCTTGTATCCAATAGAATTTAAAATATACTGGTACTCTCTTTACCTACTGCATGGTTATCTAACTAAAGTGTTTCCAGGTACCTTTGGTGGAACAGTTTTTTTATTTACAGAAAAATTGTGAAGAAAGTACAGAGAGTTTCTATATGCTTACTTCTTCTGTACAGTTTCTTTTGGCTTTTGTCTAACCAACTTTATTCATTTCTGAAGTTATTTAGATCAGCATGTTATTCTTTTATCCCCTTCACTGATGTTGTTTCATACATTTGTAAATGCAGTAAGATAGTTTTATTTATTTTTAACATACTGCTTTCCATCTTTGGATCCACTGAGCTTCTAAGTTATTTTTTATGATTATGCTTCATTAAGGTTGACTCTTCTTAATGAAAATTTTATAGAGTTTGGAAAATACATAGTGTTATGTGTTCACAGGTGTAGTGTCAAACAGAATAGTTTCATTGCCCTGAAGAATCCCCTGCCCTGTGCTTTACTTATTCAACCTGAACCATTTCTTGGGAACTAGCAATATTTTTATCATGTCTGTCTTTTTTAGAATGTTATGCAATCAGAATGATTACAGTATATGACCTTTTCAGACCAGCTTTTATCACTTAGCATTTTGGATTCATTCATGTCCTCTCCTGGTCTGATAACTTATTTTCTTGCTGAATAATAATTTTTGTATGGATGTGAAAAAGTTGGTTTATTCACTCATCTATTGAAGGACATCATGATCACCTCAGTTTTGGGTGATTATGAATATAGATGCTGTAAACATTCAGGTTTTTGTGTAGACATAAATTTTCAGATTAGTTGGATAAATATCTAGGAGTGTGATTTCTGGATCACATGGTAAAGCTATGTTTTGCTTTGTAAGAAACTACTGGACTGTCTCTCAAAGTAGTTCTACAATTTTGCATTTTCATCAGCAATGAATAAGTATTTATCATTGTCACTAGGAACTGGTATTTTAAGTTTATTTTTAAATTTATTTATATTTTTTTAATTTTAGCCATTCTAATTAATGAGTAGTGGCTCTCTAAGTGTTTTTTGTGTATAGGAAGTTTTGTGAAGATTTATGGGGTTAGTTATGAGAAACTGCAAGTTTTAGAAGAAAATCATTGTCAATTGTTTTCTGAGAATGCAGAGAACAATCTTTATTGATATTCTTTCTAATAGTGTATATTCTTTTGATTAATTATAGTTATTATTGAATATGCTTAGGCTTATGGCTATGGTTAGGGAGATATTAACCTAGAATTTTATCGCTGCCCATTTTAAAAAAAATTAAACAGCTTTCAAATTAAAATGAGTCATCAAAACCAAATATCCTCTGCAGTGATTAGTATGACTGACCACTGCTTTCTTTTTTTTTTTTTTAATGTTTATTTATTTTTGAGAGAGAGAGCAGAGCACAAGCAGGGGAGGTGCAGAGAGAGGGAGACAAGAATCAAGCAGGCTCCAGGCTCTGAGCTGTCAGCATAGAGCCCGATGTGGGGCTCAAACCCACAAACGGCAAGATCATAACCTGAGCCAAAGTTGAACATTAAATCAACTGAGCCATCCAGGCGCCCTGACTGACCACACCTTTCAATATGGGCCTACCTCATAGAGTTAAAGGTAAAAATTTTAACAACATAGTTATAGTATATACAACGTATTGGTTTCTTTCCAGTTGCATAGTTTGTAGACATCCAAATACTTAGTTTGATTTTTTCATGCATTTTTTTCAAGTGAATTTGGAAATGCTAATTATATTTTGCTAATATGTGTTTAACATGCCCCATATTTATATTAGGTAAAATACATTTCAAATAAAATGTCTTTCTTTTATGTTGTAATCTACACTCTTATTTTCAAATTGGATGATTATTAGGCCTATATTTAATAGCTACTCAGGTTAAAAATGCTCAATGTGACCTTTACTTTGAGAATGAAACATATAATTTTCACTATTTATTCACCTGAATTTTACTATTTAACATGCAATTTTAAAAGAAAAGTAGGTACTTTTACATTATTAACTGATCTATACATATATTTAAGCTATAGTCTCATTTTGGATTTGAAAGATTATAATTGAGTGAATATAAAAGGGAGATCTAATTTTTGTAAATACTTTCTTTCAACTGGTAAAATAAGAATATAACAGGAATCAAATGCATGCCTTCCTTTTTAAAAATAAATGAACTTAAATAGGGTTTATGACACATTTGCACATGTGTGGTCCTACTAATCATAGTCCAGTGAATTAACAAATAAAGGAGGAAAATCTTACTACATTCTTATCATCTTAGTAAAGGTCCTGAATTTAGCAAGGATAAATAGAGTGAAAAAATTTACCTGTATATTTTTTCTCTTATTTAAAATTTACATAAACGAAATTGCCACTTCTAACAATAATGTGCTAGCTTTATTCAGACCAAGTCTCCCACTAAGTAGAACTAAATACTCTACATCATCATCATCATCATCATCATCATCATCATCATCATCAACAATGATATTATTTGTTTGGAAACATCAGAAAGCTACCAAGGTAGCAAGAATTTAATAGTCCAAGATTCCCCCACAAAGAGAAGATTAGACAGGCAAGCTGAATATTTGGAGTCACTTTTCTTAAAGAATTTTTTTATTCAAAACCAGAGGCTTGAAAATGGGGAGAACTTTCTTCATATAACACAGAGTAGGGAGGTGGGCTTTTGGTTTAGATGCCATTGTGGATGTAGAGCTCCACATTTTCATTTGGGAGACTTAAAAAGCTAGAGATAACACGGGGCGCCTGGGTGGCTTAGTCGGTTAAGCGTCCGACTTTCGCTTAGGTCATGATCTCGCGGTTCGTGGGTTCGAGCCCCGTGTCGGGCTCTGTGCTGACTGCCAGCTCAGAGCCTGGAGCCTATTTCAGAGTCTGTGTCTCCCTCTCTCTCTGACCCTCCCCTGCTCACGCTGTCTCTCTCTCTCTCCTAGAAATAAATAAAAATATTTAAAAAAAACAAAAAAAGCTAGAGATAACAGAAAGAGTAAATTAGAAATGATAATTTTTCACAAAGGTTAAAACCTAGCTTCAAATTAATTCAACCGTTGAGTAGATAAAAGCACTTAACTGTGGGAAACAAAACAAACCCTGTCTTGAGAAAAATAATACCGCCAAAAAAGTTGTACTGTCTCTTCAGTTTTTCAACACAATGTATGACATTCAACCAAAATTAGCCATAAGTTAGGGGGGAAAAAAACCTAATAGAAATGAATCTACAGGCAATAAAAATATTAGAATTAGTGAGCATAGATCTTCAGTTATCTGTGACTAATGTTTGAGAAGACAAACCAAAACATAGAGAGTTTTAGCAGTGAAATAGAAAATATGCATTTTAAATAAATAAACTAAAATTGATAAATACAGTAATTAAAAATAAGAATTCATCAGGAGCACCTGATTGGCTCTTTCTCCCTCACTCTCTGCCCCCTCAACATTTAAAAAGTTTAAAAAAGAATTCAACAGGGGTGCCTTGGTGGCTCAGTCGGTTAAATGTCCGACTTCGGTGCAGGTCATGATCTCATAGTCAGTGAGCTCATTGAGCCCCATGTTAGGCTCTGTGCTGACAGCTCAGAGCTTGGAGCCTGCTTCAGATTCTGTGTCTCCCTCTGTTTCTGTACCTCCCTTGCTTGCTTTCTCTCTCTCTCTCTCTCTCTCAAAGAAATAGAAATTATTTTTTTTTAATTCAACAAATGGATTTAATGTCAGATTATACATAATTGGAGAGAGGGTTAGAAAACTGAAAGCATATATAAAAAAACTTTGAAATGTAAAAAGACAAAAGTATGGAAATTATAGAAAAAGTCATAAGAAACATTGGGGACACAGGTGTAAGTGCATATCGTATGTTATGCATATACTTGGCCCAGGAGGGTAAAAAACACTATGATATTGACAAGACATATTTGGCTATATAATGGCTAAGAATTTTCTAAAGTTGTGAAAAACATGAAACCAGATTAAAGAAGTCCTAAAAACAGCAAACATGATAAATACAAAAATATCCTAATCTTGACTCTTAATAGCAAAACTTCTAGAAATCAAAGATAATAATATTAAGACTTGAGAGACAGAAAAAGGACGTATTTTCAAATCAGCAACAAGACTGAGAACTGATTTCTTGGCAGAAACAAGGACAATTAGAAAATAATAGATAAGGGGCACCTGAGTGGCTCATTCGGTTAAGTGTCAGACTTCGGCTCAGGTCACGATCTCAGGGTTCATGGGTCTGAGCCCCGCGTTGGGTTCTGTGCTGACAACAAGCTCAGAGCCTGGAGACTGTTTCAGATTCTGTGTGTGTCTCTCTCTCTGACCCTCCCCTGCTCACACTCCCTCTCTCTCTCTCTCTGTCTCTCAGAAACAAATTTAAAAAAAAAATTTAAAAACAATAGATAACAATCCAAGTTCCGAAAGAATTTACAAAAGTAGAAGTCTATACTATGGCTGTCATAGCAATGTGCCTCTTCAATTTCCAACTCCAGGAAGCATAATTGCCTAAAGGCTTCTGCTGAAATCCATGCCTGAATTAGCTCAGAAGTCATAGTTTTCACAGACTGCTCTTAGCTAAATAGACACTGGGAAAGGAATTAACTATGGCAAGCCAATTCCTAAGAGATTAGGAATCCTTTTGATGGGCAGCTGTCTTCTGATGGGCTCCCTCACAGATTTGGCAAAATTTCCTTAGAAAAATGCTACACAATAAGATACCTCTAACTAGCTATTCTCTTCTTTCTTCCTCTCCTCTTCCTCCATCTCTCAGAATCTGTCCTGCATTGCTATCACATGGCTCTCTCAGCCATTCTCTGCCTCAACCCTTCATTTTCTCTCAGAGGCATTTCCCTTAAGTAATTTATTTCATATCTAACCCTATTTTGGCATCTGTTCTTAGAATAACTATCTAATAAAGAAAAAAATCCCCACAAAATAAAACAGGAATAGAGATATTCTTTGCAATAAGTAAGATAAATAAAAAATTGACAGAATTAATCATTGACAAAAAATTAAACAGCACAAAAAGAAATACTAAAAAGCTATCACTAAAGGCATAAGGAAACATCTCAAATACAAATACAGAGATGCATAAAAAACATAGCAGATAAATGTGTAAGTATAATGAATGATGGCTATAGAAAATTATAATAACATCTTATGGGGTTTAAAAATATGTGAGAACAAAAGAACAAGTGGTAAATAACTTTTATAAGGAGTTAAAGTGCTCTTAGGCCCTTGCACTGTGCAGGAAGTGGGCCCCTTTAGTCTGGGTAGGTCTTATGTATATGCTAGGATCCCACTCCAAGAAAGGTGGAATGTTAAAGAGATTTGCAGGTATAATTAAGGTCTTTAATCTCTCAACTTTGAGTTAACCAAAAGGAGATTATCCTTGCTGGACTTGACTTAATCCTCTGTGCCCTTTCAAAGAGGGTCCAGACCTTCCCTGAAGTGAGACAATGAAACTCCTCACTAGCTTTGAAGAAGTACTCTGCTGTGAAAGGTGCTCATGACTGGGCCTTGAGAGCATCTTCCAGAAATTCAGAGTGACACCCACTCAACAGACAATGAGAAAGCAGTGACCTCCATCCTACAGCTGCAAAGATAGAGTTCTGACAATAGAATTCTGAAAAAGACTCCAAAGAGCAGATGAGATAGTGGCCCTGCCAGCATGACATTGGAATGGAGCCACATGACACCTTTAGCAGAGGACCTAGGTAATCTGTGTCTGGAGCCCTGACCCTCGAAATTATAGGGTAATAAGTACATGCTATTTTGAGGTTCTTCCCTTTTGGTAATTTGTTATATTCCATTAAATTTTAAATTTTGCAGCTCTTACAGCTATGATAAAAACACATAGAGAATACTTTAACATGAGAGGCCTATTAGATATAAAGAATGTTTTATAACATAAAATAATTAACTCACCAGAAGATATAACAATTTTATTATTTTTAATCATTTTATTTTTTATTTTTTTTACAAATAGTTTATTGTCAAATTGGTTTCCATATAACACCCAGTGCTCATCCCCACAAGTGCCCTCCTCCATGCCCATCCCCCCTCCCCCCCACATCCATCAGTCCTCAGTTTGTTTCTCAGCATTCAAGAGTCTCTCATGGTTTGCCTCTCTCCCTTCCCCCACCATTTCCCCCCTTCTTCTCCCCCATGGTCCTCCGTCAAGTTCCTCCTAATCCTCCTATACGTGCAAACATATGATATTTGTCCTTCTCTGCCTGACTTATTTCGCTCAGCATAACACCCTCAAGGTCCATCCATGTTGCTACACAAGGCCAGATTTCATTGTTTCTCATTGCCATGTAGTATTCCATGGTATAGATAAACCACATCTTCTTGATCCATTC